>NC_067485.1:57316506-57616506 GCF_947179515.1 Apodemus sylvaticus | reverse complement strand
TGAAATGCTCCTTATAGGGTTGGGAACCTTTAGGAAGTAGGGCTTCCTTTTTTTTATTTTCTAAATTCTCTGTTTACATTCCAAACACTTTCCCCTTTCCCAGTTTCCCCCACCCCATATGTCCCATAAGCCTTCTCTACACCCATTCTCCAATAACCTCCCTCCTTTTTCTCTGTCCTGGTATTCCCCTACAATGCTGGATCAAACCTTTCCAGGATCAGGGCCCTCTCCTTACTTCTTCATGGGAGTCATTTGATATGTTACTTGTGTCTTGGGTATTCATAGCTTCTGGGCTAGTTAATATCCACTTATCAGTGATTGCATTCCATGTATATTCTTTTGTGATTGGGTTACCTCACTTAGGATGGTATTTTCTAGTTCCAACCTACAAATTTCATGAATTCATTGTTTTTTATTGCTGAGTAATATTCCATTGTGTAAACATACCACATTTTCTGTATCCATTCCTCCATTGAGGGACATCTGGGTTCTTTCCAGCTTCTGGCTATTATAAATAAGGCTGCTGTGAACATAGTGGAACATGTGTCCTTATTGCATGCCGGGGAATCTTCTGGGTATATGCCCAGGAGTGGTGTAGCAGGGTCCTCCGGTAGTGTCACATTCAGTTTTCTAAGGAACTGCCAGACTGATTTCCAGAGTGGTTGTACCATCTTGCAATTCCACCAGCAGTGGAGGAGTGTTCCTCTTTCTCCACATCCTCGCCAACAGCTGCTGTCTCCTAAGTTTTTAACCTTAGCCATTTTGACTGGTGTGAGGTGAAATCTCAGGGTTGTTTTGATTTGCATTTCCCTAATGACTAAGGATGTTGAGGGTTTCCTTCCTTGCTGAAGGAAATGCATCATCCGGAAGGTGCCTTTAGGGTTTTAGAGACTTGCCTCACTTCCTGTTCTCTTTCTCTGCTTCCTGTGTGTGCATCAAATGCGACGGGCCAGTTCCCTGACTCTTAGGTCCCCTTTATGCACCTGCTACCCCATCGTGGAAACTGTATCCCTCACAGAACTGTAAGCCAAAGAAGCCCTGCCTCACTTACATTGCCAGGCTGTTCTATCTCAGCTACAGAAGGAAAACGAAGACAGGATGGAGATGAGAGTCATCCAAGGGAGAAGTAGCTCCGCCTATTAACAAAGGCAAGGCGCTCCCTGAGCTTGCTCAGCCCTGGTATTTACTGTGCTTCCCACAGTGAGGCCACATTCTCACACCCACCCCTGTACAAAGGCGACCCCCAGTCAGCAAAGCCACATCATCAGTACTCAATGTTCCCAGTCTCTTAGGTATGCCTACAGCACAACGACAACATGGTATGCCCTCCTCCGTGACCAGGTACCAAAGGAACGAGAATTTAGCTTATAGTGAGAGTGGAATATGTATGAGTCAACTGAGGAAAAATCCCAAGGCAGGATTTCCTGGGAAGGAAGGTAGAATTGCGGGTTGTTTTTTCTGACCCCCCCCCCAATAGTCTTCCACCTGCAAGCTATTGCCTCGGCTGACTAGAACAGGTACAAGTCCGTTTGCTCAGATGTGGGAGCTTGGGTTACGCTTGCTAGTACTTTCTCTCATCCAGTTAGAAAGGATTCCTCAGGACTTTGAGGCTGTTTCACCAAGACTTTACTTGAAACTGCTGCTGTTGGGACTGTGGATGAGCAGGACAAATTTCCCAAATGCATGTAGTTCCTCTACCACAGACTCAAGCAGCATCAGAATGAAAATACCCAAATCCAAACTCTGTTGCCAGTAAGCATGTTGTTCTCTGGCCATTGTGTGTAAACCAAGGGTGCAGGAGTGACATCGTGGTCTAGTGCTTGCCCAGCCTGTGTAAAAAAAAAAAAACAAGAAAACTAACAGCAAATGTTTCCCTAAAGCAGACAACAGTTTACACTTAGTGTTGTTAGGAGGTTTTGCTAAACTAAATCAAAGTCCTACTGTTTTATATCGGGTATTTAGCATGGATGGATTTAGGTATCCTGAGATTGTATGGGAGTCCTGGAATCAATTTCCTTCCGATCCAAGGGCTGACTGTATATAAGTCTCTGTGTATGTGTTTATATATGTTGTTACATATATAATGCAGTTGTGCGATGTTAAGTTAACTATATTTCCACTGCTATGACAAAGTGCCCAAGAAGAAGATCAAAAAAGAATGAAAGATTTATTTCAGCTTACTGTTTTCAAAGGTTTCAACTTGGTTCTGTGTTTCTGGGCCTATAATGAGGCAGAACATTGTAGTTCAAAATATCTCTTCATCTTGTGCTGACCAGAAGCAAAAAGAGACAGAAAGTAAGAGCTGGGGCAATGGCTATCTTTTGTAGGCATGCTTTCATGGCTTACAGTGGCCTCCCTCCTGTTCCATGCTACCTTCTGATAATACTTTATTATGACTCATCAGCAAACTGACCAATCAGGGTCAGTCCCTCTTAATGACTGACTCCACCAGCTGGGAGCTAAGCTATAATAGATGAGCCCTGTTTGGTCAGACCCAAACCACAGCAAGCTTACATATCATGTGTTATATGTAATCCTATACATATAATACATGCTTCTAAAATACAAAGTTAAATCAGATGTAAAAGATATCCTTTCTTTTAATTTACTTTTGTTAAGGGGAAATTTTTTACTTTTGGAAGAGTAGTTCAAACGGTGAACTTTTATTGAAGTCTAGCAGTTTTATTGATGTTAAGTTTGGTTTCTCATTGGTTTTACAACCAACTAGTATCTTTCCCATTTTTTATCAGAAATGCTGTGGTACGGGAGTTTCAGGGAGGCTTTTTTGAGACAGTTGTTAAACAGCATTGTGGATAGTTAAGCCCTAAGGAGACAAATACTCTTTGCTTTTCAAACTTCTTGAACTGACCTGCTATTGTAACCTCACCAGCGTATGAACTGCTGAGAGAGTTTACGGAGTTGAGTGACTATTTCTTCTTTCATTGTGGGCTTTTCCAGATGAGACTGATCCTTTGGTGTCTCTGGTTACACAATGTTTTCCGTAATAGCTTCAATACTATCTTAACTCTTTTTGTTGTGGGTCTTCTTCATAATACTTCCTTCCTATCTATTTATATCAGGTAGCACTTTCCTCTGAGTTGAACCATTCTATCCCTCTGGAAGACTCCTTAATGCTCAAAAATTCATGTCAAAACATTCTCCCCAGAAAGGAAAGGGAAATTTCATAAGTCTCAGGAAATAAACAACTCATAGGTCTCAAGAAGTTCCTGAAACTAGAAGAATGTACAGACCCTCACCAAGGTTATGACCTAGTAGTTAACTGCAGGGGTTGGGGAGGAGACTCTTACCAGAAAAACTGTCTGGAGGATTCTCCTACCTGTTGAGCTGCCTTCAGAGAGCAGAGAACTCTAGGGTTGAAAATTTCATGAGCTTTTACCCAGGTTTGGATGGGTATTTCAGTGGCGCAGAGCCCTTTGAGTCCTTCTTGTTCCTGTAAGTAACTCCTTACCATACTCCTGTGAGTAACCCCTGTAAATTCTGATATGTTGAGTTAGGCTTTGGTAGAATTGTTACTTTGACCTGTTGTCATTTCCCTGTTGGAAGAAGAGAGGTCTGTGGCATACTGGGCGACTATGGCAGATGTAATCTCCACTGTCATTAAACTGGTAATCCAGCCAGAAAGTCAAGCTTAGATATCAGATATTCTCTGCCATATGAAGAGAAGGTAATTTCAGTGACTGGGACGGGGCAGGGTAGGTATGTACCCTCAGTAACATGGTAAAAAATTAACACAAAAATCTATGTCCTTGTCCAGGCTAAGATACAACTAAGTGTCAATCGTATGAGTCCCTCTGTAGTGAAGAGTACAAGATGTTCTGATCAACAGGCCACCCCTGCTCTGCACAGCAGCTCTGGGCTGATGGGTCTTCCTGCTCTGCTCGCAGACTTGCTGTGCCTTCTTTTCTGGCAGAAATCATTTATACTTGAGCAATCTATTTCCACAAAACAAAGCAAAGGCTGAGAACCCTACAGGAAGAAACGGAAGCTCCTGGAAATCAGTGCTTCCTTCCGCTTTATGATGAGGTCTGTGCTGC
Source organism: Apodemus sylvaticus (assembly GCF_947179515.1). Taxonomy (NCBI): domain Eukaryota; kingdom Metazoa; phylum Chordata; class Mammalia; order Rodentia; family Muridae; genus Apodemus; species Apodemus sylvaticus. Next base: position 57,612,451 of record NC_067485.1, on the reverse strand, counting down.
GGTGATGCCAGCTGGTGTTCTGCCATATGCGACTCAAGAGACAGACCTCAGCACTGGATGTGTGAGTCTTCATGACAGACGCACCAGTCACATGAAAGGGGGGTGGTGCCCTAAAGAAAACCAGCTGCAACCGCTGCCGTGGAACATGAAATGGAGGAACATAACCGCCAAACAGGAAGTTCATGGCATGGGGCTCCCACTGAGATGTCATTCCTGAGTTAGGGAGATTTTTAGTTTCAGATCGGTTTGCTTTCTGTTACTATGACAACGTGCCTGAAACTCAAGGATTTTCTTTAAGAGGTTCATTTAACTCCCGGTTCTGCAGATTGAAAGCCAGGAGCATAGTGATGTCATCTGCTCAATCCTGATGAAGGCCCTTTGCAGGTTTAATTTGTCACAGAAAGCAGAAGGAAAAGAGGGAAAAACTCTCTAATAATCCAGTCTGTGGGAACCAGTCCAGCCCTACGACAATGATTAGCAGCTCACCTTCACCAGAGTGCATTAATCTGTGTGTGAATACTCTAACCCCATGTCCCAAATGCCTGCATGGGATTACCTCCACACACTGCTGCCCTGGAGAATCCGGGCACAATGTGCATCTTGCTGGAGTCAGATCACACTCAAAGCCCTGTGGGGTCTGGAACAGTGCTTGTCAACCTTCCTAACACTGTGACCCTTTAATACAGTTCCTCATGTGCTGACCCCCAACCATAAAACTGTTTTTGTTGCTACTTCATAACTGTAATTTTGTTGCTATTATGAATCATAATGTAAATATCTGACATTCGGGATATTTGGCATGCAACCCCAGCAGGGGGGCTGTGACCTACAGGTTGAGAACTGTTGGCTGGTGCATGACATTGCTAAGGTTTGAAAACCTGTGGGAAGCTGTAGTTCCTTCTCCCCAGTGGACTGCATGTGTAACTACGAAGGCCTGCTAACCACCCTCCTTGCACTTCGGGCACTTAGGATACAAATTCTGTTTTTAATAGCTGAGTATCTATTCTGAGACATCTTCAGTTTTAAAACTGGAAACTTGGACAGGGCCCAGTGAGTGGATGGTGGTATGATGGTCAGTTTTGCTTGTTAACATAATTGGATCAAGAATCAACTAGGATGGGGCTGGAGAGATGGCTCGGCAGTTAAGAGCTCCTCCGAAGGTTCTGAGTTCAAATCCCAGCAACCACATGGTAGCTTACAACCATCTGTAATGAGATCTGTTGCCCTCTTCTGGAGTGTCTGAAGACAGCTACAGTGGAATTACATATAATAAATAAATAAATCTTTAAAAAAAAAAAAGAATCAACTCGGATGCTTGCCAATCAGCAGGTCTGTAAGGGTACTTTCTGAACTGGTTAATTAATAATTAACTAATGAGAAGAGCCCCTCTCCAACTCAGAGTGTGTGGTACCCTGCTGCACAGGCCAAATATAAAGAAATCCAAAAGAAATTCTGTTTGTTTTTGTTTTTGTTTTTTGCCTGCCTCTTGCTGGTTAATATACTTATGCTACAACTGCTGCCCCTGCCCCATCATTCACTGACATCAGGACCCCTTCAGTCTTCCAACATGGACTAAAGACTAGAGGCTCTTCGTCGGTCTTCCCTAAGCTCAGTGCTACCTTAGGACTGCTGAGGCTCCCTGGCCGAGTGAAACGAGCCCTCCTGGACTCTCAGGCTCTTCCGTGTGAAGGAAGCCCTGGTTGAACTACTCAGACCGTACTGCATAAGCCAATCGAACAAGTCCCTCTTTAATGCCTGTCCTACCAGATCTGAGTCTTCAGAGAACCTTATGCAGGTGAGTGAGCAGAGATGCTGAAGCCTTGTTCAAGCTGTTTCGGTCCTTTCTGAAGGGTGGTTGGCTGGAAAAAGCACTCTGTTGGGAAGTTGTGGAGAGAGGCAGTGTGTGGGTTCAACCCCAAAGCACATACAAGATTTCTCAAAGTGCACTTCAGATGACATAATCATTGTGCCCCATGTGGAAGCTTGGCTCTTACCAGTGTGTCTTGTTTACAAGTTTTATGGGTTGGGCTGGGTCCCTCTCAAATCCATGCAGAAGTCTTAGTCCCAGAACTTCTGAAAGTGTGTCAGCAGATAGGGCCATGTGGATGCATTAGTTCAGATGGGGTCAGGCTCATGTTGATGGGATGCCAATTGGTGTGACTGGTGTTTCTGTAAAAGGGTGAACTTGGGACTGGAGAGAAGCTGCTGTTGCAGAGGACCTGAGTCTGGTTCCCAGTATCTATGTCAGTAATTCACAGCCATCTCCAACTCCACTACCATGGGGGACTGGATGCCAAGGCCAGCACTCTTGCGCACATACCCATATACACATAGACACACAGAGACACATACACATACTTAAGGCTTCTTTAAAAAATTAAGTGGGAAACTAGAAAACACACATGACAAAAAGAAGTACTGCCTGGGTGATGCTTTCGTGAGCCACTAAGTACCAGCCATTGCCAACAAAACTCCAGAAGACATCGACGGACATCACAGAGCCTCTCTTCAACCTTGTGGGCAGTAACCGCATCCCACCCTGACCTCAGGCAGCTAGACTCAGAATCAGGACACATTTCTACTGCTCAGTCCTATCAGCTGGTAGAACTTTGCTATGCAGTCTTGGTGGACAAATGCCAGGTATTGAAATGTCAGTTACCCATTATGAATCTCAGACTGGGAGCCAGCATGTTAAAACTCTTAGAAAGTTGCCATTCTATAAAGTCTTATTGTACTTTTAAAAACAATCACATTTATTTAAAATTTTATTACATTTTATTAGCTAATTTTGTATATGTATGTGGTGTGTGTGTATGTGTGTGTGTGCTTCGTATATGCATGTGTGCATGCCAAAATATGCATGTGAAGGTCAGAGGAGAACTTGCTGGTGCCAGTTTTTCTCCTTTCTACCTTGTCGACTCTAGGAATCAAGCACAGGTCTTCCATGCTGGGCCACCTTGCCAGCCCCACAACCAATATTTTACCAGTTCTTTTCCCCAAATGTCATTAAAGTGAATGGGACCTTAGGGAACATGCAATATATTAAAGATGAAGAATCAGAGATAAAAAGCGACTCGTCCAAGGTTAGCTAGCCCATGGGAGACAGAGCCGGGGCTTTCATTTCCTAAGTAGAGATTTTCCACAGCACCACACTCCATCTCGTGCAAGTTTATATGGACACACAAGATAAATGTGTGCCTTTCCTGATCTGTGGCTGCCTGGCACTCCCATTTTAACGTTTCTGGGGAGTCTGATATGAAACTAAACACATTGGGTACACCTAACACGTAAGCTGTGCCAAACAGCGCCCTTATGCCTCAACGTAATTGTTCCTAGTGGAAACCCTGTTAATTCCACAGCAGCTGACATGTGTGCACTGATAGCAAACATTCACATCCCAGCCATAGTCTTAGGACACCATTGTCAGTGCTGTCTCTCCTGAAGCCTTCTGGGTTCCTTAGTCCTAGGAGGAAAAGAAAGAGGAGAGGCACTGAAGCCATGACTTAGATGATGAATCTCGATGGATCTTGAAGCCAAGCTCAGCTAACTCACAACTTGGAGGGAGTAATTGTGAATAGAGATAGCTGCTTCTAGAGGAGTGAGAGAGATGCTTTTCACACAGAAGCGGGAAGCCAAGGATGGTAGTAAAGTTGGCCTTTTCAGTGTGTTATGGTCTGAAGAGGGCCTCCAAAATTGGATACTTTGAAACTTAATTTTCAAAAGTACTTTCAAGAGGAGAGGATCTGGGGGATGAAGCCTCAGCTCCACCCTTCTGCGTGTAGGAGATTCACACTCCTACAAAGTGATGGCGGAGCTCGTTAGCCCTGGACCTCTTTTCCCACACAAGGACACACAGGTGCTTCTGTCTAGAAGGAGGGAGGCTTACTAGACTAAAACTGTCAGTCTCCTGACCCTGTGCTTCCTGGCATCCCAACTGTGGCAATGAAGTATCTCATTTATAAAATCTAGTTTAGAGTATTTTGTTTTTGCAACCTAAATGGACTAAGACGCATTCCCTATCATCTTTATATAATACACTTTGTTTAGAAAGGCATATTTTGGATAATACATACCAGCCTTTTAGCAACCTGGTAACCAGTGTACATCATTGTTATGTGGTAGTTAATATTAAATCATTTAGAAGGCAGTGAGATGATCAGTAAATACCCAGCAAACAAAATGCAGGAAGATCCATTTCATAAATATAACATGCTGGAAAAGCACTAGTGGGGTGATAATTCTCTTAATTCTTTTAAATTACAGAGTTTCTCTGTGTAGCCCTGGTTGTTCTGGAACTCCCTCTGTAAACTGAACTAGCTTTGAACTCATTGACCTCTACTCCCGCTGCCTCCCAAGTGTGTGTGCCACCACCACTTGGCTTTCTTTTAAAATTTGTAATTACATTTCTGTAGAGTATAGTGGTACAAGCCTTTAACACTAGAACTTGGGAGGCAAGCATATGCAGTCTCTGAGTTCAAGACCAGCTTGATCTACACAGAGAATTCCAGACCAACTAGGGACACATGGTGAGACTCTATGTCAAAACAATAAACAAACAAGCAAACAAGCAAATAAATGAATATATAAACATATTTTAATTGTGTTTTTATTTATTTGGTGTGTGTGTGTGTGTGTGTGTGTGTGTGTGTGTGTGTGTGTGTGTGTTTGAGGTGCAGTGCATGTACCATGATGCACAGGTGGAGGTCAGAGGCAGAATTACAAGAATCGATTCTGTATTTGACTTTGTAGATCTAGAGTTTGAACTTTAGTTCACTAGGCTTGAATGCAAGTACCTTCACCCTGCTAAACCATCTTGTCAACTCCTAGATTTAGATTCTTAAAGCTGTTACTTAACTGAATCCTACAAAGCATTTACATGACAGTATTTACCTAATAGCTTTAGTGATTCAGAACAACCTATTCAAAATCATTATGTATTCAAGATATGCTCAGTAGCCCTGAAACAACAGCCTAGGTCACTGTTTGATTAATAACTAATAACTTCCCATATACTATATTGCCTTTAATCCTTTGAGATGGAAAGGTGAGATATTGCCATAAATTATCTCATATTTATATGAACCAAAGGAGACCACGCTCACACAACTGTTTGCATCAGATAGACCATCAGATAATCGTGTTCACTGAGTCAGGACTGACAGAAAGACAGAATCCTCACATGGTCACAGACTACACCTATATCTGTCCTCCAACTGAGTTAAAACAGAGCTGGGATTAAAGGTGTGAAATATGTAGTGGTCCCACTGATGGCCATCGAGAACCATTGTGCACCACACCACCATAGAATCAGTCTTGGGTAAGACAGCATCCTGCTCCCCCAAGTCTAAATGCTGCTTCTACCAAATTATTTGAAATTACAGATTTCAAATAGATGTTCCCCCAGAAGAATGAAGACAGAGGAGGGAGGGAGAGAGAGACAGAGACAGAGAGAGAGAGAGAGAGAGAGAGAGAGACAGAGACAGAGACAGAGACAGAGAGAGACAGAGAGACAGAGACAGAGAGACAGATAGGAGAGGAGAGAGGAGGAGAGAGGGAGGAGGGGAAGGGAGGGGAGGGAAGGGGAAGGGAGGGGAGGGGAGGGGAAGGGGAGGGGACGGAAGGGGAGGAGACGAGAGGAGGGGAGAAGAGAGAAGGGGAGAGGAGAGGAGAGGAGAGGAGAGGAGAGGAGAGGAGAGGAGAGGAGAGGAGAGGAGAGAGAGAAACTATCTGCTGACAGAGTCCAACAGGATTCCGAGTAAAAGCTCAGGGCTTGTTGGTGCAGCCTTTGGAGATAGGACACTTTAAAACAATCCATGTCCTGGCTCAGTGGGCAGAGGCTTGCCACCGAAGCCTGATGACCTGAGTTCTATTCCTGGAACCCACATAGTAGAAGAAGAAAACCAACTCACATAAGATCATCTTCTGATCTAAATTCACACCGTAAGTAAAGAGTCAAATAAACAAAGAATGTAATCTTAAAAATAAATCTGAGCCTGGAGAGGAAGATGGCTCAGTGGTTACGAGCACTTTCTTAGAGGATTGGGTTAAATTCATAGCATCCACATGGCATCTCACAATTGTCTGTAACTCCATTTCCAGGGCACTTGACACCCTCACACAGGCACATACGTGCAGGTAAAACGCCAATGCACATAAAATAAAAACATCAATTATTAAAAAAGGAAAAAAATGCAAAGAAATCTATGGCATATTCTCAGCCTTTCCATGACTCCAAGACTTCCTGCCTGGCTGGTCCCCTTCCCTGCTCCCTTCAGAGTCACTATGCTACAAGTGTTCCACAGTAGACCCTGTGTCTCCGGTTTCAAACACTGGTGTACACATTGCCCTAGTTGCAAAGTGAGCATCAGAATATCCAAGACCTCGGGAAGGGGACACCCTAATGATCAGATGTTCTGCATCTCTTCTTCCCAAGACATCTCAACAACAACAACAACAACAACTACTACTACTGTTTATTCTATATCTATCTGTGTTACAGTGAAACATGATTGTTTGGGTTACCGATTTTAAAACTTTCTAGAAAAAATGTACTAGGATGGCATTTAGGTTAGAAAACAATAAAGCTATTCAAAATAGAAGTTCTAATTTTAAGGAATTAATGAGTAATTCTAGGTAGCCAAGAGCTATAGTGCTATATTTTAGAATCCGAATGTAAAGAGAAGCAAGAAAGACTTATGTGTCAATGATGAGATCCATAGTAAACCTGAGGCTGATACTTTGTAGCTGATCTGTTTTACAATGGCATATTTTAGATGTCAACTTAAGACTGAAGGGGTGTGGAACAGAAAGCTTGGGTGCTCTGCCTTTTAAATAATTCATTAACTAATTTACTTTGTATCCCAAGCCCAGCCTCCCCTCCCTCCTCTCCTTTCAACCCTTCCCTCTCACCTTAGCTCCTCCCTGGCCTCCAGGGTTCCCTCTTCTGAGGCTCTGGCTTTAAGAAAGGAAACTGAGCAGCTGATGGGGAGAGGGATGAAAGAAAGAGACACAATACAGAGAGTGAGTGAACGGCTGGGGGATGCTGCTGGTAAAGGTTCTGGCCACCCACGTCTAACAGGTCTGGCTCCCAGAACTCATGGAAATGAGCAGATACAGTTTTTGTGCCTCTGTAATCCTAGCATGCCAACAGGTGAGATGACAGGAGAGACAGACTGGAAGCTGGTGGGACGGCTAGCTTGACTGCATAACATAGCACATGGGCAGAAACAGCAAGACAGACCCTGCCTGACAAGACAAGGTCAGAGGTGGAAATGTTTGTCTCCTGATCTACACACATGTGGTGGGAGAGGGAGGTGGCAGGGAGGGAGTCGAACCCTTATCTTGAAGTTCCAGGGAGGCTCAGGGTCTGTTCTGAGACTACTGGAGGAATACAGGTTGCCAAGGCTATCTGCTAGTCAGGGGACAGGCGTACACAATCAGACAGTCCCTCACGAACCAAAGAATCATGTTCTTCCTGGCTACTGAATTTGTCATATTCCTTTTTATACAAAACAGGAAAAGATTTTCAAGCCCCAGCCCCATGCTAAAATCAAGTCCTAGAAACCAGTAAGTGGGGTGGTTACTTGCTCACATAAAAATTCATACTAGGGTTTTTCTACTGTGGAAGATTAGTATTAATGTTAACATTTATAATCTTTTTTTTTTCTCTAAGAACTACAATGGAGGTTGTGTTGGTGAGCATACTTGGAGCCTGGACTAAGGTTGTTAATTCTTCCTCTCTGGAAGAGAAAAGATTTTTCCACAACAGTTGGGTTTTGCAAGAATATTGGAAACCATCAACTGTAAAAGATGCAGCAACCACAGCTTTGTTTTCTTTTCTTCTACTTTTGAATTTAAAAAAGAATGATAATTTATGTAATGATTCATTAGTCACACGAGATTTCTATAAGGAGCTGCAGGAACATGGTTCTCAGGAAAACCCTTGTTTGAAAAATAACCATGAGAACTGTCCAACCACAAGCCCCCGTGGGAACAGAGCTGACTCTGGGCCACACTGGGTCACTAAACTATGCAGTGTGATGAACACCTGTAACCTCTGCTCTCAGATGGCTGAGGTAGGGTGGTCTTAAGTTTTGGGCCAGCTTGGGCTACAGAGCAAGATGAAAACAAGAGTGAGGGTGCGGTGCACTGCTGGTGTGCGTCCCTGGCTTGTCCAGAGTCCTGGGTTTCTTCCCAGCATAGAAACACAAGTGAAAAAGAAAACCTCTGGGCTTCTGTTGGTTACCAGGGGTTTTCAGGAACCCAGTTCTCTTATCTAGGCCTAGTTCTCTTGTGGATTAGAGAGATAACATAGTAGTCAGGAGCACTGACGACTCTTCCAGAGGATGCACATGGCCACCTACGACTGTCTGTAACTCCAGATTCATGGGGTTTAACAGCCTCTTCTAGCATTCTTAAGACACTAGGGACGGACACGGTGCACAAACATACTTGCAGGCAGATCACCCATACACATAAAATAACTTTTAAAAGTGTGTGTGTGTCTGTGTGTGTGTGTGTATGTGTGTGTGTGTTCTTGCTATGTAACCCCGGGTGTCTTTAAAATTACATTTTCCTGGCTCAGCTCACAAGCGCGGGGAGGGCAGGCATACAGTGCCATGCTCAGCCAGACCATGCAATACTTTAACTGTTTTCTTTTCTTGTCTGCCTTTCCTGCTAGATTTTGAGATTTTGAAGGGTAAATGTGGTATCTGCAACTTCCTCTCTTTTGAGACAATTCTTATGTGTGTGTGTGTGTGTGTGTGTGTGTGTGTGTGTGTAGCATCGGAAACAGCACAAAAGAAAAGAAAGGATGACAAGCTTCTCCCTGTTGGGATGCTAGGGACCACAGGAAGCAAAAGCAAGGGAAGGCTCGAGTTTCCCTGCTATTGAGAAAGCGATTTCTTTTAGCTTACACTGAACCAGGCTCCTTGCCAAATGTGGAGGGTGCAACCTAAATAGCAAAACTTAATTTATATCTTCCAGGAAATCACAAACCTATGAGAAATCAGGACACTTAAATATGTAATGCCAGTAAAACAAACCATAAAACGGCTGAGGCACCATGCCAAAAAAAGAGAGTGAGGAGACAGAGTAGCCAGGTCTATGCGGCGCTGTCTCAGAAGCTGTCCGGGGAAGATGGCTGAATTCTGCTCTCGGCAGTGAGAGCAGGGGTTTGGCTTCCCATGGGCTCATGGTTCGTTCACCCTGACCTGCTTTTACTGGGGAGAATCACAATTCAGCAACACTCTCCTGTGTTTATAGACTGTGCTGCTCTAACAGTTACTTCGAGATCAAAGGAGCTTGGCGTATACCCCAGAATCAAGGAGGACACCCAAGCTGGTTGTCTAGAAGCAAGGAATAGACAAGAAGGCCCTGAGGACCAGGGGAAGAGACAGTGGAGAGGGTGAGAGACCAGAGGCCAGGCCCCAAAACTTAGCCAGAAGGGAAAATGGTCTGGCATTCTATAGCACAGTAGGGCAGCCACAGTATATGGAAATGTATTAAACATTTTAAAACCATTAAAGGAGAGAGGGCCAATTCCCAACGCTTGCAAAAGATATGTGTTCTGCCTTGATTTGGTATTGTATTTTTGCCACACACTTATCCAATGACAGTGCGTTTAAAAGCGTGATGTGAAGGATTAAAAGGTAGTCTGCAGGATAGGCCTGGATAGGCCATTTGGACAATAGGAGAGGTCCCCTTTCCCTTTCTCTGGAATGTGGTAAGGAAGTGAAGGCCCGTCTTCCTATGGGTCCACACACGTGCCGTGAAGCTCACCGATTTACTCAGAAAGTGCCTGTTAAAGAACAGAGTCTGCCTCCAGCTGCTGCCATGAAACTAACTGGCTCAGATATGGAGAGACAGGACCAGAAAACCGAGCCAAAAAGACATTTCCCAGTGAAACCAGGTCACACTGAGGATTTATGCCTCTCATGGAAGAGTGAAAACATTTGCTTTCCACGTCATATGAATGTTTGCTGCTTCCAGGCCAAACCTAACATGCTAAGCCCTAAGCAGGCCAAGCAGCTTCCAAAAATGTCTCTGCAGGCTGTGCGCCCTGAAGTTTAGGGGCCCCCTGTCCACACAAATCACAACAGCTCCACACTTCAAGGAGGAAATTAGCTCAGAGAAACGCCAAGTGTGATAAAAAATGAAATAGATTGGCATTCCAATAAAATAAGGTCTTTGACCTTCTGTGTACTCTGGAGGCCTGGGGATGTATTTATTCTAGAAATAGCTATGTGTTCACACTCTGTGCCTGTCTCAAAATTCACAGATCTTTGAGAGGTCTGCTTCTCGCACCCCTGCCCAGAGGGCATCCGCCTCAGTTCCATGACACATTGCAGGCTCTTATTACCAGGGTGATGGATTGCCACCAGGGCAAGCTTTCAAGCCATCTGCAAACTGAAAGCACAGAGGAATGTTCATGGAGCAGGCATTGGACTTAGCAGAATGTCACATTGCCCTGTTTGGCAGAGGGTGGCAGGCAGCATTGGGGAACAGGAGCTTTTGTTGTTGTTAGCTTTGTTGTTATTGGTGGCGGTGGTTGGTTTTTTGTTTTTGTTGTTTGTTTGCTTGTTTGTTTGTTTTTGCCAGTCATCAGGGTATTTGGTAATTTGCTTTCAATAATAACTCTCCTTCCCAGGATCTTATGTTAAATGCTTGGCCCCCAGTTGATGAAGCTATTTGGTGAGGTTCTGGGGAAATATGAGGTAGAGTCCAATTAGAGGAAGGCGGCAATAAAATGGTGCCTTGAAGGCTTGCACCTAGTCCCTAGTTTGTGCTTCTGCTCTCTATGCCCACTCCTTCCCCCACCAGCCATCATGCCACACAGTCCTGCCACCAAGCTCTCTACCTGAGTCCCTAGGAGTAACCAACAGTGAGCTGACTCCTCAGAAAAAGCAAGCCCAAATAAACCTTTCTTCCTTTAAGTTATTTCTGTCAGGTGCTTTGTAACAGTACTACTATTCAGCTATTAGAAACAATGAATTCATGAAATTCTTGGACAAATGGATGGAACTAGAAAATGTCATCCTGAGCAAGGTAACCCAGTCACAAAGGAATGCATATGGTATGCACTCACTAATAAGCAGATGCTAATCCAAAAGCTCAAAATAAACAAGTTACAATTCACCCAGCACAGGAAGCTTAAGAAGAAGGAGGACATAAGTGAGGGTGTTTTGGTTCCTCTGAGAAAGGGAACAAAATACTCACAGGACCAATAAGGGAGGCAATGTGTGGAGCAGAGATTGAAGTAAAGGCCACCCATCGACTGCCCTACCTGAGGATTCATCCTATAAACAGTCACCAAACCCTGATACTATGACAAGAAGTGTATACCAAAAGGAGCATGCCATGCATGGTTGTCTCCCGAGGGGCCCTGGCATAGCCCTACAAATACAGAGGCAGAAACTAGCAACCAACTATTGTACTGGACGTGGGGTCCCCAATGGAGGATCTGGAGGGTGGTCCAGAGGAGCGGAAAGGGTTTACAGCCCCAGAGGAAGAACAATGACTTTGGCCACTCCAACGCCTCAAGACTCCCAGCGACTGAACCATCAACCAAGGGGCACACATGGTTCCAGCCAAAAATGTGGCAGAGGAAGGCCTTGTTGGGTATCAGTGGGAGGAGTGGTTCTTGGTCAGGTAAAGGCTCGATAGAGGCCCCAACAAAGGGAAACCAAGGCTGGGGGATGTGGGAGTGTGTCGGGTGGAGGGGCATATATGTGGAGGCAGGGGTGGGAGGAGGGATTGAGGGTCTTTAGGGAGGGGGGAATCGGGAAAGGTTTTTACCATTGGCAATGTAAATGAAGAAGATATTCAATAAAAAAAAAAAAGAAAAGAGAAAAAAATGTACCCAGCCTGTCTGGCCTTCATCTCTTTTAATGCCCTGCTGATTCTAGCTGGGGTCAACAGCCATGTGGCTTCACTCAGAGATCTGGCAGATGTTACAGGGTATGATCTGATGTTCAAACTCAGGAGAAAAAGAAAAAGCACACTGGGCTTCTGGAAGAAGAAGCGTTCATAGTTAGGGAACTCTAGGTGCCCCCAGCCAAAGGGAGTCTGCCCTTCCCTCCCTTTGCTTGACATCAAATGACCCAGGCAGGGGAGGTAGGAACAGTAGTCAAACAACTTTGTACTTAGCTGTTGTGTGGACAACTTGTATACATGCATACATCTCTATGTATGCAACATACATGCATACATACAAACATACATACATACATGCATACATACATACAAACAAACATACATACATACATACAAAAAAAGATGAAGAACTGATAAGATGGCTCTTGAGAAACGGCACCTGATTCTCCCTCTCAGGGTCTGATTTACCTTAGACGCTTCTTCTCTGTGACACATACCTGAAAGAAGCCATTTTTGGAAAGGGCTGATTTATTTAAGCTCGTAGTTTCAGTTCATGGCCAGCTGGCTCCCTTGTCGTAGGCTATGGTGTGGAAAAATATGGCAGAAAGCATCAGTAGAATTAGGCAGATCATCTAATGGGGAACAGGAAGAGAGAGGATGTGAAGAAAGAGATGACAAAAGACGAAAGAGAAGTGTCTGTGGAGATGGCTCAGTAATAAGCATTTGACACACAATCATGAGGATCTGAGTTTGAATCCTCCACTGGCCACATAAAATGTTGGGTGTCATGGCATGCACCTCTAATCTCCACACTGGGAAGTCGAGGTCTGAGGCTCCCTGGGGCTTGCTGTCCAGCTTGTCTTCTGAACTGGTGAGCTCCAGGTTCAGTGAGATCTTCTTGCCTCAAAAAATAAGGTGGAGAGTGGTTGAGTATGACTGCTGGTCTTCACAGGTAAGTGCACATTTGTACACACACCATCACACACACATGAACATGTACAGATGTATATCCCACACACTCGCACACACAAGTAAGTAAGTAAGTGAACTGAAAGGTGAGAGGGAAGGAATGAGGGCAAAAGGGCCCTGATGGATAAAATGCAGCCCCCAAGAACATGCATCTGTTGACTCAATCCAGCTCAGACCTATATCCTAAACTTTCAGAACCTAGCAAAATAGTATCACTGTTGGAGACAACAATCTATCATGAACCTGCGGGAGACAAGTCACATTCATATATAACCATCCCATTTAAATTTCAAGTCTAGAAAAGGAGAGTCTGTGAAATTTCCTTTCACTGATTTCAGGAACAAGGATTTAGGAGTAAGAACTAGAGCAGACCCTCTGATTTGTTCACACCAGAGCATTATTGTTGATGAAGGATCTAAATCACACATTTCTATTTTTTCCAGCCATCTATACCCCTTTTAAAGAGACTGACAAAAGCCAAGAGTTCACTTAGCAAAAGATTAAAATGTTTTTATATATTATATATTCTAAATACTGTTTCTAATTTAAATACTAAGAAGGGACATGTTTTCTAGAAGTTTACATCCAAAGCAGAAGGATACATTACATCAAGGACACTATTACCATTTGGATCCTGCCAGGTCAGGAGAAGGATGTAAAGGTAACTTCACTTCATTTAGATATAATCAGCATAGAGAAATTTAAATGAAATGTAGCTGTTTTCTATGGAACTCACATGCGAAGGGAAAACAGAGGGAAAACTAAAAAAAATTAAAATATATGTGATTGTTATACAGCAATAGCTTCCAAATGGAAACATTTCTGTCTCAGGGACGGCTCATTGAGATTCAGGAATTAACACACAAGTTTCAGAAAGTCCCTGAAATTTACAATCCTTCTCTATTCACTGTATATGAATATGCAGTGCCAGTAAGGACTGCTGAGGAAAAGGAGACTCTCCTGACTCAGTACACTGACTTTGTGGCATGCAGTAAGCTCTGGGATTCAGCTTTTCTGGGCTATCATCCGGGTGGAGTGGGTTTTTAGTGATATTACTGCCATGGGCGGCCACACTCCTGTAAGTGACCTCAATAAATTCACCAGCTCACCACTTGGACTTTAGTGAAATTGTTTCTTTTAAAGATTTATTCTTATTATTTTAAATTATGTGGTGTGTGTGTGTGTGTGTGTGTGTGTGTGTGTGTGGTATGTATTCATGGGCTATGAACACATGACTGCAAATACCTATGTAGCCCAAAGATATCAGATCCCCTGGAGCTGTAGTTACAACAGATCATTGTGAGCCTCCTGACATGAATGCTGGGAACTGAGTATGGCTCCTCTGTAGGAGCAGCAAGAACTTTCAGACAGAGTCATCTTCTCAGACCCTGGAACTGTTCTTTGTTCTGCTGATGGAGAACTGATGACGAGACATCTGTTCATATGCCCCAGGAAAAGTCACAGAACCATATAATCCAGTTTAAATTGGGATGGGGCAAACTGAACTAATTTACAGATTAGTCAGTGAAAACACTGAAATGGATGTTTTAAAAAAAAATATTTTAGTGCAAACTTAAGTTTTGTTCCCTTAATTTTGTTTCATGAAAAAAAAAAGCCAGAAATGTCCTTTTACCGAACATTGTTCATAAATGACCCTATTATAAAAGAAACCTACCAGAGGCACCCGCTGTTTTCATGTGCTTGTTCCATATGAAGCTTTGGAGAAGTTAGACAGCCTGTCTGAATCTACCGAGCTTACAAAGAAATATGGAGCCAGTGTGAGCAGCGAGAGCGGTATCAGCGAGTGCGCGCTTTGCTTCTCGGGGGTTGTAGTTAAAGAGACGATAGGAATCAACTTGGAGCGAAATGCGAGAAGTGTTGTGGCTTAGACTTCCAGGCCATAGTCCATCACTGAGGGAAGCCTGGAGTGCGGGAAGCTGGAGTTAGGAACCAAAGCAGACCTGGAGGAACTATCCTCACTGGCTTCATTTTCATGGCTTGCTCTGGTTATTGTTGTTGTTGTTGTTTTTCATTTCCAAAGGGGGCAGAGCCTCATCAATTATTAATCAAGACCTTCCCTATTGACTTGCCTATAGGTCAACTTGATGGAGTTAGTTGAGATTTCTAGTTAAGATTTTTCTTAGTTGAAGCTACCTTTCCCAGATGACTATAGCTTGTGTCAAGCTGACAAAAACAAACAAACAAAACTAAGCAACCTACTGAGAGATTGTTGGGAAGCCCCATCAGTTGGGACCTGGAGCTCTCAGGAGGGAGGATGCCTACTTACTTGTATAAAACTCATGTGGTGTGGCTATAAATGAGAGCCAGCGAATCACACCCCAGAGAGTTCAGCAGAAAGATGAACCCACAGCTCACCCAACAAGAAGCTCACTGGCTGTGGCTAAAGTCAGGGTGTGGGATTTGCATCTGTATTTGATTAGCCATGGGCCACTGCGGTGGTGGGAAGACATCCCTGGACTCTGGGGAGCTTTTCTCCAGCCCACCACCATCTTGAGGTATTTATTTGGGAAAGGCATTTTGCTTCCAGAAAATGTCTGAGCAAAGAGAAAATAAGTTTATTGTGATAGATAAATTAATCTACCAGTATCCATTACAATCTCTGTAATATTCAGCAAGCGTTGATTGAAATTTTGCTATACAAGAGGCAGAAGGTCAGATGCCATCATGGAAATCCACCAAATAAACATGTCTCAGGACACATTTGTCCCTTTAGTGTTCTTTTATGAAGGAAGTATTTTAATGGTGGCAAGATTCCCACCTCTGGAGCCAGACTACCTGGCATTGTATTATTCAGGCTTTAGCATGACCAGGTAGTGTCCCTGGGAAGGCAAACCAGGAAGATGCAGCCTTTTAATGGGGCAATTGAAGGGATTAAATGAGCTCATGATTGAGAAGTGCTAGAGCCATGCCTCGATGTTGCATGTCTTCTTATGCTTGTTAGAATTACTGGTGTTCAACATGCTAACTTCTAGCCCTTGAATGACTCCGAGACTTTCGTACATCTGCAGTTCTAAATGCTTATTCCCCACCAGTATTCCAAGCAAGTCTTACTCATCCAACAGTGTACTGAGTATACTGATGTACAGTGTAAGAGATATACAAAGATAAATGGCCCATGAGGCCAGTGTGCAGTGTGAATTGCATTCTGGATATTGAAACAAACGATCTTTAAGTACTTTTATGTGATGATCCCTCCCCCCAAGTTTGGATATTCAGATGTGAGGCTCAGCAGTAGGGGCCAGAACGTAGTTTGTTGCTATAGCGTCTTCACACCTACTTTGTAGCTAACTGTAAGTCAGAAGACATGGCTTGGAGGCAGAGCATAACTGTAAAGAGCTGTGTGCTGTGGAACTCAGTCGTGTCAGCAAGAAGAAATGCTCTCAGAGGACAGAGGGCAGATTTGGGGATTAGGGACAGAAACAGAGTAGGATGGTATCAAAGAAGCCACAAGCATAAAGTGACAGCTGGAGTGTCACCAGGAAAACAAATGTATAGACAACTTGGAACAGGAAGTAGCTCACTGACAGATGGGGAGAGAGTAAAAGACATCCTGGGTAATCCCAGTAGAGATCTATTTCTTAGAAACAGACCTAAGAGAGAGAACTTCCGGTGGGCACCGAGGCAGAGAGGACCTGGTTTCAGTGTGCTGTGGATGCTTGTTCACAATGGGAGAGAGAAATGTGCTGCCATTTACAGAGGGAAAGGAAGGACACCGCAGAGAGGGACAGACTGAGAATGAGTACAGACGAGGACCGGCAGTGTCACTTCCCTGTCTCAGGCAAGCTATGTGCCCGTGGACAATTTCCTGTCCCCATCCCTCCTGGGGCCTCGCTCCTGCAAACATACACAGAGAAAAAAAATGGTCAACCACACAGAAGATCTCTCCTAGTTCTACAATAGTGGTCTTATTCATATTCATAACTGCAGGACTGTTGAGACAGCTTATAAAGTACCGTGTTTGTCCAGTATTATGATGTCTTGAGTTTGAATTCCCAGAACCCACATTGAAAAGATAAACTTGGGATCTTCTATCCCTAGACACTGTGATATAATTAGGAATGAAATTCAAAGAAATCCAGTCTCCAGCAAGAGTGCAGTTGACTTTGACATTGGCATGTCTTCCTTCTACCCCCAAATTGGTGGCTCTAAGACTTAAGGTTCACCTGCTATGCTGTAGCTGAATCTACAGATGGATCTGTCAATACTTTTATCCTTGAACTCCAGAAGATGCGGTCTTGGCACAGCCTTATTCCACACATATGGAAGTGTTTCGGCTTACAGATCATATATAATTAGTTTCTGTGGCCAATTATAATCAACTATTTGAATGTGTGTAAAGATATTCAAGCACAGTCAACTAATCAATAGACATATTGAAAAACATTTTGTAATTTGCAGGAAAGATCTCATGAAGGTCCAGGCTACTATCTTTACAAGCTAATCATCTCTCAACATTTTTACTAATGGAAGCCACGACCTGGTATTCACAAAGCCTTCGACAGACTTGTTTGGTGCCCAGCAACAGAAAGGGAATGTAACTTCATACACGTCCTCAATGCAGAGACAACTGGACAATGTGTCCATCATCCACCCTGTGTCTGGAAGACTGCCTATTGGCAACCCCAAAGTGATGTTAATACTTTTAACAGGAGTGGCCTTGGTGATCGGAAAGCAAATTCTGATTTGCTGTTATTTTTAATGTCATCAAGTAACCCCAGGTTGGTTACACTCTGCTAATGTCAGACACAATGGTTACAGGGGAAGGTCAAAGCCAAAGGCAAGACCACAGAAAGGAGAATCTCCACAAAGTGAAACTTAGCAAGCAGGGCTCTTCATCTAAACACCACATGGGACTCTCTACTCTTGGCACAAGCTTTGAGCGTCTCCGTTCTGGATGACTGTTGTTAAGTGCTGTAACATCAGACACTCTGCCCTTCTCTCTATCCTTCCCCTCCTACTGCATTTTCACACATAGAAAGAAGGATGTAAAATGAGAATTCCATCCTCATGACCACTCTTTAGGTTAAGAACTTGGCTGGTAGGAGAATCAGGGATATGGTGCTGGAAGGCAAAGGTGAATGGCTGCTGTGCCGCCATCTTTACGGCCTCCTACCCTGATGCCATTTGTTATTACTGAAGACAGAGAGCCTGGCTAAGAAGAGGCATTTTCTGGTCCCTGCCCTACTGAGGGCTCCTTCGGGCCTGACTTTCTGACTCCAGCCCGCTGCCAATGATGTGTGGCTCGTGTTCAATTTGTTCAGACTCTCGGTGATTTTAATTAACTGATTGCTGTTCCAAGAACCAACATCAAATACTCCTGTGATCTTTCACAGTGAAGCAGAAACCGCTGGGTAGAGAGGACAGGAAATAGTCCTGCCCCCAACTCCTGCTGGCTATGCTGAGGCAGGGCCAGAAACACCCCATAAACTGCGGGGTAGTCATTTATTAGAAATAATGTCATTGAAATGGAAGTTGCCACGGTACAGTGGTCTCCAGCTGAGCCCAGACTACTGGGGAGAATGGGGAAATTGCTGTCCAGCTCTCCCCTGATTACAAGCCACTGACTGTCATGAAGCACATAATGTTTAACAAAACAAAGAGGTGATTAGCTTACAAAGATGGTTCCAGTTAGGTTGCTTTTTAAACCCCTTGCGGGAATGTTACAGAAACATTTGGGTCAGAGAAGTAAGTCAGAAGATGAGGCAAAATAACTTAATCTCTCTGCCACATACACACACAGTGAAGAAAGAGGCAACAGGAAAGATTGCATCATCAAGAATACAAATCCTTGGTTACTGCAAGCAAACACAGTGGAGAACCTGGAGAGGAATTCTGCCCGAGAGCTTAGCTTTCCTTCCTGCCGAAGGGAAAGTGTGGGCTCACTACACTGGACAGCTTGCATGTCTTTTTGCTTGATGTCATCTTGAGGATCTGGGCAGTTAGATATTCCAGTTTCTGGGATACAGATTTGGATGAAACCAAGTACAGGGGGGTGGGTGTTGTTTCTAAGCAAGTTCTGTTACCCAAAAACTTTGTCTCTATCAGCAGACAATGGCCTTCCTTATTTCAGGGCCTGTCATCCTACTCACCAACCATTCTCAGACAGAGATAAAGTGTGAATTTGCACTCATGTGAAGTAGTGTGTCCGACTCAATGCTCCTGTGTGATGTAAGACTCTGCTCTCAGTTCGCCCAGGTGAACTGAGACAAGTGGAAGGCTGTGAATCTCAGCCCTAACACCCTTGAAACAAGTAACAACAGAACACACCGTACTTGCTTTGATAAGATGCCATGGCCAAGGTAACTTATAGAAGGAAGGGTTTAATTGGAGCTCATGGTTTCAGAGGGTTAGTTAGAACCCATGACCATAATGGCAGGGAACAAGGGAACAGGGAAACAAGCAGAGAGGCATGGTACTACAGCTGAGAACTCCTCACATCAGATCCACAGGATGGACACACACACACACACACACACACACACACACACACATGGGGGGGAGGGGGGAGGAAAGAAAGAGAGAAAGAGAGGGAGAGAACGATATTGGGAGGGAGGGAGAGAGGGAGGGAGGACAGGAAAGAGGAGGGAGGGAGGGAATGACAGCTGTTTTTGAAGTATCAAAGTTGGCCCCCAGTGAGACACCTACTTTGACAAGGCCACACCTCCTAATACTTCCCAAACAGTTCCACAAACTGGACTCAAACATATGAGCCTGTTGGAGTCATTCTCATTCAAGCAACAACCACTCACTCTGCTCTTTGCAGCTGCCACCCATAAATCATCCAGTGGGAAACAGCACATGTGCATACTAACATGAATCTGCTGAGGGTTAGGAGTCTAGAAAATTCCAAATGACAACCTGTCACATGCTGACTTGGGTCTGGAGGAATCCAAGGCTCCATTGGGCCTCACAGAACTGCTTTTAAGACAATGCACTCACAGGACTGAGGGCAGAAACCCCTGGATATGGTTCTTTTCATGGGTCATTCACATGGCTACCAGATTCACACAATGACTTCAAAATAGCAACTACTCCCCCCAGAGTAAGTAAGCAAGAGCAAGACAGTAAACCCTGAACCTACACAGACTTGGCAATGGTCAAACATCATTTATCTACTGTGTGTATGCTTGTGTATATGTGTATGGGTGCATGTGTTTGTGTGTGAATGTGTGTATGTGTGTGTCTGCATGTGGGGAATTTTGTGCATGTGTGGGTCTGTGAATGCATGCATGTGAACTTCTATACATCTGTGTGCATATATGCCTGTGTGTGCATGTGTGTGTGACTGTGTGTATGCATGTGTTTGTGAGAGTGTATGTGTGAAATTGTGCATGTGTATGTATTTGTGCACAGGTGCATGCAAGGGTATGCATGTGTATGTGTATGTGCATATACATCTGTGTGCATGAGTGTATGTGTGTGCAAGTGAATGTGTGTGCATGCATTGTTTAAGTGTGTATATGTGCATGAATGTGTACATGTTCTTTTCATGTCTTTGCATGTGTATACATGTGCGTGTGACTGTATATATTTGTGTATATATGACTGTGTGTGCATGTGTATGTATGCGTGTGTGCATGTCTGTGTGCATGTCTGTGTTTGGGTGTGTTCATGTCTGTTGAGGTTGTTTGTGTATGTGTGTTTATGAGCATGTGTGTGCATGCATGTATAACTGTGTGCACATGTATGCATACATATGTGCATGCCTGTGCATGTACATGTGAGTATGTGTGTATGTTTGTGCATGTTCTGTGTGTGCTTTTGTGTGGATATGCATATGTGTGTGCGGCTGTGTGTGAGCATATATATGCACATTCATGTGTGAATGTGTGTATGTATGTGTGTGTCTGTGTTTGCATTGCACATGTGTGTGTGAATGTTGAGGTACATATGTGCACATGTGCATGTGTGCGCACTTCTGATTGTGTGTGTGCATGCATGTGTGAGTATGTGCATGTGTAGAAGTGCCTTGCCTAAATTAGTTTGAGCTCCAGCTAAGAGTATTCCTTTGTGACTTGTAGCTGTCCATTTATAACACTAGGTGGCAGGCAAGGACAAGGAAGATAAGATTTAGATGCTGCATTCTAAAGAAAGCAGTGAAGGCTGAAATTACAAAATGAATCATCTTTAAATAATAATAGTGTGACTTCATAAAGGTTTGCGGGTAAAATCTGGTGAAATATAGACCAGTGTCCTTATAGGTAACACATGGACAATTCTTTAGGATAAATCATATTCATATTTACACTCCTAAAACCCTCTTAAATGTATGGCTTATGTTTTGGGTAATTCATTATAGTGTACATATTCATGTCGATAAATACTTTTGTTCTAGGTGACTTCCGGAGTTCCACCAGCCTCCAGAGACTTACTGAATTCACTTTTGTAAGTTTGAGGTATGCAAATTCAATGTTTGCAGTTTGAGGTGGTTTTGTTTTTTGTTTGTTTATATTTGTTTTTTTTTGTTTTAACGGGTTTAAGCAATTTATTTTCACTGTTGTTCTCTGCCTAGCAGTTATGAGACTTTGGGATTAATATCCAAAGTTAAAAATATCAGCAACATTTCCTAGATCCCTTGAGGAGTAGTTTAAAGATCACTCCTTCCTTGGGAACCACTGAAGATGTTAATAAGATCCCCCTCTAGGACTGTCTGTGAGAGTGCTTCCAGAGGGGAGGCCCAGTCTGAACAGAGGGAACTGACTAGTACACTTGCATTCAGAGGAGCAGTGTTGTAAAAATTATTCAATGCAGGGTTTCTGTCCCATCTTAAACCATTTAGTTCCTGGATAAAACACACACACACACACACACACATACACACACACACACACACACACACACACACACACACACACACAATTGGGAATCCAGAGAGCTCTTGGGTAGGCGCAACTTGTGAGTGACCCACCAGGAACATCAAGCAGTTTAAATATTCACAGATACAGAAGAAGACCTCACCTCCAAGGTCAAATCTGCAACAACAAACCTTCACTGAAAGAAAGGGTTCTGGCAAGGGCAGGAGCAAATGACAAATGCCCAGCTTAGGCAGATGGGTTTGTTATGGGCAGTTGGCCTGCTACACACGTCATAAGCATTCAGAGGAAAGCCGTGTACCGGACAGTCAAAGTGTTTACTATTGACATTTATTTTAGAACTAAGCATATTTGGGGGTTGGAAAAATGGCTCAGCAGTTAAGAGCAGCACTGGCTGCTTGTCCAGAGAACACAAAGTCACTTTCCAGCATCTACATGGTAGCTCACAATCATCTGCAACTCCACTTCTGAGGGATCCAAAGCCCTCCCCTGGCCTCCCTGAGCACCACATGAGACTCAGATCTAGGCAAAATAAACACTTAAAATTGTATTAAAATTAAAATTGTATTTTTTATAAAATCCTGAATTCATAATAAGGAATGTGCTTAACGAAATCAACTCACCTCATCTCAAAAAAAAAAAATGCCCAAAGTATTAAAAAAATTAAAAAGACGTTTCTGGCTTTCATTTCGGCGCATTAAAAGTAACACCACAAAATGACAATCCAGTGAGAAACATTGAACTTACTGGTTGGCAGTCACTGGAGGCTTCCCAGCCCCCAGTCCCCAGAGGCTTCTCTGTCTCATTGTCCCTGCTCAGTCATCAGGAGGTACTGCCTTTTACTGGGGAAGCCCCAGCATCTACCCTTGGGGACCCACACCATTCACCATCAGTATCAGGCAGGCCTCAGTTGTTGGAAACAGCCAGTCTTAGTCCTACCCTGTGACTCTCTGACCAGTGAGAGGCCCAGGGAAAGCCCCTGCTAGTCCCCATTCACCTGAACTGACTTTCCTCCAGCTGCACGCTTTCTGGGACACCTTTGACCTTCCTCTTCACTGCCCATCCATGAGACAGGAAGTGCACGGCAGAAGCAGGGGCCAAGGGTCCAGGTCTGCAGTGCAATCCTGGCTGAGGCTCTGTTTCCCCATTTGCTAGCCAGTCACCTCCACACCAGATTCGTCAGCAAGTGAATCCAGAGAGTTTAAGGCACGCTTCCACGGCACTGCACAAAGGTTAGAATATTCTAATAGTGTCAGTGGCGAGGGTATGGTGAGACTCTGTGACACTACCACTTCTTGAGAGCCTGAGAAGATCATCAGTGACCTCAGCTCAAGCCAGACCAGCGTTTGTGGCTCTGACACTGACAATCACAGAAAAAGCTAGTTTCTGATGAAGTACAGTTAGAGACTTTATTAAGCCTATTAATATAGGTTTAAGAAAGGGACATTCAGGAAGAGACATATACCCATGTGGTGTGCTTACCAAGGCAGAGTAGGGGAAAGTTAGACACACCCTAGTTTGAGTACAGGCTCCCAGGGGAGAGGCACAGGCTATTGTCTTAATGTTGGCCAATAAACACTTCTGGTAGCTCTTAAGTTGCATCTTAGAAGTTTGCTAAGAAGCATCTCCCCTGCCCTCTCAGATAACTAAGGTGGACCTCTACTGTGATAAGGTGAAAGTCCAGAGCCTAGGGCTGTTCTAGTGAGATTCCTAGAAAATTGCAGGTTTGCTGGCTAGGAAGTGAGGAGGAGCTTAAGCATCTGAGATCCTGCTAGAATTCCTGCTTCTCTCCTGGCAGGTTTCAACAGGATTGTCTTTGCAAGTTACCCAAAGTGTCCCTGCATTCCTAGCATGCTTCGATAATGAAGACAGAAAACCACATCCCTGGCAGTTAAGTCAAACTAGCATCCCATACTTATTCCAGCAACCTTGATCTGGTGCAACCACAATGGTGACAGGCTAGTGAGAAAGCAGGCCTGTGAGGAGACCTGCTAGAGGACAGCTGCCTGCCTTCAGATGTAACTGCCTCTTTCAGGAATTGCTTTTTAATTATAAAATAAAATATAGTCGCTTCCAGAAGAAATGCAAGGTCTATACCCTCAACTTAATAAGGTGGCACTCATCTTTGTAGACTGAATGAACACAGAGCAAGGAAAGCTGTATGAATTAGGGTTCTAACCAAACCGTGTTGGGATAGATGCTGGCATGTGAGCAGGTAGAAGCGAGGAAGAGGGCACTAAGTCAGGTGTCCCGTAGGTAGCTTTTTCTTAGGCATGTCTTGTCATTTTTCATAGCAATTCTGTGACACAGGTAGATTATGGCTGGTATACTGTGTGCCAGTAGCAATGTAGGAGGTTTGCTGGCAATGTAATGGCTGTGGTGTTAGTGGCACAGGGTCGAGTCCTGCCTCTACAATGTGACTTGGGACAAGTTGAGACTCTGTTACAGTAAAGAAAATGTCTGTTGGGGGTTGGGGGTGGTAAGAAAAACCTTTTAACACCTGTCTAAATTGAATTTCATTGATGAAATTCATTGGTCCCTCTGCTCCCTTTGAGACTCCCTGGAAGTGTAAGACATACACAGAATCAGGACAAGAAATCACACTAACAAAATCCTGGAAAATTTTGTTTTTTTATGCACATATATTTTATATACACATATATTGACTTGTGCCAATCAATGGGATGCAAACTGAGTTGTTAACATTTTGAGATAAAACCAGAAAAGTTCTATGAATTCTTGATTCCCATCTACTGTCCTATGTCCCTGGGTTGGAAACATCTGGCAAAGTCTCCTTCCTAACCAAGTCATTTGTAAGAGTCAAACCCTCTGGTCACATTTTTGTCTGAGAAAACCAAGGTGACCAAACGCTTGAGCCTAGAACAGCAGCTGCCTCCTGCCTCCCTGCCTTCTGTTAGGGTGGGCCTGCCATGAGTTGTTTAGAAAATCAGTGCTGAAGGCCGTGGTGGTACATGCCTTTAATCCTAGCACTCTGGAGACAGAATCAGAGGCAGGTGGATCTCTATGAGTTCAAAGGCAGCAAGATCTACTGGGTGAGTTACACCTCTTACCCCTATAATAAACCCATTTTTGATTGTTAACAGTACATGCTTCTGATGGTAAAAGGCTGATGCTGCCCTCTTCTGTTCCAGGAACCTTTTATCTCTGTCACCGTTAGAGTTAGAGATCCACATTCCTCAGCAGCAACAACAATAAGAACAACCTTTTCTAACCACAGCACCAGTCCTACTGGGCATCTCAACCATGTTGGTGCTTCCTGAAGCTGTCTCTTCCTGCCTGCCTTTACGGGTCTCTCGCATGACCAAGAGCCTGCTGAGGACCAGGTCTAGTAGAGCAAGTCCATGTGTCATAATCAGATCTCTGAGCCTTCTCTCTTGGATCTACCTTGGGAACTTTCAGGATCTGGACCTTTTTGAATGAGGACCATCTGTTTTTGTGAACTTTCCAGTGTCAAGAACTGGTTCCAAGAAATGTAGGAAATGTTTACAAGGGATATAGAGAAGAGGTTTGGAGGCAGGGAGAGCAGGGGAAGAGATCACAGAAAAGGTGAAAAGGAAAGAAGGGAGAAGGAGGGAGAGAGAACAGGTTATAAAAGAATAGGAAATAGAGCAGCTGTCAATAGCCACGGTGCGGTTAGATTACAAAGCAGTGGCTTCCAGACTGAGAGTAAAGCTATGGCACTGTAACAGAACAGAATGTGTTCCAGTCTTCCCACTCACTCATGGTCAAATCTGGGCCAACAAAACATACTTATACTCCCTTTAGTCTGTGATAGCCTTCGATGTTGGGCAGCTCTCTGCACCCTCCAAACACTCAAACAGCAAAGTTTCCTCCCACTGGTGCCAAACCAGGTGGCTGTCTTATATCATCTCTTTTCAAGTTTTTGGAAGTCCCCTTTATCAATATGGTTCCCGTGCCTCTCTCATGGCAACTTCCTTGATACTGTAACATTCAATGCTACAGAAACCCATTTTTAGGGTAGATTTCTAAAGGCAGTGCTATATGCATAAGCCCATGTTGTAGCTGTCCAGCAGCCGTGGATGAACTGGGTCTACCTGGAAGAGAGGCTGGAAATGAAAAAGGGAGGTGGGGCGAAAGAAGGATTAAGCCAAGACAACAGTTTCTGATCAAGGCTCAATGTCTAATTTTCAGCACTGTGTTTATATAGAGAAAGACCCTATATATGTGTTTATATAGGGTCCACAGACCCGTTCTTGTTACAGCTGGATTCTGTTGCAAGTCAAGCTCAGGATGCAGCATCTCCTCAGAGTTCATGTAGGAAACTTCAAATGAGACAAGGGCCAGGTGACTTCAGCTAGGTTTTAAAATCATCATGAGTTTGTTTAGCCTACTCAAGGCTGGGGAAGGGCACAATTCCCCTTTTTTGATTTTTAAAGATGAGTTGGACTGGGTGGGGGGCACAAGATTTATTTGTTTTCTATAATCTGTCTAAGGAATAGAGTGGCTAGGTGGCCGTGCCTGTCTTAGGTCCATGTCTGTTTTGCTCCTTCTTACCTGTCGTGGACTACAAACAAAGCTTTTGATGTACATGCCTGGCTTAGGTCAATAGGAGCTCAAGAACATGGTTACCCATCTCTGGCCACTGGCCTTCAAAAGCACAGTCTTTTCTATTCAGACCAAAGCCATGAAGGACTTATGAACATGCACTCAATGTATTCCTTCATAGCGGTGAATAACTGCCATGGTGAATAGCTGAGCTTTCTGAAAGCGATCCTGTGTGAAGGCAAACAATCTGTTTAAGATAGAAAGTCCAAAAGTTAAAAGCAACAAGATTAAAGTTGTCTGCAGGAATGTTCTAGGTATTCAGTTCAGCTGCTAATTGGAAAAGATCAAACACAAAGTCTAGCCACCAGGTGTATTGGGGTGAGTGGCTTTGAGAATTGATAGAAAGCACTTACCCTCCAGTAAGAGTGGAGACGACACTCCACGTTAACTCAGCTGGCTGACAGGGATTTTGAGCCGTCTTCAACATTGGGGTTTCCAGTATTGGATTGATTTCTAGACCAGTCCATGATTGAGCCAGAATAACTGGTCACTTTAAAGGGAAGAGAAGAGTCATTTTAACTTTTCCTTTTGATAAATTTTTCTAAGTCACTTTCCACAGTCTCCATGTTCTCTGTCCCACAATGTATAAATTGAAGAAAGGCAGCTTGTCCAATCTGGGGTGTAGGCAAGAAAATGTAGGTCAAGAACATATGTCCAATACAGCTTTCCTGTCACCACTGTCAAGGCACTCAGCAAGCTTACAGGTCAGCATCATCTTTGGTCCCAGCATCAGCATGTCGCACCAATTACTCTGGCAGCTACCATGCTCCTTCAGCATTCTGCAGAAAAAACACAAACATGATCTCTTCCCCATATTAATATCTGATCAAGATTATGCCATATGCCAGTACGTGGATCCATCCATTTCACCTAGGCATAAGTATGCCTTGTTGTAGGATGCCATAGACATTCAGTAGAGAGTTCCCTGGCATCCAAGTTTTAAAATTTCAAAATAAAGAGCATGATTTAAACAGTGTGTATGGGATATGATTCCCCCCTTTTTTGTTTTATGAAGATATTATATTAAAGTTCCACAATACCTTGTCCTTGAGAATTATAAAGAATCCCAATAATATGGGTAATGTTAAATTATCTACAAAACATCTCAAATGCTTGACTGTAATAACCAGTTCCCTTATCTGTTTTAATCTGAGTTGGAACACCAAGCATAGAAAAACAACGCAGGCAAGGACTAATTACATTTGTCGTTGCTTCTCCTGTTAAAGCAGTTGCAAACAGAAAGTCTGAAAAAGTGTCAAGTCACATGTACATATTTCAATTTTCCAAAATCAAAAATACGAGTAACATCCATTTGCAATAATTGATTAGGTATAAATCCTTGAGGATTAACACCATTATGTGGTACAGGTGGAAATTGAAGACATTAAGAACAAGTCTTTAAAATTTGATGTGCACATTCTCTAATAATATCAAATTGCTGTCTCCAGCCATTGCTATTTTGATGATGTAAAGAATGTGATTATATGGCCAATTGTTCCTATGTAAGGCCTATAACCTGGTTGGGATATAAATCTGCTGTGGCATTGCCTTAAGAATCCAGTATGAGCTCTTAAATGTCCAAAGACAGTCCTTTAAAGGAACAGTAATTTCTCTTAATTTGAGTTATACTGCAAAATTTGAGCATTAGCAGTATCTAAAAAAAAAAATGGAACAATTTCAAGCCATTGTAAGCCATGAGATATATATTGGCTATCAGTATACAAATTAAAAGCTTGATTTTTTTCAACATTTCAAACAGTGGCTACAGCATGTAATTCACTTATTTGTGCTGAACTGGAGGGAAGCTCAAGAGAATAAACATGATATCCAATCACATATGCTGCTTTCCCATTAGATGAGCCATCTGTAAACACAGGAAGTGCTTTCTCCATTGGCTATATACACAAACTTACAGGAAATAAAAAAGCATTCATAGAGGCAAATTGTAACAACTTGTCTTTGGATAATGATTATCAATTTTGCCTAAAATGTTTTCTATGCAATAGGCCAAATATCAGTGTTCTACAATAACCAATTTAATTGCTGTTTGAAATAAGGAATATATGTTTCATCAGGTTCTTAAGACATTCTTTCCAAAATACTTTCATGATTCTACCCTACAATTCTTTATTAACACAGCAATAGCTTCATAATAAGGTGTTCAAACATTTTGCAACTGCTTTGAAACAGCCAACAAATGATCAGTCTATATAATGTATCTTTCTGTTACCAATGTTACCCAATAACTTATAAGCCAATACTCTATAGCCAAGACATGCAGAACATATTTATACCTTTAAAGCCAGTCAGAAACAAAAATGAAGTGGCTACATACATCTTATATATTTAAACCACGACAATTTTTACTTCTAGCTATAATTTTAAGAAAGGAGCACCTTCTGAACCCAATAATCACAATTGCAGAGATCTTTCTAGGAATAAAAATAGCCATCAACTTACTTGCCATAGAACTTGAGAAGCTGCTGGCCCCTTTAAGAGCAACTTTTCAGCTCCTGGCAGGGCTTTCCCTGCTGGGCTTGACTCCTAGCTAAGGGTGCAGGGCAACTTATCAGTTTCTGCTGTGCAAGCTGAAACTGCCTTCTAAACAAGTTAAACTAAATCAAGGGATGGATAGCCAGCAGATAAAGTTTTAACCATTTTTTCTTTTGAACATGAAACATAGAACAACAATCATTCAAACAATGAATCAAAAACAGACAAAAATTGACATGTGGACAGATTGGTGCACCAAGGACAGACAATAGACAGAGAGTAAAGAGAACATGATGTAACCAGAACTGAGGATATCTCCAGTAGGAGCCAGATAGGAAGCAGGAAGTCTCCTGAATTCCTCTTGTCCCTTGGAGAGCTCTGAAATCCATTTTCCTTCTTTATTGCTAACAAGTCCCAGATAGGGGAGAGCTGCTTTTCTGAAATCTATTCTCTTTCTCTCTTTCTTTCTCTTTCTCATGTCATTTGTATATTTACCATTCCTACTTCTGGGAACCATGCACAGCATAAATCTACTTGAGCTAAGAATTTTTCTAACATCTGTTTGTTTTTTGTGGGTTTTTGGTTGTTGTTGTTGTTTTCTTTTTTCTTTTTTGTAACCCCTGCTCTGCTTGCTTGATGCAGCTCTTGGCTACAGACAAATGTCTGTATAGAATTCCCCTGTCCCATTTGAGCTGTCACTTCCTAGGTAAAATCGGTGTGGGTTTGACACCAACTCAGCCTAGCCTGTATCCTCTCTTTAATGCACCTCCTACAACAACAGAGTCCAAAAAATAAAATCTATGGCTAGGGTTAGCATTAATGTTGTTTGCTACTTACCACCATGCAGGATACTGTTACTTCTTTCGTTTCCTGTGGAGCTCCACCAAGACAGCACTTTTCGGTCTGTACCCCCTTTTCAGTCCCTTCATTCAGGTGCCACTGTATGAAGCAGCAGTGTGGGTGTCCAGCAGCCATGGATGAACTGGGTCTACCTAAAACGGGGCTGGAAATGAAAAAGGCAGGTGGGGAGCGAGAAGGATGAAGCCAAGACAAAGGTTTCTGATCAAGGCTCAAATTTGATTTTCAGTACTGTGTTTATATAGGGAAAACTCACAGATCCATCCTTTGTTTCAGCTGGATTGAGTTGCAAAACAAGCCCAGCAGGCAGTCAACTCCTCAAAACTCAGGTAGGAAATGAGGCAAAGCCAGGTGACTCCAGCTAGGTTGTAAAACCATCATGAGTTTGTTTAGCCCACTCAAGGCTGGGGGAAGGGCACACCATGTGACCTCATCTTAAATTAGAAGAAGGATGTTTGGAAAGCCACACTTCCTGATCCATGGAGGATGCTGGCATGAGGCAAATGAATGCTCATGGCAAACACTGAAAGCACTCTGAACAACTTGGTCAAGGAAGGCCACCCCTACAAACCCTGCCACCTTCCCTGAACCTTACTTAGTCTGTGGGTGACTTTTACCTCACTGGTCTGCAGCAGCTTATCAGGAAACAAATCATTTAATTACATACATGTGATTTTTGCATGGCCACTTTTCAGCTATGAAATTGATATTTTGGTAGAACTGTCATGTCAGCAAACCACAGGCCTTCAGTTCTTTGTGCATGTCACAATGTGTCAGTGCATGGGTACTGATCGTGCAAGCCTGCCTCTGGCTCTTGTCTCTGATATCTAATACTCCAGAGAACTGGTAAGCTTATTTAATTTTCCAATGACACCCTGTGGTCATCTATGAAACAGGGACGACAATACTATCGGCTTCACAGAGATGTAAGGGTTAAGGGGTATAGTAAGACCTGATGTGTTTTCTAGCATGAGTTTACAAGTGTCCATGCACTACATTTGCTCCCACTTGGTGTTATTGGGAGGAGGTGAAGCCCTTAGAAAGTGGAGCATGTAGGAATTCTGGGTCCAGTATCATGCCCTTGAAGGTGCTTATGAAACACTGGACTCCTTTTTTTGTGGCTATGCAACCATAAGGCAAGTGGTTGCATCTTCAATGTCTGGCAGACCAAGAAGCAGTCTTGAGAGGATCAAGGAAATTACAGAATTCAGCTTGAAGGGATATGATGCCCTCTTCTGGCATCTGTGGTCACCTGCAGATAGTGCACAACACACACACACACACACACACGCACACACACACACACACACATACAGAGAGAGACATAGACACAGTGACACAGACATACACAGAGACAGAGAGACAGATCTCTTACAAATACTCATATTGTAACAATGAGAAACCACAAAACTACAATTCTGTAAAATCCCTACCCACTCCTTTCCTCTCCTCCTGTTTTGCTAATCTTAACATGCAACTTCACAATAGTATATTGACATAACAATAGATAAACTGTAGTTAGCATGTGTGTAAGTTGCTAAATGTAGTTAATAAATATGAGCATGAGCCTCAAGCTTTATATATCAACACGCACTATGAAGGAAACAATTCAAAATATAAAATAGTAAGGCCACACAAGATGTTTATATCCTTTGACACATACTTATAAATTTAGGATTTAATGAGATGAAGATTTTAAGAATAAATGAGAAAACTGGACATGAGACTTCCGGAGGACCCTGCTTTACCTCTCCTGGGCATATACCCAAAGGATTCCCCGGCATGCAATAAAGACACATGCTCCATTATGTTCATAGTAGCCTTATTTATAATAGCCAGAAGCTGGAAAGAACCCAGATGCCCCTCAAAGGAGGAATGGATACAGAAAATGTGGTATATTTACACAATGGAATACTACTCAGCAATTAAAAACAATGAATTCACAAAATTTTTAGGCAAATGGTTTGATCTGGAAAATATCATCCTAAGTGAGGCAACCCAATCACAAAAGAATACACATGGAATGCAATCTCTGATAAGTGGATATTAATTAGTCCAGAAGCTCTGAATACCCAAGGCACAAATCGCATAACAAATGACTCCCATGTAGAAGTATGGAGAGGGTCCTGATCCTGGAAAGGATTGATCTAGCATTGGAGGGGAATATAAGGACAGAGAAAAAGGAGGGGGGTGATTGGAGAATGGATGGAGAGAGGAAGGTTTATGGGACATATGGAGAGGGGGGATCTGGGAAAGGGGAAATCATTTGGAATGTTAACAAAGAATATAGAAAATAAAAATATTTAAAAAACAAAACAGAATAAATGAGAAGAATCAGGAGAGCTTTGGATATTGCTTAATGGAATAATATACAACCACACAAAATGATAACTATGAATACCGCAAGTAAAAACTGAATGACCAGAATATGTAATTGATATACATATATACATGTATGTGTGTGTGTATTATATAAATTGTGGTTCTATACCACACACAATAGAGATTTAAAACTCTATCAGCATCAAAGCAAGAATGTCCTTAACACATCATTGCAATCCTGTAACTGGAAATTCTGGTTCATAGCATAAGATACTAAAGAGCCCAGAGTGGTGGTGGTGCATGCCTTTAGTCCCAGCACTCAGGAAACAGAGGCAGGAAGATTTCTGAGTTTGAGGCTATCCTGGTCTAAGAGTGAGTTCCAGGACAGCCAGGGATACACAGAAACCCTGTCTTGATGGGGGAAAAAAGTCAGAAAGAAAAACGGAAGGAAGGAAGGAAGGAAGGAAGGAAGGAAGGAAGGAAGGAAGGAAGGAAGGAAATGAGGGAGGGAGGGAGGGAGGGAGGGAGGAAGGGAGGAAGGAAGGAAGAAAAGAAGGGTAGATAATGGAATGATGCAGATTCATCAAGAAGTAGGACTGTCTTTATGCACAAAAAACACAGTTATTCAGAAAATATAAAATAATAGCAATAGCAAAAGAAGATTCTGAAACTACTGAGCAATTATCCCAAGGTTACAAAGTACACTGTCAATGAAAAAAAAACAATGGGCTTTTCAATGTTAGCAATGAACAAGTGGAATTTAAAATTAAAAACACAGTTCTCCTAACTTTAGCACTAGAAAAAGTGAATGCTCAGGTATAAATCAAATAAAAAACGTGTAAGACATTTACATGCACACACATCGTATCCACACAAACACATGCACATATATGTACACGCACCCACACTTACAGAATGGGAACCTATTTCCAAAGTTATCCTTTAATCTTCACACTTGCATGCACATACAATAAATGAACGTAGTAGAACATAAAAATAATGAATATTTTTCTAAGCATCACAGAGTTGAGGGTTGGGTAACAGGGACAGCATTTTATACTTATTTTATTACTCTCATAAAAACTGAGTGGGCGTAAGGACAGAGGCCTTTGGGAATTTTATCTTTGATCATAACTCATTGGGCATCTAACTGCCTGTTCTTACCCACCAGGGCAGTCTTTTCTTCCTGCCTTTCTTGTTTTCCTTCTGACCACCTTCCCTCAATCCCTCTGTCCCTGCCATGGGTGAACCTTGAGCTATGCCCTAACTTGTAAAATGCATCTTGACCACTCCCAGGCACATCTGCCTCCACAGGAGCCCACAGCCCAACAGCACAGGGTCATCAGGAAGTCCCACCTTTTGTGGACACGCTGCTTTTCCAACATTAACAGACACCCAGCTCCCCTGAATCCACTTCTTCCATGAAGTCATCCCCAACTTCCCCCATTAAAAATACTTCCCTCTGCTTCTGTACTCTTTGGCAACTCTGTCTGTGTCTTTATTATAGCACTTACTTATTTCTATTTGGGTCACAGTTTGTAAGAAGGTGTCATTGACCCTCGATATATATTAAGTTATTCTGATGATGAATTGACTTTGCATTGTTTATTCCTGAGAATCTTACACAACAGGCAGAGTACAGGTGGCACATAAGGAAGCTTTATAGATGGACGTGCCTTTCTGTCCTTAAGACTTCCTGAGTGATTATCACACACTTGTATTTTATAAAATATATTCTTGTATTTTATAAAGAGCCAGGCTGTTTAATGGAGCATGGTATGGTGAGGAGGGAGGGGTGCCTTCACAGGCCCATGCTGAGGCACACCTTCCCTGTTTAGTATAGAAGAGAGTTTATTTGGGGCATGGGAAGGGGAGTTAAGAAGAAAGTAGAATGGGGGAGATAGGGGATAGGGAGAGAGAGAGAGAGAGAGAGAGAGAGAGAGAGAGAGAGAAGAAAGGGAGAGAGAGAAAGAGAGTGAAAGGGAGAGGGAGAGAGGGAAAGAGAGAGAGAGAGAGAAAGAGAGAGTAGAGAAAGAGAGAGTGAGGGGGAGAGGGAGAGGGAGGGGGGAGAGAGAGAGGGAGAGAGAGAGAGACTGGCCAGGAAAAGGAGGGAAGAGGGGGGAAGGGGAGAGAGGGGTTAGGGAGAAAAGAGTCAGAGAGAGAAGGGGTAGTGATCGAGGAGGGGCCAAACAGCTCCCTTTATAGGAAGCCAGGCCTATCTGGCTGTTGTCAGGGAATGACTTGGCAGAGCAGAGAAGGAATTCTAACATTTCTCCATTTTGGTTTAAAAAGGAGAAACTAGTTCCATCCATTTGCCTAGGAATTTCATGAATTCCTTGTTTTTAATAGCTGAGTAGTATTCTATTGTGCAAATGTACCACATTTTCTGCATCCATTCCTCTGTTGAGGGGCATCTGGGTTCTTTCCAGCTTCTGGCTATTATAAATAAGGCTCTTTTGAACATAGTGGATTATGTGTCCTTATTACATGTTGGAGCATCTGCTGGGTATATGCCCAGGAGTGGTATAGCAGGGTCCTCTGGTAATACTATGTCCAATTTTCTGATGTACCTCCAAACTGATTTCCAGAGTGGTCTTTACCAGGTTGGAATCCCACCAGCAGTGGAGGAGTGTTCTTCTTTCTCCACATCCTCACCAGCATCTGCTGTCACCTGAGTTTTTGATCTTAGCCATGCTGACTGGTGTAACGTGGAAGCTCAAGATTGTTTTGATTTGCATTTCCCTGATGACCTAGGATGTTGAAGCACTTTAGGTGCTTCTCAGCCATTCAGTATTCCTCATTTGAGAATTCTTTGTTTAGTTCTGTACTCCATTTTTAATAGGGTTATTTGGTTCACTGGAGTCTAACTTGTTGAGTTCTTTGTATATACTGGATATTAGCCCTCTATCGGATGTAGGACTGGTAAAGGTCTTTCCCCAATCTGTTGGTTGCCGTTCTGTCCTATTGACAGTGTCCTTTGCCTTACAGAAGATTTGCAATTTTACGAGGTCCCACTTATCAATTCTTGAAGCTATTGGTGTTCTGTTCAGGAGATTTTCCCATGCCAATGTGCTCGAGCCTCTTCCCAGCTTTCTTTTCTTTTCTTTTCTTTTTTTATTCGATATATTTTTATTTACATTTCAAATGGTTTCCCCTTTTCTAGCCCCCCACTCCCTGAAAGTCCCATACGCCCTCTTCTATCCCCCTGTCCTCCCACCCACCCCTTCCCACTTCCCCGTTCTGGTTTTGCCCTATACTGCTTCACTGAGTCTTTCCAGAACAAGGGGCCACTCCTCCGTATTGAAGCTTTGGACCAATTGGATTTGACTGATATTTATAGAACATTTCACCCTAAAGCAAAAGAATATACCTTTTTCTCAGCACCTCATGGTACCTTCTCCAAAATCGACCATATAATTGGACACAAGGCAGACCTCAACAAATATAAGACGATCGAACTAATCCCATGCCTCCTATCAGATCACTATGGTGTAAGAGTGGTTTTCAATAGCAACAAAAACAACAGAAAGCCCACATACACATGGAGGCTGAATAATACTATACTCAATGACACCTTGGCCAAAGAAGAAATAAAGAAAGAAATCAGAGACTTTTTAGAATTTAATGAAAATGAAGGCACAACATACCCAAATCTTTGGGACACAATGAAAGCAGTGCTAAGAGGAAAACTCATAGCCCTGAGTACCTCCAAAAAGAAAATGGAGAGAGCATACACTAGCAGCTTAACGACACACCTGAAAGTCCTGGAACAAAAAGAAGCCAATTCACCCAAGAGGAGTAGAAGACAGGAAATCATCAAACTCAGGGCTGAAATCAATCAATTGGAAACAAAGAGAACCGTACAAAGAATCAACAAATCCAGCTTTCTTTTCTATTATTTTCAGTGTATCTGGTTTTATATGGAGGTCCTTGATCCACTTGGACTTGAGCTTTGTACAAGGAGATAAGAATGGATTTATTTTATCCTGACTGAGGTAACCCAATCACAAAAGAACACATATGGTAAGCACTCACTGAAAAGTGGATATTAGCCCAGAAACTTGGAATACTCAAGATACAATTCACAGACCAAATGAAGATCAAGAAGAAGGAAGGCCAAAGTATGGATACTTTGGTCCTCCTTAGAAGTGGGAATGAAATACCCATGGGAGGAGATAAAGAGACAAAATGTGGAGGAGAGACTGAAGGAAATACTATCCAGAGATTGCCCCACCTGGGGATCCATCCCATATACAGTCACCAAACCCAGACACTATTATGGATGCCAACAAGCACTTGCTAAAAGGAGCCTGATATAACTGTCTCCTAAGAGGCTCTGCCAGTACCTAACAAATACAGAGTTGGGTGCTCTCAGCCAACCTTTGGACTGAGCACAAGGTCCTCAATGGAGGAGCTAGAGAAAGGACCCAAGGAGCTGAAGGAGCTTTCAGCCCCATAGGAGGCACAAAAATATGAACTAACCAGTACCCCTAGAGCTCCCGAGGATTAAACTACCAACCAAAGTACACAAGGGCCCATGGCTCCAGCTGCACATGTAGCAGAGGATGGCCTTGTTGGACATCAAAGGAAGGAGAGACCCTTGGTCCCGAAAAGGCTCAATACCCCAATATAGGGGAATACCAGGACAGGGAAGCTGGAGTGGGTGGGTTGGTGAGCAGGGGGAGAGAGGATGGGATAGGGTGGTTTTGGAGGGGAAACCAGTAAGGAATAACATTTGAATTGTAAACAAAGAAAATATCCAATAAAAAAGGAGAACCTAGAAACAGGTGGTGCTAGAGCAGGAATAGGGTTGTCCTGACCTTGAACTACTACATGCTAACTTTGGGGTGGTGTGTCTCTGGGAAATCTAAGAAAAGGGGGATGGGGATATTGGTCCAGTCTTAGCAGCGTTGGCTGTTTCCTTGCTCTCCATGGTCTGTGGAAACCATCTGTGGATAGGAAGAAAAGTGTCCAGTAGACGCATCTGTGTCTGTGAGAGCAGGCTAGAGCATCTGTGAGTTGCTTTTCTGCAGCTGCCCTGGATGTAGATTTGAGTAAATGCCTGAACTTGACAAAATAATGAAACACACACACACACACACACGCACACGCACACGCACGCGCGCGCACACACACAGACACACACACACGCACGCACGCACATTAGAGATAGAGAATAAAGCCAAGTACATTTAGGAGAAAAACTTTTTTAAATGTATATTTGAAACCCTTAGGTCTTGATTATTGGAGTGAGGGGAGTCCCAATACCAGAGAACAGGAAAGAAATCTCACTTTCTGGATAGGTAACAAGTGGGAACTTAACCTATTGATTGGCAAATGATCTTATCTAGATGGAGTCTGTTTGGTCCAGACAGGACCTCCACGAGAGGTAGATCTGAGTGTGTTTCCTGGAGCATATAAATGTATAAAAGAGATAGATTTATTAACAACATAAACAGTCTTTTTTTCAGGTGAGTTTAGGAAAGACAAAAACCTTTGTTGGAGCAGAAGGAGCAAAAAGGCCCCTTTTCTTCTGTGTAGGAGACTGAATACATATAAATTTAGCATAATGAGTATTTCAGTGGTTTTTGCTATACTGCTTTGGCTCCTGGTAGATTGTACACACACACACACACACACACACACACACACACACCAGCTATCTTTGGATCCATGAACAAAAGACACATACATACACACTACCTTATTTTTCAAATGCCTTCGCTACCTCAAAGGCTGAGCATGCCTAAACCTTCCCTGCTACCCCAGGCCCAACTGGGGAAATGACCAGTGGCCACTTATCTAAAACCTTTCATGGCTGGTTGGCTTTCTACTTTGTCCCATCCTTCTTCCCCAAGTCATGACAATTCTACTCCTCTCTGCATCCTACCTATGCAATTCTAAGTGTCCTGTCCCATGTCCAACCATTGGCCACTGGTATCTTTATTGATTGATCAAAAGCCAATTGTAGACAAGGACCTTCAGTGTCTGAACATATAGATTCCTGATTGAATCGAAGTATTAGTGCCAATCTGCAGCAAATGATAAACATTGTAAGTTTATGTTTAAAAGGCAATTGAAGGAAACTCAAACCCTTGACCTTGTGAATATGATAGCTGATCATACAGATTTAGGATGAGAAACACCTTAAGTCTATCTAAAAGTATGTCTAAAAGACAGTCAAAGGAAACTTATATTTGTAACTATGACAGTTGACAGTATAGATTCAGCACAAGAAACACATTCTAAGTCTATAATTAGAAGATAATCAAAGGAAACTTAAAATTTGAACATGTGACTATAAAATTGGATCATATAGAAGAATGTTTTATTAGGGTTAGGCTAATTTATAAGAACTCCATTGGTAAATGTTAGGATTTTAAAATCTTGAAGTCTCAATATAATAGTGGCATTAACATGGGGAGGAAATATGAAGAATTTAGTCACTGGAAACTGAATTTAGATAAGGAAGTAGCAGAAGGTTACATCTATGAAAAAGGTTACATCTGAACTTATGTATCAATTATTGTGAAGCCTGTGAGTCTGTCTTTTTGATAAGAGATCTGGTAGACTTAACTAGTTAAGGTATTGACTAGTGAGATAATGTGGTGGATTACGTTTAGGTAAGGAGCGAGAGGTCTGTTTTCTAGCTGTCAAGATGTAGTTAGCTTAGCTGTCAATTTAATCAGAAATTTTGGAACAATAAACTATAATCTAGATGTCAAATATTAATTAAAATGATAGAGATTATCTATAGTCTTTGATCTAAGCAGATCCCAGGTCCGTGTGGTCTCCATCACAACTTGGGCAGAATCAGTCTGGCCATCAGGGCCAGTAGATGAGAAGCTGTTTCCTGTGGAGTAGGAATGTGGGAGAAAATGACTCTCTTTGACTTAGGCAATATGAGACATTCAATTCTCTGAGTATCCTCTGTCTGTTCACAGTGTAGGCCAAGCCCTGATAGCAGTGCAATAGTAGAATCAGTGCCTGATAGTAGGCAACGAAGCAGTGTTTCTCGGTGGTTATCACACCATATTCCAGGTAGAATCTTGTTGCTGTGCCCATTATCCTCTCAGAGGCCTTGGTGGGGTCACTGTTAGGCTTTGGGGGTCTCTGTATGTCATGATAAGCTTAAGCATTTAATGTTACATTTAACCGAGTTCTGACAAGATTGTGCATATCTGAGTTAGGACATCTGTGTTTTTTTAATTATTTGTTCTAGAATTATATCTAGCAAGGAGAGTACATTGTAAATTAATGACATCAGTGTTTGGAGCCTGTGAGAATCAGCAAAGAACTTCCCTTTTAGGGTGAGGATAGGAGTTATTAATCTTATCACTTGCAGAGTCCTGAGGATAAATTAATAACTAGAACAAAGGAGTTATTAACCTTACCATGGCTTCCTGAAGGTCAGTTAATAACTAGAATGAAACAAGGAGCCAGGCTATATTTACCAGGTCGTCACATGGAAACTAGTGGTTGAACTGAGCTGTGGGGCTCAGAGCCCAAGGGGGAAAGGTTTATCCAGGCTTAGGATTTCTTTTCAGCAGTCCGTACAAGAGAAGGCAAGAGAGAATATAGTCTTAAGATGAGAGAGAGGTAGAGGTCCTAAAATAAGTCTGTGAATATAAGAAGCTTACCAATTTACCAGTGCTTGGATGGAGAAGTCTAGCAATCCAATTGCTGGAAAGTCCAAGCAATGGTAAGGAAAGGAACTCACATAACCTGCAGAATCTGTAAATCTGAGTCATAGCACCAAATGTTATTTGATAAAAGATGCAAGGATGTAGTCGCCGGGCGGTGGTGGCACATGCCTGTAATCCCAGCACTCTGAGAGGCAGAGGCAGGCGGATCTCTGAGTTCGAGGCCAGCCTGGTCTACAGAGTGAGTTCCAGGACAGCCGGGGCTACACAGAGAAACCCTGTCTCGAAAAAAAAAAAAAGATGCAAGGATGTGTTTTGTAGAGCCAAGCATGGTGACGTGGGAGGGATGTTCACCTGGTCCATGCTGGCATCCCTTCCCCCGAGGTGCCATCCACATGACAGGTCTAGTACAGAATGGAGTTTATTTGGGGTATGGGAAGGACGGTTAAGAAGGGAGTGGGGGCAGAGAAGAATGGGGAATGAAAGAGAGAGAGAGAGAGAGAGAGAGAGAGAGAGAGAGAGAGAGAGAGAGAGAATAAGAAAGGAGGAGAGGCTAGCAAGGAACACCTTGAGAGAAACGGGAGGGGAAGGGGAGAGAAGGAAAGAGTGGTCAGGGAGAAAAGAGAGTCAGAGAGAGAGAAGGAGGAGAGAGTGAGGAGGGGCCTTTTATAGCTGTTGCCAGGTAACTGTTGGGCAGAGCCTAGAAGGAATGACACTGCTTGAATCTTTATTCCCCATAAGGGCAGCATGCCTTGTAGAGTTGCTACTCTTGTGTTTATTTGCATAAGAATTTGATAATCAAAATTCCAAAAGTAAATTCCAAAGTCCAAAATTATCATATACAAGAGGGTAAGAATGATTTTCGTTGGCTAGGCAAATAATTGATGTGGATGTATTTCGAGATAGAAATATATAAATATTAATGACTATAATGCAGGGTGATCTCTAAGATGACCCCAGTCAGTGGAATAATGATCCAAGGGAGGCAAGTAATTCAGTACAAAGACCCTGTGCCTTTCACATGTAACAAAGACTCCAAGTGACATAGAAGAAGGCATGGCCAATGACGTCTTACAGGAAGCAAAATTGTTTGACCAGGTCTGTTCTGAATGGCATCATCCACGTATTCTGGCTTTCAGTGGGTGAGGGGTAATGGTAGTGGGATAAATGCACACACCATACAAACATGTTTATAGGTATACATCACACAAATGAAGTCTTGTCTGGGCAATAATGGTTTCATCTGGGCAGTGAATGAGTGAGGATTCAATATACAATTTCTATATGCTTATTTGTGTTTAATATACCCTAAAATAAAATTTAAGAGTAAGTAATAAATAGCATGAAAATAAGTCTTAGTTGGATGGAGCTTTTCTGTGAAAAAAAAAAAACAGAAAAAGAAGCACATCTCTCTTGTGAAATTGATAGGTTAGAGCCTGGTCCCGTGCAGCCCTTAGAATAAGTAAAGCAATGGTTAAGATCGCACTGCCCTTGTTACACATCCGCATCCAGTTTCACAGTGAGCCTGTAAGATGGCTCAGAAGACATTTTGGTTTCTCCACAGTCTTTCTGTCACGCTTTGAGAGTAAAACCCTTTCTTTGGAACAACATCTGACATCATCCTGCACTGTTTTCTCTTTCTGTTGGCAGATCAACTCTGCCAGTGATCTGGCAGATGCTTCAAGCTGTCCTCCACCCTTACTTTCGACACATCCCCAAAACCCACTGCTTTCACAATACTTGAATTTCACACTTGTGGTAATGGGGACTCTGCTCCAGCAGACAGGATGGAGAGAGCCATCAGGAAAACAACAGGCGGGACCAATGTCGTAGCTATCTTATTTAAGTACAGGAAACACCTACATAATTTGTGACACAAAGTCTAAGATTGAAGTGAAATGGACAAGGCATGAATTTGCAGTAACTGATCTTATGTGTGGAGTTCACTGGTGATTTTTGTAGCTTCGTGGGCTTCTGTGGTCAAAGTGGCAGCTAAAAGGACTGTAATATTGAACACCCAGTTGGTGAGGACTCTACTATGCAAAGAACAGGAATCCACATCTCTCAGAAGTATCAGCAAATGATTTTATTTTCATTTTTACTATCTCTGAGCATTGTTGCTGTGTCTGTGTGAGGGATTCCCTGAAACTGGAGTCACAGGTAGTTATGAGCTGCTGTGTGAGTGCTGGGAATTGAACCCAGGTCCTCTGAAAGAGTTCAGTGCTCTTAACTGCTGACCCATCTCTCCAACCCCAACAAATGATTTTTAAAAGATGTTTGAAGACTCCCAGGCACTCGGAATATATCACACATAAGAAGTTCCTCCTGGGCTCCAACATCCTGAGTGTTTCTCCTCTCCTGCTCCTCCTCTCTCAATCTAGCTTTCTTGCCTCCAGCGAGGCATCCTTCCCCTCTACAAGTAGACCTCCAGATCCTCTTACTTCTCCTGCACATAGGAATTTACCTTGGCCCCAGCTCCCCTTCTGATGTTGCATGCTCTATGTATAGGTTCATCATGTTAGAAGATCTTCAGCCATACCTACCATTTGCCCTTGGGCAGAGCTGGATAGCTGATCATTTTCAGTGACCTCTTTTGCCCCGATGTGAACATGCTGCCTCCAGGTGTGAAGACATCAGCCCTTGGGAAACTCCAGTCAATGCTGTTCCCTACCTGTTA
This sequence comes from Apodemus sylvaticus, assembly GCF_947179515.1. Classification (NCBI taxonomy): domain Eukaryota; kingdom Metazoa; phylum Chordata; class Mammalia; order Rodentia; family Muridae; genus Apodemus; species Apodemus sylvaticus. The sequence continues at coordinate 57,570,194 of NC_067485.1, read as the reverse complement.
TATATGGCTCCAGGAAAAGAGAGACAAAAAGCTGTTTTAAAGTATGTGATTTCAGAGCAACAATATAAAATTCTTGGTTTGCAGGTTGCTTATTTCTGCTGTCTAAAGGTTGCCAACTATGGGCATCTACTGAATAAAAACAGATTTCCTTAGATTGTATTAAGTATGAAATCGTATCATACATCAACACGCAAATGAAGTAGACTTGCTGTAAAGATTTTTTGCAGCAAGATATTTTGCCTGCTTTATACTGAAAAGAAAGGAAATATGAAAGGTTTTCTTTTTATTGCTTTTGCCTTATTCTTATCTCTGCTAACTGCTTGTATGCTCCATTGTCTGACTGGGGGAAGAGACAGTGTCAAACAAGGAGTCTGGTAAGGAGAGAAGAGACAGCATGGGCTTCTCACCATCTGCACACTGCCGGTGTAACCAGAGGGGTTCTAACTCAGCAAGAAGCTCCTACATTTCATTTAATTAAGTCAGCCTTTCCAAAACAAAACAAAACACCTTTCTGACTAATGTCTTCATGAAGAATTGCCTTCATTAGAAGACTCAGGGAATAGTAACCTGTGATGAAGGATTTCTCACCCTCCAGACAGACTTTCTGCCTCCCCCTCATACCCCTGTGATCAGAGGTCTTTATAATATCCATGATATTTTAAAACACACACAAAATTGTCTACCCCTTGCTGTAAGCCAACAAATTCACAACAAATTATGTCGTTTTAGTTATACCTAGAAGACTCCTCTCTTCCTCATAAACACTGGTAAGAAGGAATAGCGCCAAGAGAAGCATCCTAGCCGGAAGGATTCAGCCAAGATTTCTGCACCACAGTAAGCCAACAACTGCCACGGTTTTGCAGCCCAGTTGTATCCTCCGCTGCTGATGGCTGCCTGCTCTTCACGTGGCCCTGATCATGTCTTGCCATCAATCTCTCACCAGAGCCCTGGCGGTCACTTCCGGCTCCTCCCTTATTTCCCACGCATGTTAGTTGTAAGCCCATATGTTACACACCTTTTCTTCCTTGTTACACGAGAAGAACATCAGGGTGAATATTCATTCCTTAGAACATGATGCTAAGTGTCCAGAAAGTAAGATTAATAAAATGGTTATTTTGCACATGAGCCCAACTCTAGCTGTGTGTCTGTATCTTATTCAAAGGTTACAGGCTGGCAGCCAGATGGGATAGTGAGACTGAGGAGAACTAACCCAGTGCATAGGTGGTGGCTGAGGTAGTGACATAGACAAACAGAGCAGGCCCAAACTTCTTACCAACTCGTTGGACATGAGACAGCTCAAGGACCCATGCCTCTGAAGGAACTCTCATACTGCCTCAAGTGTCCCTAATAGTGCATCCACCTGTATGGGATCTTGATGCGACTCACTCCCAAAGGTCAGATCACAAGTTGCTGACCCCCAAATGCTTCTTTACTTATATCTTCTTTTTTCTTTCCAGCTCTCTATCCTAAATAAGTTCCTTGTTCTTTCTGAGACAGACAGAGGCACCAGGCTCCCAGGATGTCTCCTTGCCTCTTTCAGTCAAACACACATCCCTCCACTACAGCAATTCTTCACTACAGCAGCCCGCCACAACAGCAGTCCTTCAGTATGGCAGTCGTCCTCCACTACAGTCCTCCACTACAGCAGTCCTCCACCACATCAGTCCTATACTACATCAGTACTCCTCTATGGCAGTCCTCCACTATGGCAGTCCTCCACTATGACAGTCCTCCACTATGGTAGTCCTCCACTATGGCAGTCCTCCACTACAGCAGTCCTCCACTATGGTAGCCCTCCACTATGGCAGTCCTCCACTATGGCAGTCCTCCACTATGGCAGTCCTCCACTGTGGCAGTCATTCACTATGGCAGTCCTCCACTACAGCAGTCCTCCACTATGGCAGTCCTCCACTATGGCAGTCCTCCACTACGGCAGTCCTCCACTATGGCAGTCCTCCACTATGACAGTCCTCCACTATGGTAGTCCTCCACTATGGCAGTCCTCCACTATGGCAGTCCTCCACTACAGCAGTCCTCCACTATGGCAGTCCTCCACTATGACAGTCCTCCACTATGGTAGTCCTCCACTATGGCAGTCCTCCACTACAGCAGTCCTCCACTATGGTATCCCTCCACTATGATAGCCCTCCACTATGGCAGTCCTCCACTACAGCAGTCCTCCACTATGGCAGTCCTCCACTATGACAGTCCTCCACTATGGCAGTCCTCCACTACAGCAGTCCTCCACTATGGCAGTCCTCCACTACAGCAGTCCTCCACTATGGCAGTCCTCCACTATGACAGTCCTCCACTATGGCAGTCCTCCACTATGGCAGTCCTCCACTACAGCTGTCCTCCACTACAGCAGTCCTCCACTATGGTATCCCTCCACTATGATAGCCCTCCACTATGGCAGTCCTCCACTATGGCAGTCCTCCACTACAACTGTCCTCCACTACAGCAGTCTTCCACTACAGCAGTCCTCCACTATGGCAGTCCTCCACTATAACTGTCCTCCACTACAGCAGTCTTCCACTACAGCAGTCCTCCACTATGGCAGTCCTTCACTATGGCAGTCCTCTATGGCAGTCCTCCACTACGGCAGTCCTCCACTATGGCAGTCCTCCACTACAGCAGTCCTCCACTGTGGCAGTCCTCCACTATGGCAGTCCTCCACTACGGCAATCCTCCACTACGGCAGTCCTCCACTATGGCAGTCCTCCACTATGGCAGTCCTCCACTACGGCAGTCCTCCACTACAGCAGTCCTCCACTATGGCAGTCCTCCACTGTGGCAGTCCTCCACTACGGCAGTCCTCTATGGCAGTCCTCCACTACAGCAGTCCTCCACTACGGCAGTCCTCCACTACGGCAGTCCTCCACTACGGCAGTCCTCCACTACGGCAGTCCTCCACTACGGCAGTCCTCCACTACGGCAGTCCTCTATGGCAGTCCTCCACTATGGCAGTCCTCCACTACAGCAATCCTCCACTATGTCAGTCCTCCACTATGGCAGTCCTCCACTACAGCAGTCCTCCACTGTGGCAGTCCTCCACTATGGCAGTCCTCCACTACAGCAGTCCTCCACTATGGTAGCCCTCCACTATGGTAGCCCTCCACTATGGCAGTCCTCCACTACGGCAGTCCTCCAGTCTGGGTATGCGAAGATGAAGCATTGCTTGCTCCTCTGCATAGAACCCCAGGGTTCTGACCACGGGCTCGGCACTCTCCCTTTGTCCTCCGCTCTGCTCTGCCTCGCTCCCCATTCTTCCTGTGTACACCTGCCTCAGCTCTCCATGCCCCAGACTCCAGCATGCCGGTCACTTTGCACACACTTCTCAAAGGTAGCTCTGACTTGTAACACACACTTAATCCAAACATGTCCTTCTCCACAAACACATGGGCACCTCAGTCTGATAATAGTCACTGTGTGTGTATGTACTTATGCACATAATATTCCAAGTGTATTGAATAAATATTGTTTACATTTTACATTGATCTTTTGTAGACAGATTGTGTGTCTTCACAGGCCAGCACAGAGCAGAGGGTAGAGAAACTCTCAATGCCAAAGGACCACACACCATGAGAGCTTTTCTCAAAGTTACATTTTTGAGGGGTTGGAAGTATAGCTCATAGGTACAACCACATACTTGATGTCAATGAGGTTTCCCAGAATTCAATTTTCATAACCAAAATAAAATCACATAAAAGATGTGGGGGAGGGGGCCAGGTCATGGAGCAGATCCTAAGTGAAGACAAATTTTAGCGATGCCATTGAAGAGATAACCAGTGAACAGGTGGCTTGCTGAGCAGGTTCCGGCCAGGGAATTCTGACATTCTTGGCACATTATCAATCCCTATTAAATGGAAGTTAGACTTGGCAGGAGATTCCTATAAGCCATTTCTGTCATTTCAGGTAATTATTTTAATAGACTGTATATGAAACTTAGGAGAAAACTATAGAAGATATTAAGAACTCTGAAGATGGCTCTTCTTTCCCAACGAAGGGATCCCTTTAAGAAACTGAAAAGCAGAAGCAATGGGGCTGCATCTGAAGAGTTGCTCGCATGTCCCCAGGGCAGAGGGAATGTCATCATTCTGGGTCTTCCCCGAGCAGAGAGGATACATGCAGAGACAAAACAGCCCCAAAGTGGAATTTTCTGTAAAAGAAAAGGAAGAGAGGACACAGGAGAAGAAATGCTGGAAATACAAAACAACAACAACAACAACAACAACAACAACAACAACAACAACAACAAAAAACCAAAAAGAAACAAGAAACCAAAAAAAAAAAAAAAGGCAAACCCTTGTTTAGTTGTAAAGATTAGGTCATAGCGTGTTATAACCATGAGTGTAGCTTTTTGAGTTCTCGGTGGGTGGGGCTCTGCTCTCATCCTTCCAAGGACTTCACTCTACACTGGCGTGGACTAGAGACAACACACTGAGCCATCCCAATAGTGGCATCAGCCATATGTTGCCGTGTAACAGAAGAGCCTAAACCTCGAGGGCTCCTGTTTACGTCTCTGCGATGGGTCATCTCGGTGGGCTCAGCTAAGTAGGTCTTCTGCTGGTCTTACTTGGGATCCCTCCCGAGGTCAAGGTTATCTGATGGGCTGTCTAGGGTGAGTGGTGCAGCAGCCTTCTATGTCTCGCGATGATGCTGGCTGAGAATTTCCATGTATTCTTTCATTCTTAAGTAAGTCAGCCTAGACACTGTTCATTAGGGAACAACTAGAGAGATGAAGGTCCAGCCCAGAGGTGCTTTTGGAATCTTTACTTGAGTTTGCTGCTGCTTTATTAGCCAAAGCAAATGGGTCATTCCCCTGTTTCCAGGGATGTAGAAAAGTCACATTGCACTGGTGCCTACATAGAGAAAGAAGAGGAATCTGTGGCCATTAAACACTTGATTCTCAGTACTTTCTGGCTTGGTTCTGAGTACTTTGTAAATGCCATGAGCTGGTAGAACTTGCTCCATGTACTGTGGATATTGGAGTAACCCACTGGAAGCTGGCAGAGGAAGGCAAGAGATGCAGAGAGTGTACACCGAGATGCCCCTGCAGAGGAATGTGTCTTCTGCTTTCTCATCACATTGATCTGTTCAAAGTTGGTCACACTGGCCCCTATTGTGGAATTACTAATCTAAAGCCTTTGGTATGGCATTCAAACTGGTTCACAATTTCTCCCTGCCTGCCTTAAAAAGTAAGGTGGAAATAAATAGGGGAAAGACACTTCATGTCTACCTCAAGCCTCCACATGCACACACACCGTTGAGTATGTACAGACATATGCATCCTAATAGTAGTTTATAGTATGACAAAAAGAACAATCTAAATGTACTATTGTGAATGTGAGCGTATTTTTTACAATTAAAAAGTCAAAGAATGCATAAAATAAATTGAGTCCATCCTAGTGGTGACACTTTTATGAAAATATCTCCTGACTCCAAAAAGACTCAACTTGTGCTGGACTTTACAGACATGTTAATAATATGCCTTGAGGTCGTTTAAGACTATGTTCTTACCCTGCCACCTTACTGTGCACTCAGACTGTTTAAATCTATCTCACTGTATGAGAACAGGGTTACCAACCTTACTAGGCCTTGGATTTTCCATGCAGTCAGCTTTTCCCAAGTAAGCTAAATGCATAGCTTTAATCTTAAATTATATACTCTTCTATACTCCTGACCTAGAAGTGTGTGTGTGTGGTGTATATGTGTGTGTGTGTGTGCGCGCGTTGTGATAATCATATATTGGAAGCAACTAAAAAACTTAAAGCAAGCTAAGCATAAACAAAACAAATTCCCACCATATATGTTGAAAACAACATTATAGCTTAAGAACATGTTTTTAACGTTGAGCACTAGTCAGGGTCAGTAAAGGAAATTCTTCCCTAGTCGAACTCCATTCAAGACTCCTGCAAGGGTTCCCTCATTTCTGTCCTATATCAACGGTACAGAGCAAAGTTCTTTGTTGGGGGGCAGACACAATTCACAGACCTCAGATCAGACATAGACACACAGGGCAGATTACAGATAGCAACCACCAACTATAGACAGGGAGTGCAGTGGTGAATTCAAATTTGGGCCCTTGCCTAAATGAATCCAAAGGGAAGTTGCTTTGTTTTCATCATTTAATGGGACAGCATATTTTGGTGCCCTCTCCTAGGATATCTGTAGTGCATCAACCGATTCACATATTCATATGAATGATTAAATAATTATTTAATTAATAACAAATAAATAAAAGAATCTAAATAATTTGTGCGATGATCCTCTTCCCAAGGAGGAGCAGCATCACTTTCCTGTTCCTAGCGCATGGCTGCACACATGACCTCCCTAAGTGAACAGTGAGCAAAAGGGAAGTGGTGACATTCAGCTCCTAGCAGAGAAAGTTGGCCGACTTTCAGCGAGATGGTCAGCCAACGTTAGCTGTGATAAACTGCGTCTGATTGGGTGAGATCTTGACATGGTGTCACATGAGTGGGGGTTTGTGTGTGCTCTCCCTGCCTCAAACACACAGCTCTAGACTAACCAGAATAAATAAAACATCAGAAGGATCCCAACTGAGAAACATTATTACAAAATGCCTGTCCAGTATGCCTCAAAATTGCCGTCAAAAATAAAGAGAGCCCGGGACTGCCGCGCAGGCGGAGAGGAGCCGAGGCAAACACGGGATGGATGGGATCCTGGAACACAAAGCAAGCATGAGGTACAAGCTGAGTTTCCATCCAGCAACCATGAAGCTACCCTTTCTTTCCTCCTTTGCACTTCCTCCCGAATAAAAATTGGGGATGTGACAACTCACAGAGAGTCATATTTAGCTGTGTGGTTTCCTTGTAGCTAGGTAGTGCGTGGACACTTTTCTTGCTGTTTTAATAATATGGATGCTGGTGCTGGCCACCAGGGCTATGGACTGCAGAGACTGCTCTAGGTTGCATGTGTCCCGTACGTATTCCATGCATACCACTGATAGCACTAACGCAAGTCATCTTCCCACAGTCTGAATTTCCCTTATTCCATCTGCATCTTCACACTCCGTCTAACATATCTGCCCATCTCATGTGTTTTCTGGAAACAGGTTTTTAGAGGTGTTAATGATATTCACTTTCACGGTTTGAAAATGCTACCAAAAGTCCATACATCTTCGCACACAATGGAACACACTGTCCACCTCTAGTTTGCGAAGATACTGACTGATGCTGAGCATATTGTTTTGATCCACGGATTCAGAAAGTGTTTGCAGAAGATGCTAGTCTGATCACCCCTCCCTCCTAGATATTGCTATTAAAAGTTATTTCCCTTTACGAGATAATTGGTTAGGCGGAGGCACAAGATAAGTGTTTAACATTTCCCTTTACTTACCAATTTTCAGAGGATTTAGATCCATAACATCTCCCAGCAGTGGTTAATGAAGGTTTGAATTTTTTCTGTTACTATGCTCCTCAGCGGGTAACAGATCAAATGTTTCTATATACTGTCTGTGTTCATCACACTGGCGGGCAAACTGTTCCCTCTGTTGCCCTGGCAGGGAGTCTTGTGATTATACTTCTGTATTCGTCACCTAGATGCCACATTTAATCCTTTAATTTCCCCAGGAAGAGACCTATGCCTCTCTTACCATTCTGAACTCAATGAGTATATTTTGACCAATGGCAATATGTTTTTATTAATCAATATATTTAAATTTGCATTTATTTTACAGCATATAAGCAGAATGAATATAAAATATGACATGAGGAAATAATAACTTAGAAGATTAATGACCATAAATTAAGTTGATAAGTCTTCTAGCATTCAAATCTAACAGACTTGGCTGCATAATAATTATATTATCTCTGTATATCTTTGTAATTTTTTTTAAATATAGACCTTACATCTGAAAATAGTGTTTGATTTATAGGAAAATCAAGAATATGATATAGAGAGCCATCCATATCCATATAGGTATTTTGTACCTATAGGCCTATTATAAGCATCTTATATGCACAATAAACTAATATATACATAATTATTATGGCCATTAATCTTAATGCCATGCCTGGCTACAGAAGGCACTAGAAATCTCTAAAATGTGTGGGTGTTGTGGGAACTTCACTCAGCATTCAGGAGGCACAGTCAGGAAGATGAAGTCCTCAGGCTAGCTGGGGTATGGAAGGAGACCCTGTCTCAAAAACAAAATGTTTCATATAGCCATGTATGACAGCACACACCTACAATCCCAGCGCTTGAAGGACTGAGACTGGATTACTGCCAAAATCCCAAGGCTAACCTCATCTACATCGTGAATTCTAGGCCAACCAAGGCCCATAGTGAGAACTTGTCTCAAAACAAAATTGATATGAACTAGGTATTATTTTCCTCCATTTTACTTCTCAGACAACCCCCCCCCACACACACACACACATACACACCTTTTCTGTAAAAAGATACATGGCTTTTTTAGTTTTTGTTTTTTGATTTTGTTTTTTTGTTTTTTGTTTTTTGTTTTGTTTTGTTTTGTTTTTTGCTTTGTCAAGACAGGGTTTTTCTGTATAACCCTGGCTATCCTGGAACTCATTCTGTAGATCAGGCTGGCCTTGAGCTCAGAAATCTGCCTGCCTCTGCCTCCCAAGTGCTGGGATTAAAGGCATGCACCACCATTGCTCGGAACATGGCTTTTTTAGTAAGGAAAACAAAACCATATATGTTTATGCCATCAAAACATTGGGGATGTCCTTGTATTTTTCCAGGGCCAGTTCTTTGCTCCAGGATGAAGCTCACAGCCTCCAGGCTGGACTTCCCACAGCTGCAAGCACCTCCCCAACCCAAGTCCCTGAACTGATTGACACCCTGAGGTATTTCATTGTCTGTCACAGAGTCTTGGTCCCACCCAAGCTTCAGTGGCGTGTGACACAAGCTTGCCCAAGACAGGAACTGCGACTGCCAACTCTCTCTGTCCTTCCAGGCCTTTCCATCGCCCCTTGCTATCCAAGCAGTTTGAGAGTTTGTCATCTTCCCACCTTTTCCTGCCATGGTCTGGATAGACAAAGAACATTTGGGGGTAGGTGACCGCATTCCCCTGACCAGAGCGTATTGGGGTGCCTTCACAGGAAGAAATATTAGAGAGAGAGATGAGCTTCCAAGCACCCAGCCTGTAAAAAATCATTTCCTCCCAGGGCCATCAGCTTCTGTGAAGCAGTCAGTACTTCCTATCCTTGTCTATGCCCACTGAGCCTAAAACCAGGAAAAGAAGAGCACAGGCCGGTGACGCATGAACAAAACTGGGTGATTTTTGTCCAACCTCTCAACCAGGAGCCTTGGGACAGAATGCATTTTCCGGGGCCCAGCCACAGCAGGTTAAAAGTGTCGACCCTGCTCCAGTGAAGAGATCTTACTCTCCAGGCAGCTGGAGAAGAGGCAGTGGGGTTTGAGCTGGAGTAAAAGCCGGTTGCAGTGAAACTTGCAAGTCTCTTATCTCTAGTTTGTAATGTCAAAAAGGCCAGAGGGGAGAGAGAACTTTAAAAGAGGAAGTTGTAGCTCTTTGAGTGAGAACTGGGAATACACTAGGGGTGACACGTGACTCTCAGTGTTCTGACCTCTCGTGTTGAAATCTAAAGATTGTGAAAAGACTGCACAAGGAAAATATCAGTATTGCTTACAATCTGGGGCAAAGGGCAATGTTTACCACAAGCTGCACTAAGCAAGCTTGGCTCACCAGGTACTCAGACAGGCTCTGCGCCAGTCAGCAGAGCTGTCCCTTACTCACCAGGCTAACCCTGGGTGTCACGGCATCCCATGTGACAGTGAATGAGATGAATACGTACCAGACCGCTGAGCTGTGGTTTTGCCAGAGGCTGTTTGGCCAGCTGCCCACGGGCACCTGGGATGATGGATACTCTGGGCAGATGAAACCCCAAGCGAGTGTGAGCATTTGGATGGCAGTGACGCAGTGCAAGGCTGACTCAGAGTGGACGGCATGGTACACGAACCCCTCGGACACGCTGAAAGAGGAGCTTGGAAGAGAGATGCGGCTGCCTTGTGGTTTGGGATAGAACTTATCTTCTACCATCCAGAGCTTTATGTCCGACGGGAAATAAGGACACCCCAAAGTATCACATCAGCAATTACTGCAGGCTATGACAGTGCTTAGAGGACTGAGGGGGAGGAGGAAAGAGGGGAGAAGGAACAGGAGAGTATTTGAACATTTCAAATATTTGTAAAGGGTTCCCGTGGAAAGCCACCAGATAGTCCTCAGTAGAGTGCAAGTTAATGTGAAGTAAAAGAGGAGATATTCCTCTCTCTAAATTTCCTGGTGATCAGTCTTTTATGAGGTGGTTTTAAACTATTTGAAGACCCTCACGTCAAAGGCTTGGTCTCCAGAACACACTATTGGAAGGTCACCGAAGTGTCACATGGTAGAACCTCGTGGGAGGCTTTTGGGTCATTAACAGTGTGCTCTCAAAAGAGATTCTGAAACTCTGCCTCTTCCCTTTCTCCCTCTGGCTCCGCGCCCCTCAGGGCACACTTGATCTTCTGTGTATTCTTCAGTGTAATAGGCAGCCTTGTCACAAGCCCAGACCAATAGGAACAAGCAATCATAAATGAATCCTCTAATCCTGAGAGCAAAAACAAACCTTTTCACTTCACAAGCTGGTCATCCCAGGCACTTGTTACAGTACAGAAAGTCATCTGACTCACAGACACTGCGAGTCCAGGAGCCCATATTAGTGTTGCTGGCTGTGTTTTAGTAAAGACTAGTAATGCGTGTGTGGTGACTGCCCAGCCAGGGAGCCCTTTACCCCAGATGAAAACAAGCCTCGCAATTCTTGAGCCTTCCCTTTTGCAGGCAACTGTCTAAAGCCAAACAGAGCCCTCATGGCAGGGCTAGGAGACACTGCTCCTCAGACCCAGTGGCTGAGGCTCCAGCAGAGAAGTGCACTGTCTTCCTAGTATTGTTCTTACATGCTCACATTTTCTGACTACTTTGACTCCGGACACAATGACCAGACAGACAAACAGATGGATAGAAGATACGGACACAGATAGAGACAGACAGACAGACACACACACACACACACACACACACACACACACAGCCACCACACTAAATGAACTCCCTTCTGTTCCATTTTTATGATAATGACAATTTACATTTTTCAGTTTGCATTTGCTTTATAATCCCCTTCTGTGTAAGCTCCTTGGTAAGGACTCTCCAGAGGCAAACTGGCCTTTTTCTCTCTTGACCTAGAAGGTGTGTGCTGTGGCTTCAGTCCCCACTGTCCATCACTGACCACTCAGACCTGCAGCAGATGTGAGGAAAATGTAAAGCGACATGCCTACCACAACAACGCAGGGCCAGCCTGCCACCAGCAAACAATGAGAATCTTGGCCTTAATAGGTAGCCAAAATACCACAAAGCCATGCAGACCCCATAAATACCAAACATGTATTTGCAAAATGTAAGTATTGAGCAAAGGTCTTTGCGATCAAGATAGAAAGTCTAGGAACTTGGCATGCTGCCTTGACGACTGGTATCCTGCGAGTCTTTGAGAGTGGGAAGGGAAGTTCTCCAGGGAAACCCTTGGGTTATCCACTGCTGTCACTGTGTCCTCATGAATACCAACCACTACCAAAAGAGCCCGATACTGGGAACCAGCAACGGCAGACTTACAACCCAGATTCACCACTCCCTAGCTGGAAGAACATGGCCACAGGTCTTAACCCCTACAAATTTCAGTTACTCATCTGAAAAGGACATCAAAGGCTGCATGACTACCTTAAAGAAGAACACGGCTCACAGTGGGTGTCAGCAGCATGACGCTGTACTGACAGATGGGTGTTGTGACACAGTGGCTCTCCTGTCAGTCACACTGAGGGGCTACCAGCTCCCGTGTATTGACAACCTGTGTCAATGTCCCATGTCAGCTCAGTATCCGCATAGATGGGCCATTGAGCTGTTGACAGCATGGCTTCTGGAGCCGTGTCCTCAACCTGTGGACCCCAGCCTGGCTTCCTAACTAATTCCTGAGATAATCAGCTTAGAATGAAAAAAACAAAAAACAAAAAAACAAAAACAAAAACAAAAACCTTTCCTCTGACTCACTGCCTGGGAGGTATCAGCTCATGGTTGAGGGGGCCGCCATGGCTTTTGGGTCTGTGGTTATGCAGATGGCCTTTGTAGAAAAGGGAGATCCCAACACTATAGGAAGAGACAGCTGCAAAAGGAAAGGTCTATCCAACTACAGCTCTGAAATGAGGTTGCCTTGTGGATGCTGGATGACCACTCACGGTGCGGCCCAGCACAGACAGCTACAGTCCTGTTGTTTAAAGTCTGCAGCTGGTGAGTTCACCAGGACACTGGCTGTGCCACATCCAGAGAGATCTCACAGCATCGCTCTCCACCCTTCAGCTCTGACACTCTCTCTGGCTCCTGGTCCTCCATGTTTCCTGAGCCTAGGCTGTGACCACGATCCAGTGGATGACCTCACTCCTGTGAATCTATGTGCAATACCAACTAAACTTGGTGGGTCATTTTTTTTTAAAGAGGAGGCAGAGTTGTGGAGATGTGTATGAGGGGATCTGGATATAAGTCAGAGGGGGTCAAAGGGATGGGTGTGATCATATTTCATTATCTACATGGAGGACATTCTCAAAGAATGGAGTCTAAAATTTATAAATGAAATGCCTCTAAGGAAAGGGAGGCTCTATACTTTGAAAAGAAAAAACCTTAGCGTCACTCTGTGGGGATCTCCACAGTTATTCCCAACAGAGGGTGACAACGTGGTTGCCAAGTTCTCACAGAGAAATCTCACTCACGATCTGAGGACATCCCAGAATGGCTGAGCACTTCTCATTCCCAACCTCCCCAGCTGGCTCTAAAATGTTCATTGCCTTTGCTTTACAGGTAAAGGAATTACCATAAAGAATGATTACCTCTGGGTCAAAGGTTACCCAGTCAAGTAAGGGCTTGAATGGGGTGGTCCCACCTCCAGTCCCACGGGTGGCAGCCATGTTTTTTTTTTCATTAAGCTTTTCCTCGGAGCCTGTCCTGGGTGCCTGGTTTGTCTCTGACTCTGACTTAGGCAGCCAGACTGCAAGCCTCCATAGTGCTAGCCCCCCTCAGAGGAAGGGAGCCTCAAACTCCATCGGTGGTGAGAGGCTCACCTCATTCAGCATGGCACCCAAGGCGCTGCAGCAGCCAGGAGGAAGCCCTCCTGCACATGGCGGAGGATAAAGAATCAGGCTACTGGAGAAAGGTAACGTTCCATACTCCAAAGATCATCCAGAGTAGGCAAGGCATGACACTCAGCCTGACAAACAGGTAGAAATAAGTACAATGTATTTTACTCATATTTTAGAAAACACACAGAAGCCAAAAGTTGAAAAATCTTGACTTCCTAGAGTATATTGCATACAGCAATCCCTTTATCCATGGTGACATACTGCCAGACCATCCCCGGATACTTAAAGCTGTGAAAAAAATACTAATGCTGGCATACACTATATTTTTCCTATACTGTATATGCATACATTTGATGAAGGTTGGTATATAAGTTACACACCATAAGAAATTGCTACGCAATAAGATAAAACAATTATAATAACTACCCTATTAAACATGATTTAAAAGTTGAGAATTCTTCCTTTGTGAAACTCTCCAGTTAATGTTTCTTGGCCACAGCTGACCATGCATAACTGAAATCACAGTAGTGGGAAGGAAGCACTGTCTTATTTACTATTGCATTCCATGGACAAAATACCTGCTGGGCTTAAGGGAGAGAGAGCTGGTGTTCGCTCACAGTTTCTGTTGAGGTTTTGCTAGCGGAGAAGGCATGACTCTAGACAAGGACAGAGGCGTGTTCTCATGGAGTGGGCAGTAGGAAGAGAAAGCAGGCCTTAGTCTTCAGAAGTCATCCCAAATGTTCCGTCTCTGCCGGGCCAGCCCTATCTCTTAAAACCTATATCCTTCAAAACAGGACCAGGAACTGAAAACTACTGTTCCAGACATAAACCTGCAGGGCTGTTTCTAGTTCAAGTCCTGTTAGAGGATTTTCCATGTCCAGTCATATTAGGACAGTGGAAGGCCTGTGATTGGACAGGAAAAGGGAGGCAGAGCTAGGAGAAGGAAAGAGAGGGGTCACAAGAGGAGAGGGAAGGAGAATGGAGTCCAATGCGGTGTTATTAAAAGGTTAGAATAATTGGGTTAAGGCTTTCTCATTATCAATTGGCTCTAAAATTATTGTATTGACATCTTATAAATTGTAATATTATTTTCACATAAATCTGATTGGTTAATTAAGTTTTAAGAATTTTGATTTACTTGGCTCCTGGAATGTGAGTCTGCTGATTACAGGGGTTAATGGCAGAGAGGAAACCCAGCTGGGATGCCGTGAGAGCTAGCTGGGCAAGAATAGCTTGGCTGAGCAGGACCCTGCTGGGACATAGTGTTGTGGCCTGGTGGGGCAGGAGAGATGGCAGGTTCTTTTTTAATATTTCCCACAACAAAGTCCTAACACACTGTAAGACAAAGAGTCAGACCAAGGTACCTCTGTACCATCTTCACTCCAAACCAACAATCTTACCTGTGAAATAAAAATACAGAATTTACTGTGTTTGATGCCTAGGTATCTGTATGCAAATGGGGCAACGGCTTCCCTTTGCCCTTCTAAGGTTTGAGGCTGGGTACAAGCTAAATTGACAAAGGACAAGCAAACACACACACACACACACAAATACACCATCAGACTCCCACAAAACAAAAGACAAGAGGGAGAATCTGATGGTGGAAGCTTATACAGCATCATGAGCTAGAGAGAAGTGAGTATGGGATTTCTTCAGGGCAGAGAAACTTCTTGTGGGAGGGAAGAGGAGGGGAAGGGAGGGGAGGGGAAAGAAGAGGAAGAGTCTGGAATATGAAGGTTGTTATGTCTACAAAGTTTAGGTAATGAAGTGATTGTTGCCAACTTCTTCCTGAGACTCACATTCTTCTTAGCATATACTTCCTCCAGGAGGATAATTTCCCTTCCCAGATTGCTGTGGATTTGGTGTAATGCTTGCATTATGGGTTCCCAAATTGCTAGAGAATCCTGCATGCTGAGGGCTGTTGCCCCCTGCTGGTTCTAATTGGTAAATAAAGTTGCCGGTGGCCAGTGCTTGGGATAGTGCAGAGGAGTGTCTGCATTTTGAAAACTCACCACTAGGTGGCATTACACATTTGCCAAGACAGAAAGAACAGTTCTGTTTTCTTCAACTCTAATGAAACATATGTAGAATTTTTTTTTAAAAGAGACTTGGGGAAGGTTAGCACTAAAATATGTTTTGGTTTTGTGTGTGTGTGTGTGTGTGTGTGTGTGTGTGTGTGTGTGTGTGTGTACATGTGCCATGGCATTACAATGAAGACAGAGGACAGCTCTCTGCTGTCAGTTTTCTCCTCCTGGGGGATGAACCTCAGGCTGTCAGTCTTGGGGGCAAGGCTGTTAAGACTCTGCTGAGCCTTAGCTTACTGGCACCTTGTGAGTGAACAAGGCACAGTCAGGAATCAATACAAAAATGCAAGAGGGATTTATTGTTCCAACATAGTGGAACCCTGCACATGAGAGAGAGAATGAGCACACGCAGTGCACCCAGAGAGCCTTTATACAGTCCCCAGGGCAGTCACCATTAGCACAATGTGACTGGCAGAACAGTGTTACCTTTAAACTAATTGGTTGTTAGGGGATGAGGTAGGAAACCAACAGTCTCAGTCTGGGAATAACTCTGGGCCTCCCCTAGCCTTGGGGACCTCCCTGGATTCTAAAGAATTTAACCCCTCCCTTCTAGAGGGGTCTGGTGGACCTGAGCTGACCCTTTCAGTGCCTTTACTTTCTGAGCCGCCTCACAGGATCCACCATTAGATTTTTGGCAAAGCATTTCCCTTAATGGATAATATTTAATGATGTGACTTTTTTTATTTTCCAAAGGTGACTTAGAATAAGCAACATTTAATCGTGAAGCAGACACACAAGGATCCTGTGAGCACAGCGCTTGAAGGCAACATCATCTGGAGAACTAGGCAAAGAAGCAGTTCACAAGCCAGCAGCAGACCGCCGTGCACAAGCAGCATGCAAAGCACCGTCGTGCACAAGCAGCGTGCAAAGCTCTGCTCAGAGCAGCACACGCAACGGCCAGGTTCTGTGAACCTCCTGGTGCTGAGTCTGCCTTTCTGTGGCAAGCGAAAGCTGAAGTTTCGAATGGGTCATGGTACAATGGCTTGTGTTTTCTCTTCTCTTACCCACAGACATTTCCTGAGTCGAGAACTTCACAGCACAAAGCACAAAGAAGTGAATCTTTAGCAGCCGGCCAGACTTGGTCTCCTTTGTGAGGTTCAGGGCTGAGAATGAAACTCACCAAACAGGCAACCATGCCATACAGACTCAGACTCTGTAGGGTTGTGGGTTCCGTGTCCAGTTGGCCAGGGGGAGCAGACGCTTGGGGGGGTGGCATGACCAGAGTTTCACTGCACTTACCCCACGCTGTGCCAGACAGGCCCTGGGCCTTAGGGAAGTGTGGGGGAGGGGGAGGGGGGAGGGGAAGGGGTGGGGGAGGGGGAGGGGAAGGAGTAAGGGTGGGGGGAGGGGCAGGGGGAGTGCAGTGAGATGTGGGAAAGCCAGAGCTGGCTCAGGGGTCCTGGGCCTGCAGTGAGGTTGGGGCCATGGGATTCTCAGGCATCAGAAGAGCTGAGAATGGAGTGGGGACCTGTGGGCTGGGTCTAGCCTGGGACCTGGGGGTAGGAGGACAAGGGGTAGAAGCTCCAGCTAGCCTCCAGGATAATAAGAAAAAGAGCTAGCATGTACTCGATGTGTGGCTGACAAGAGTCTGTGGTCTGTCCTGCAGAACACTGAAGGTGTCAGACTGTGCCCTGGCCAGGTGTGGCCACTCCTGTACTCCCAGAACTCGGGAGGGAAGATTGTAAGAGGAGACCAGTCTGAGCTATATAAGGAAACTATACCAAAAATCAAGCCATGTAGTCAGTAGCAAAGCACTTAGCTAACATGCCCAAGGTTCTAAATTCCATCCTGGTACAGGAAAAAAAATCCCACTCATTTGATGGTTGATGGAGAAAAGCTCGTTCAGGGCTCTTGCCTAAGGTCCCCGACCTACAAACAGCACAGCTGACTTCAGAATCACTGTCTTGTGCTACTCCTCAAGGCTGAGGGTTCTTTAAGCAAAAGGTTCTAAGCCTCCTTGGGGAGTTTTACTACAATACAACAGGGTTCTGAAGGCCAGTCGACAAGGCTGACCTGGAGTTACCTAGCATGTCTTTACCCCATGACAAAACAGAGGGTAGGTAGGTGCATGCAAAATTGGAGAATAGCGTGCATGCTGTTACACGGGCCTGGGTTCACAGTGAGCAACACCACGTGAGATACGCGACACCCAGCTTAGGAATGGCCGGCCTCCTTCCACTTGGCTCTCTCTGCATCTCGTCTCTCTCCTGCCTCATCTGAATCTCAGCTGTGTCTGTGAGTCACCAAGACAGGCACCAGCGCTCTACACTATAGTTAATGCAGTTCACCGCGCTGGGCAGGGCTGGCTGCAGAGAGAGAGGTACCAGCCACATAGCCACACAGGGACACACAAACATGTAGCCACACAGGGACACACAACAGAAGGTGCCAGAACTTGGGGGTTACTTCTTAAGAGCCTTTCGAATGTGCCTTCGCTTTTGTGTTTTGTAAGAGTAGTTTGTGCGACAATCGTACACACACCAGGATCAGAAGGTCATTTTGCCCATGGTCTGGCCTGGTCCACCTTTCTTCTTGGTTCTCAGCCACCTGATTTCCCCACCACCAGAAGAAGCCTGGCGCGTGTCTTTCTGATAAAGGAAACTCCAAAGAACGGTCCCTTTTGTTGTTTTAAATTTAACTTTGCTATTTATTAAAGAACTCAACTTGAGTGTCCTTAAGAAACATTGTCCCTGGGGGCATTTAAAAGTCTGATTGCATGGATCCCAGTGCAGGACTGGAGGGAGATGAAGGCAGCGCTGGACACAGGTTTTGTTCTGCCTGTCAGAGAGTTGTCACTCGAGCAACTTTTCAGAAGTCTCTTTATCTCTACAAAGCAGGGCCTGGATCGTTTCCTGCATTCTTCTCAGAATCAAGTTCAAAGCTGAGCAGCTAGTGGATTCTCGCCTGTGGGTCAGTAGGTCATCTGATTGGACGGGCAAAAGTCAAGAGACAATCTTTTTACTCACTGATGTCTCTCTCACTCGCTGCATATACAAAACATGCTTGCATTTCTGAAAGCTGAGGCTGTCCCAGGTATCACAACTTAGCATGGATTCAGCCTCCAGCTTCCCCGTGGGCCTAGGACTCAGGGTCCAGGCAGCCCCAGCCCCAGCCCCAGCCAGGCCCCAGGACTGAGCTGTCCTGAACTAGCAGGCAGGAAGTCCCTGCGGCGAGCAGCCGCCTTCAGAATCGAGCCAGATCTCCTGTGCCTTTCCGGGAACCTGGACGTGGCTCTCGGAAAGGGCTGGCCACAGAGTGGCAGCCGTAACAAATGACATTCTCTGGCCAGCTGTCCTGCAAACACCACACCCAGGACACGCCAGGAACACACAGAACTCCAGCAGAATGTCTAGACACATCTTTATATCAGGATACATTGAACAACAAAAAACATTCAGAATAAAGTTTTCATCACCAGCATTTTCCGGAATGCATGTCCTAACCACTGAGGCAACGAGGCTGCTTATCATGCAACGGATACCTGAGATAAGTCAGACTCAGCAAGACAACTACTCCACGAGCTCAGGCCTCTGAAACCTCAAAGATGCCCAACTTAGCGTCTGAGAGCAGAATGGCAGTTACCAGAGGCTGGGGAGAAGCTGGGTGAGGAGGGCAGGGAGAGGGGTTCATGATGGAGGATGCGGGGCGGGTAGATTCCTGTGAGACGTTGTGGAGAGCCAGATGTATGGCAGCATCTGACAGGAGACATCGGTAATGCGCTGTGTGTGTCAGCAAAGTCTGAAGAAAGCATTGTGAAAGCTTACACACACACACATACACACGCACACACACACACACACACTCATGTATGTTAACGTAACGTGACACATAGCAGGGCAGGCAGGCAGGCCCAGCATGCAGCGAGACTCAGGGTTCAGAAACACAAGAAGAAAGCAAGCCTGGGAGAAGCAACACTGTGAAAATAAGCCAGGGAATTTGGAAAAATGAAATAATTTATTCAGGAAGTCTGGCAAGCTCAAACGTCATAATATTGAATGTGTTTCTGTATTTCTTTGAACCATAAGGTTCAAAAACTTTAAAAATGACTAGAGAGAAAAGGCATCTACAAGTAAATGCAAATAAAGCGAACAGTTGATTTTTTTTTCCAATGGTAGAAGTGGAAACTGGAAAATGGCAAATTAATCACTGTAACCTTGAGACGGTGAAATGGTGACTTTTAATCTGGACTTGCCTGTCCAGAGAAGCCAACTTTCAAGAAAAGAGTGCAAAGTAGAGGCATTTTCAGGGGAAGCTGAAATGATTACCACAAACTGAACCTCCAAAACTCTCAACTCTCAGAAAAAAGGAAATGAGCACTGGAAGCTGTGGGCTCCGGAAGTTGTGCGCTGGAGCACGGTGAAGGCCAGCAGGGTGCAGGAAGAAACACAAGCCTGGGGGGGAGAGGTAACAGTACCCCGTGAAGTTAGAGCTGCTAACCAAAGTTAGACAACAGCCTGTGGAACACGAGTGGACACTGAAGTGAAAACAACTCATGATTCTTTTAATCTGACAAGAGAATGAAATCGCCAACCCGATTTTGTAGAGTATGCGTGTAAGAGCCAGGGCACAGAATAAAGATTGGAAGCATGTTCACACAGTACAATGATGTTTAGTGATGTACAGAACTAAAGATACATAAAATGTTGGTAAAATTGGATTTTATTAAAGGCAGAACAAGTGGTTAATGAAATCAGGCCCATATGCTTGGACAGAAATGTGAGAAGTGGGGGCATTGAGTTATCATGGTTATTTTGAACTTTAAACTGTGTTTACACTTAAATTCGTCTGGAGGCTAGCAAGATGTGCAGAGGATGAAAGCTCTCACTTCCAAGGCTGCCAAGCTAAGTTCGATCCCAGGCCCCACTCAGTAGAAGGAGGGAAGAACTGACTTTTTTCATGCTCCCCCTGCCGCAACCTCCAAATATATTTGCTGCATGTGTGTGTTTCACACTCACACACTGTGAACAAATATACTTTAAATTGTTTTGTTTGCTATTTCTAAGAAAGACACTGCACAAATTCTCAGTGGTTTTAAACAAACACTACCCATACTCACTCCTACAGGGTGAGGCAAAAGTAACTGTGTTTGCAGGGCTGAGATTTGCTGTCTGCTATGTGGCTAAGTTCTTCATGGATGTGGTTGTATTATACACACACCACTTCAATGCACATTCCTCACTTTGTGTTTTTTCCAGAGACTTATAAGAAATAAGTTTATTTTAAGATAATTTACGTTATTTACATTATTTTATGTGTGTGTTGCCTGCAGATAGCATGTATACTGGGTATGTGCAGTGCCAAATAAGTCAGAAGAAGGCTCCCCAGGACATGAAGTTATAGAGTTTGCGATCCACCATGGGGTTGCTGGGAACTGAGCCCAGGTTCTCTGCAGGAGCAGCATGTGCTCCTAAACATGGAGCCATCTCCCTGCCTCTCCATTTATGTTACATTGGTTTCACTATGGAAATAATATCAGTTAACAAACTAATTTGAGCAAATTTCATACCCCAGTTCAAAATGGGTCCTAAAACAGTGGAGACAGTGCTCCTTGTCATCCACACACTTGCCCTAGGAACTGCTCATGGGTGTGCAGTTCAGCATGGCTCAAGACATTCTGCAAGGGTTAGCTCCATGGCGCAATAGTTTAAAGCACTTTATCTTGCAGAGGATCCAACCTCAATTTCAGACATACCATCTGTAACCCACTATCCTCTTCTGGTCTCCTCTGGTACTACACATGCACATGGCACACACACACACACACGTACACACACACACACACATACACACACACACACACACACACATACAGAACACTCAAACACACAAAATAAACAAAATAACTCTTTCAAAAAGAATTTTACCAAAGATGAGAGAACCTGGAGATGATCAGGAAGGTGACAGTGACAGACCGAGAGCAATCACCTTACACGCTGAAAAGTGAAGTTGCCAAGGATCTCAGCATGCATCAGTCATTCCACAGGAGTTCTGGCACGAAGCAAGATATCGAGGCGAAAATACTCAATAAGCGGGTGCTTCATGAGCCAGCCAAAATGTTCAAAGAATCATCATTCTGAACTGTTGTCCTCTCTCAATCTGACAGCAGAGGGTTTGGGCAACCAGAGATGCCAAGCTCGGTGGGTGGATGACGAAGAAACTGCAAAACACTCCCCAAAGTCAAACTTGCATCAAAAATGGTCATAGTAACTGCCAGGTGGCTGGCTAAGGCTCTGACCAGCCACAGCTTTGCAAAACCATTACGTCACATCTGGCAAGTGTGCTCAGCAAACCAATGAGATGCACAGAAAAAAATGCACACACACACACAGACACACACCACCACCACCACCACCACCACCACCACCACCAGACTACAGCAGCACTGGGCAACAGAAAAGGCTAAATGATTCTCCAGGACAACTGTGACTCAATATCCAGAACTCACACTCCTAAAGTTTTCCAGACTATTCACCTGACATTTCCCCAACTAACCAGTTTTAAAAGCAGCTTGACAACATTTTACTAGACGAATTTATAACCCAAGAGATGCAGAACAAAATCTTTCTTAGCAAAAAAAAAAAAAAAAAAAAAAAAAAAAAAAAAAAAACAAAAACATGTTGACTGAAATGGTTCCTGTTTTGGTTAATAAAGAATGTGTTTGATCCTAGTGACAATTATTTATGATCCAAAACCATATTTCCTTTTGGATGAGCCAAACACATTTGCCTATCAACTGGTATTCAGCTTTCCTGCGTGAAGCTTGAGAAAGAACTGAGCTCTGCCAGAGCCGTGGGGTGCTGTGGGCCTGTGCACTGAGGCTTTCCACACAGGTGGCCGGCAGAAGGAAGATGGTGAGAGCAGGGGGGTGGGGGTACGTCGTTTCGTTTCCACCACCACAGCTGATTCCCACCTCCGTCTTCATTCACTGTGTCACCATCTTGGTTATTCTCGGTGGAGCTGCAAGTGGTATTTCTGGAGAGTAGACCTCTTCCCAAGTGTTACAGCTCTGATGATAGAAGCTCTCAGACAATGGAGTGTAGTTCTGTCACACCTTTAATAATAATCTATAGGATTCGGGATAGGGTTTATGTATACAGTTTTGGGGTGATTCAGGGTTTGACAGCAGGTACTTCTCATTGGCTTGAACCAAGAGCTTGGGGAAACCTTATTTACATATGAGAAGGCTTGGTGCTGTTCCTAAGTGACTGATAGCCACACACCTCTCCTGTAGGGGCTATAACTGGGACAGGAGCCAGGGGGCGTGACCAAGAAGCCGCCTACCAGGCCACTGGAGTTCAAGGTTGGTGCTCGACCTGGGACCAGGCTACCTGTATACAGCTCACCTCCCAACAATTCCCCCTTTTTCTTTATATAAGGGAGAGGTGTCGTCAGGATAACTGTCTCCTATGTTGGAAACAGTTTAATACTGAACCTGACTGGTGGTGATTTTTCATCTGCTGCTTTAGAAACTGAATGAGACAGGGTACCAAGAGAAGCAAGAGAAGAATGGCTAGTATGGTGCCAAGCAGGGAAGAACCCAGGCTACCAAGGTGTTAGAATACCAAAGGGAAGGAGTGTTGGGAGTATAGCGTGCCTGGTGGTTTCCCTGGAGTTCTTTGAGCATGTGTATATCTTGTTCTACCTGCCCAGATTCACTGACATAAAAGCAACATTCCTCCCCCAACAAAACACAAGTCCCTCCCTGTTCAGCAATCAGTAAGTCCAGGGCTCTCTGGCTTTGGAGAGCAACTCCTGCTAAGGAGGTTGTCTGGCACTGAAGAGACTTGAGGCTGTCTGTAGTGGAAGCCATTGCCTGATAAAGCTTGTCTTGGAAGCCGCTGGCCAGATGCAGAGCATTAACAGATCAGCAGTGTGTCTGTGGCTAAGGGACAGCTCAGCTATTGCACACTTGCCTAGCATGCATAAAGTCCTATGTCCTATCCATTAAAATAACCATCGCAAGGTGACACGTCACTGTTCTAAAGGGATTATAATTCAATTGTTCAACGCAGTCATCTTCCTTTTTGTCTCATGTGGCAAAATAAGCAAGCAAATTTTCTGTATTGTGGATGTACCTGAGCGGTAGGGTCCGTCTGTACCTGGAGTGTGGAAGAAGGATATAGGAGGAAAAGAGGAAGAGGTAGAAGGGGAGGAGGAGCTGCCATCTGAATGGTTTTAGTTACGCAACTCATTCACATTTTGCAAACATGTTCACCACCCATCTCCTAAACTCATCTTACATCACAATGCTGACTCTCTGACCTTAATACTTAAACATCAATTTCCCCTTCTCCACAGATTTTACTACTCTTACTACTCCAGGTAACTGATTAAGCAGTGTTTATGTTTTTGAGCCAAGCACATTTCTCTTGTGCTATGTTGTCACGGTTCATCCATGGAATAGCATGTGCCACCATTGAAAAACAGTCTCAAATGTTAGCCTTCAGAGCAAGGCGTATGTATATTGGGGTAGCATAGCCTGTCCTCCAGCCAAGGCCACAGCCTCCACTGGGTTGGCTCTAATGAAGCCCTAGTGAAGATCCTACACCTGGTTCCACCCTGCAGTTGGCGTATAGACTGTTAAGTTTGCAGTGGGCCACTGTCATTTCTCTCTTCTCTAGTTTTGGTATTAGGTAGACTGACTACCAAATGTGGTAATGGAGATGATGGGGCAGTTATTCCTACATCCTGCAGTCTTTGAGGATGGCACAGAATACTATTCACCTCATGGTTCCAAAGGCTTTGATTTGTTTGGATTTTTCCTACTATAACTGCTCTTTCTTGAAAATTCAAGAACAATGTGAAGCTCAAGGTGTGTCCGTCTCCAACACACATTTAGGAATGATGGACATGTCTGTAGATGGGTGTGTGCTCTGAATGAATCCATGGACCCAGAAGGAGAGAGAAGACAGTAAAGAGAGGAGGAAGCTGCTCCTGGGCAGGTGAATCACGAACACCTAACCATGAGGGGTAGCCAATTGGAGTGAAGAGCGGCCCAGATGAAAGACGGCAAGTTATAACTCAGGATTATTGAGGAAAGTGATACAAATAAATACAAAAGTTGTGTGTCTTTTATCTGGGAACTGAATGATCAAAGGTGGAGTAGATATCCCCAAATTGAGATTAAATAATTAATACGACAATCTGGTCTTGGCTGAGAGCCAACGTGCAACGTTCGAGCCTCCAGCCTTGAGTCCCTGTGTGGAGAAGTGGGGTTCTGAGGACGGATGCCATCTGGCATCTGACAGCCGAGCTCTCCGCCCCTCCATTACTCTCTCTCAACCAACCAAAGCCTTTTCAGTGTTAAATACACCATTGTGGAGACTGTTCTGTTGATCAAAGTCAGCAGACATCAGGGGGAAGAGAAAGCATTAATACTGTCGATGCAAGCCATGAGACACAGGAGGCCAGGGTAGGGAGGTGATCGGACAGATCACAGCAAAATACCCTAAACCGGAAGCACCTGATACAATAGGCGGTAACTACCAATATAAACACAAAGTCACACGTAGCAGGCAAATGATCAAGACATCCTTTTGAAAACTGAGAAGGTGATGTCCACACAGATCCATCGTGTGTTATTGTCAGGCAGGCTGTCCTGAGCTGTAGATAAGCAAATGAAGGTGACAACTCCCGAGAGAGGCGCAGTCACTACTCACCCGTGTCCTTTCTCATGTGCAGGAGACCTAAGATGACCAGAAGATCAGTGAAACCGGCACATCCCTGAGCTCATTTTATACAAGCTTAACATTGGAATATGAAGCATGTGTCTAACATTAAGAACCAGAAAAATGAAACTAAAATAAATTTTACACAATAAAATGCTTTACGTTGACTAAGAATACAATTTTAAAACATGTGTAAACCCTGTTTGTACAACACAGATGTAGTTCAGAGAAAACCTCTTTTGGCAGAGAAGAAAGTATGCTCAAGGACTGGGACACTTGCTGTCGAGATAAAGATAATTTTTCCAAATTCATCTGTGTAGCAAATATCTTTGAATGGAAATGACAAGGGCTGTCATAAAACGTGGAGTTTAGTCTACAATGTATAGCAATAAGGTCCAAAATATCCAAGACTTAATAGGCTAATGTAAAAATGGAACTTTCATCAAAATTATTCTTTTTGCAGCCATAGTTATAACGTAAATGTGGCATTAGCAGGGTGATTCTCAACCTGTGGGCCGCGACCCCTCTGCAGGTTGAGAGACTCTTTCATGGTGGTTGCATATCAGATACTTACATTATGATTCATTAAAATAGACAAAATTATAGTCATGAAGAAACAATAAAAATAATTTTATAGTTGGGGGTCACATCAACATGAAAAAGTATATGTATTTGAAGGGTCACAGCATTAAGAATTTTGAGATTCACTGTGCTAGCGCATCTTGCCCAATAGAGAAAAGCCCAGACTAACCCAGTAGAAATTTGATAGAAACAAAGATACACTGAGGTGAGGAGGGATGAGTTGTCTGCAACAAGAAACCTGCTGGTTTACATTATGAAAATAAAGGAAATTATACCATCATAAAACTGGCTACAAGTGTATGATAAACTTGACTGTCAGAACCAAAACAGTATTTCTGAGTATTTTATATTAAGAATGCAAAGGGTTTCTTCAACTTCAAGTCACACACACTCATACAAACTGAGAACCTAGAATCCCCCACACTGCACCCATGCACAGATATGATATTCATAGCAGAATTGTTTAAAAAACAAGAAAATCAGAAACATTATAAACACTCACTTCTGAGAGGAGGGCAAGGGAATCACCGTTTTCTTGCACAGGATACTATACATGACCAGGTTAAGCCATGTTAGCAACGACCGTGTACCACATGCTAATACGAAATGAAGCGCTTAAGATTGCTTATGGCATGGCGTCATTTCTACATAGTTTTAAATCAAGCGGCAGGTCTTCCTTAGCCTTGCATCTGGATCTGGAATGTCCCACAACCCTGCATGTTACAGGCAAGCCCTAAAGAGGCCACGGAAGCTTGAGGAGGCAGGGCTTAGTGAGAAGGTTTCGGGTCTTTGGGAATATACACTTGTAGGTAGCTGGGACACCTGGTCAACCCTTGTACTGTTCTTCATACCCTGGTCATTGTGAGAGCTGCTTTTTGCCACAGTAGGTTTCTGCTTGTCAGTAGTAGTGCCTCACTACAGGCCTGGACTGAAACTACCACACCTGTGTGTGAAAACCCACCTTTGCCCTTTGTAAGATGAGTGCCTGGGGTATTTTTTATAGTAACAGAAAGCTGACTAACACACGTGGGGATTCATAAAGACTCAAAAATTCAAGGGAAAGCAGGAAACAATGATTTCATAGTTCAGTTATCTCAGGAGGAACCTCACAGAATGCTGAACAATACTAAACTCGTTAATAATATTCGAGTAGATTTTCCTGCATATCTCACCAGACTCAGTGACAAGAGAGTTATTCAGACAACCATTACGCTGGTTTGCTCTCCTCTCTACCACATTCCTTTCAAAAGCTGTTGATCTTTAAGACATTGGCTTTGATTTCCATGTAGAAGATAGGGGGACCTCAAAATCAGCCCAGCCCAGGCAGGTATGACTGTGAGAAATCTGTTCCATCTTCCTGAGCCTCAGTTTCCTCGACTTGCTAAGTGGGAGAAAGGCTGCAGGAATAAGCAATGGCCAATGACCTTGCAGCATGACTGAATGGAAAGGCTGCTTGCTGTACCATCTGAGAAGGCTGAATCTTCCTTCTTTCTGCCTCTGTAGAAAACAAGGCTCTTCAGTGAGGGTCTTATTGGCATTGAGAGCAAAGGTGATTGTGTAACTGCAGGGCCTTTTCTTTGCCTACCCTTGCTCTGAATAATGGCATGGAGATCTGTATATTTAATAAAAGCTTCAGGGATGGTAGCTAGACAGGTTCTCAGCTACTTCCTGACCACACAGCCCCTCTCCTACCCTCTTAGGTTCCTTCCAGCGTCCCTGTCATCATTTGAGTCCTCGTGGCAGCTCTCCTGGTCCCTGAGTCAGGAGATGGATACTTCCATAATAATGACAATATCAAAGTCCCAACTGCAACCAGATTTCTGAGTACAGAAACCAGCTTTTGAATACAAAGTCGACAAAAGCATCCCCCAGCAGTGGCACTCTGTACCCTGTTCCCCATTCCTAGGGCACAACGTCAAGCTGAGACAGCTTGCATTGGACTTCTGAACTTCTGGTGCTTTCTGTGCCAGTGTCTGTAAACACTGAAGCTTCGACTACTCACGACTGGAGCTTCTCCCATCCCTAGAATGACTGTCACACAGATTAGACTGCATCTTAGGAAGCGTCATCCTCTTTGAAGTTCATAGCTAAGGTGACATCATGCAGAGGCTCCCAGCCAGAGATGAGTATTTTCTGAAGGAAAGTTTTGACCTTTGGAGGAGGGGAGTCGTCTCTCATTACTTCAACCCAACCCTGGGTTCCAGTTTTGACAGTCAATACTCACTATAGTCAGATGTGAAATCTGACTTCAGGAATGATTCACTGAAGCCCAGGACAGCAAATGGAAATACCCTGTTCAAGAAAGACACATCTTGCACCTGCTTGCAGAGGGGATGCAGGACTGGGCTGGAGAGTGAGTCATCCTCTAGCACCCTGGAGAAAGCCTGTGCTGGTTTCTCCTCCCACTCACAGCTAGGGGCTTTCTTGTGTTTGTGATAAACAACCGCGGCTGGGCAGCCCAGGGCTTCAGATGAGGTTTCTTGGGCTCATTTCTAGTGCTGTATGCTGAACTGCTTTGAAGGAACCCCATTGTTTTTAAACAGAATTTCAAACATATAGAAAATTAAAGACTGAGGATACAGATCCGTGGTAGGGGACACACCCTGCATGCATGAGGCTCTGGGTTTGATCTCCAAAAACACAACTAACAACAAAGACAATGAGTAACATGAATACACACACACATATACACACATACGTGTATACATACATATATAGAAAACAAAGAAAATAAATTCATCTTTAGCATTTGTGATTTTCATGGACGGTCTCATGACTTCATACTCTACTGTGTTCTCCCCAGGTGATTTTGAAGTAAATCCCGTAAGGTACATGACTTCTTCAGGAAACCTGGTTGACTCTTAAAACTGGGTTCCCAGCTAACTAAATGGCTAATGCTAACCCAATAGGCTTAAAACCCTCTCATACTCAGAGTCCCAACTAGTCTTCCTTTTCTTGGGTTGTTCTTGTTAGGTACTAAGTCACATGACACAAAAATGACAACCGCAAAACAAAAGTTGTAAAACTGCATTTCCTGTAGTCAGGGAGAGCATCAGCCATGGTTTGGTTCCTCTGCCATTCAGTCTTGAACACAGTTTTGCTACCACAAAGAAGTAAGACGTGATTAGACCTCGTACCACCCTGTGCACCCCTACAAAAACTCACAAAATCCCCCTTTTACCTCAAAGTTGGGGCATCTTGATCTAAATTTGGTTGAAAGCTTACGACTTCTAGGTGTCCAGGGTTCTCGAACACTCTTTTGCACACTGAGAAGCGATGCATATATCAGCTCCCTTAGTTTATTCTCTGTAAACCTTGTATTAATTGCTTGTATTAATGGCAGTGAATCAGTACTATCATGGATTACTTTTACAGGAAGTACTTAGGGGTATTCAGCATCTTTTATATTTTAAAGTGGTAAACATTGTGATGGGTAATAAGCAGCTTATGAGGATTTGAAGTTTGAAGCCCATTTCTGAAATTCAGGCACAGTATGCCAATGAATTTGTTTTTTAAAATAAACTCTCATGTAGTAATGCAAGTTTTGGCTGATTTTTGAAGCAAAGCATTCTAAAGACAAAGTTAAAAAAAAAACAAAAGAAAACAATAACAAAACACATTCAAGGATGAACCAAAGGAGCCTGCATAAACCTCCAGCTCTGTCTAAAATCCCCAAAGAAGGCGAATGAGAACTTTGGTGGGCTGCACCTACTGAGGGCTGTCATATACTCCTCACAGGTCTTTGAGGCTTTGTTACAACCATTATATTAAAGTAGAACAAAAACGAAGAAAGGACAAGAAACTTGCAGACTGTGAGGCTGAAGATGCAACAGGCAGGCTCCCCTGCCACAGACTGAGTCCTCTATTTGCTTCTGTAATGTTAACTGTGTGAATTGCCTTCTCTGTAGCGGCTTGCTGAGCCCTGATGGACAGGATCTCGCTGTATCCTCCTTGCGCTCTGTCTGCCGCTGTCACCACCATTACCCTACCTTACATGTTCTGAGATTCTGAGGACACAAAATTAGGCAGTATGCTGAGTCGGATCTATTTCACTCAGAAAACAAACCAAAAACAATAACAAAAAACCAGTTCTTTTCTTTTTGTAAATTATTTATTTTTATTTTATGTGCAGTGGTGTTTGGCCTGAATAGTTACGGGTGTCAGATCCCCTGGGACTGGAGATACAAACAGTTGTGTGCTGCCATGTGGGTGTTGGGGACTGAACCTGAGTAGATCTGGAAGAGCAGATAGTGCTCTTCACCATTAGCCATATCTCCAACCCTAAAATACAGTTCTTTTTTTTTTTATTCGATATATTTTTTATTTACATTTCAAATGATTTCCCCTTTTCTAGCCCCCCACTCCCCGAAAGTCCCATAAGCCCCCTTCTCTCCCCCTGTCCTCCCACCCACCCCTTCCCACTTCCCCGTTCTGGTTTTGCCGAATACTGCTTCACTGAGTCTTTCCAGAACAAGGGGCCACTCCTCCTTTCTTCTTGTGTCTCATTTGATGTGTGGATTATATTTTGGGTATTCCAGTTTTCTAGGTTAATAACCACTTATTAGTGAGTGCATACCATGATTCACCTTTTGAGTCTGGGTTACCTCACTTAGTATGATGTTCTCTAGCTCCATCCATGAATTCATTTCATGAATTCATTGTTTCTAATGGCTGAATAGTACTCCATTGTGTAGATATACCACATTTTTTGCATCCACTCTTCTGTTGAGGGATACCTGGGTTCTTTCCAGCATCTGGCATAAAATACAGTTCTTAACTAACACATATCTAGTGTGCACACTAGCTTAAGATTCAGGTAATCCAGCATTACACAAGGAAAGGATCTCAGTGGCAGTTTTTTTTTTCTTTTTCATACCTGTTAAGTTCCTCCTTGTAGAAGCCAGAGCTTTCTCAGAATGAAGATAATTGTCCAGCCAAGAAATGGAAGCAGCCTGAGTGTCATCAACAAACAAGTAGATAAGGAAAATTCAGGATTTTGTGTATAAGAAAAGTGGAAGTATGACCTTCTTGGAAAAATGGAGACAGCTAGAAATCATGTGCACTGCGAGCCAGACACAGGAAGACATGTTTTCTCTCATGTGCAGAACCTAAACTTGAAATTGTGTATGTGTGTGTCTATGCGTATGCATATGACCATGTTGATGTGTGCCTCAAAACTAAAATGGGAATCCCAAGAAGTCAGGAAGAGGTCTAAAAGGGGATGGGCAATAGAGAGAATAACAGAATTCATGGGATGAGAAAGAGGGGCAACTCGGAGTAAGGATGGGAGACCCCTGGAGGGGCGAGGACACTGGGGAGGTAGAGAGGAGATGAAAGAAAGAAAGTCTATAATGTCCTCTATCCATGAAAATGCCATGATGGAACCCATTGGTTTTTAAAAAATAACCTTTAAAAATTATGTGTATGTGGGCAAGGTGTGCAATGTGTGTATGTGTGCAAGCACACACGTTTCCACATATTCTTTGTGGCATTCTCTCAAATGAACCCAGAGCTTGTCCACATATCTTGTCGAGCTAGCTACCCAGCTTAATGCAGGTTTCCTAGCCCCTGCCTTTGAGCTCTGGAATTACAGGCAAGCTGCCACTGTATTTGCATGGGTGTTAAGGACCCAAACCTCGGTTCTCACACTTGCATAAGAAGCACTTTATCTATAAGTCATCTAATCGTCCCCTAAATCTTTTGAAGGTAAAATTGCTATGAATATTGGTTGGCTGAGCCAATCATGTGCTGAGTGGTGCTCAGAATGAGGACACTGTGTCCTCGCGGAAGTGTGCACACTGATAGAGGTGAGTCCTGTGCAGTATGGCACAATGGCTTTCCAAGTATGCCACGTATATCCAAGTATATCCTTCCCTGCTGCTATCTCTTTGGTTGTTATGGGTCTACTTAAATTATTTACTTCAATTTGGTTTAAGTGATAGGTCATATATATCAAATTTTTCCATTTCTTTGAGATGTTCCAGTTTAGTAAGACGCACATTTTTGATGTATGCTCCTTTGAGTCTGAGTCTCCTCAGTGTTACTTGTCTGTCTCCATGTTAACCTCTAGTTGTACTAATTTGGGTTGTCTCTTACCTACTTTTGGTTAATATTCTACTAAATGGAGAACAATTTGAATCAGGAACAAGATGAAGATATTCATTCTCCCCATTCCTGTTCAATACGTATTTGAAACCTTGGCTACAGCAGTAAGACAAGAGAAGGATGATGTCAAAATATCATTATTTGTAGATAATGCAATATAAAAGACCCTAAGGCTCTTCCAGAAAACTACCACACCTGATAAATATATTCAGCAAAATAGGAGGATACAAAAATTAACACACAAAAACTAGTATCCTTCCTATGTAACAGCAACAGACATACCAAAAAAAAAAAAAAGAATTAGGGCGTAGAGTCATTCTTTATAAGCTCAAACAATATCTTAAAATAAATCTAACCAAGGTAAGATACTTATGCAATAAAAACGGAAAGATATTGAAGAAAGAAATTGAAGAAGATGCCAGAATATGGGAAGACTTTCCATGTTCATGGATTGGTAGGATTAATAGTGTAAAAATGGCCATCCTACCAAAAGCAATCTACAGGTTGAATGCAATCCCTACCAAAATACTAGTGCAAGTTTTCACAGAAACTGAAAAAAAATTCTCAAAATTTATATGGAAACACAAAAGACTCAGCATCACCAAAACCATCATAAACAATAAAAACACTGCTGGGCGGACCACCAGTCTTGATTTCAAGTCATACTGTAAAGCTACAGTAAATTAAGAATTGGGCATAGAATGAAATAGAGTTCTCAGAAGAAGACATACAAATAAGTGGCTGGGGAATGTTTTAATGATTCAAAATTTCTATCCATCAGGGAAATGGATAAAACTACTTTGAGGTTCCGTGTTACCCCAGTCAAAATGGGTTTAAAAAGGACATGTGATAACATGAGTGTAGAGAAAGGAAAACACTTATTCTCTGCTGGTGGGATGGCACACTGGTACAGCCATTATATATCAGTGTGTCAACCCAACAAAAAGCTATAAATAGATTTGTCGTATGATTGATCTACATCCTTTCTGGACACATTCCCAGAGTACTCTGTTACAGAGATCCCTGTTCATCTGTGCTAATTGCTGTTGTGTTCACAATAACCAGGGAATTGAAACAGCCTAAACCTCTGTATACGATGGGATAGTATTCCTTCAGCTGAATGAAAATTAAATTATAAAGTTCTCAGGGAAGTAGGTTGAGCTAGAAATAATTGTGCCGAGTGAGGAAAGCCAGAACAAGGAAGATAAACACTTGGTTTTTTTTTCTCATATGTAGATGCTAACTTTTTATCTTTAGATGCATGTATTTGAACTAGAGATCCAAGAGAAGGCAGGAACTAGTAAGAAGACATGGGATGAGGCATCTTGCAATCTTACTCTAGCTTTGAACCCCATGGATTTCAATAACAATGGCCTGGCAAGACAAGCACACTAATAAAATAATAGCATGGATAATATAGGAGAAACCAACCACCCTCCCCCCTTTTAAAATTTAATATCTATTCTACAAGATGGAACTCATTCCTAGTACAGTTAATGTTAACTGGGCCAAAAATCTGTAGCTAGCTAGGCCATACTCCCTAGGGGAGAACCTAGTACTATTATCCTATTAATGGATGTCTTAGGGTTTTACGGATGTGAACAGACACCATGACCAATGCAAGTATTATAAAGGACAGCATTTAAATGGGGCTGGCTTACAGGTTCAGAGGTTCAGTCCACTATCTTCAAGACAGGAGCATGGCAACATCCAGGCAGGTATAGTTCAGGCAGAGCTGAGAGTTCTACATCTTCATCTGAAGGCTGTTAGCAGAATATTCCCTTCTGGACAGTTAGGACTAAGATATTAAAGCCCATGCCCACAGTGACACACTTACTCCAACAAGGCCACACCTACTCCAACAAGGCCACATCTCCAAACAGTGCCACTCCTTGGGCCAAGCAAATACAAACCATCATAATGGACATAGTATCAAACATTTCCACAATTCTTATTTTTATGCCCACAGATTAGGATATTTCTCAATACTCATGAGAGAAGCTTATTTTGCAGTAAGTGGCAGACACTAGATCATGCCAGCCTATGTGATCTGGAGGCACATTACTCTGCTCTCTCCTCAGGAAAGACCTCCACAGAAGGAGAGGAATCAGCATTGCTTCTAGCTTCCTTGGCTCTTGGTCCACCACAGCCTTCAGAACATTCTCCAGTGGCAGATGACAGAGCCCCTGACAGGAGCTAGCCAGCCTATGGTGACACAAGTCACAAAGGCCAAGGAGTGAAGGGATATTAGGAACGTGCTCAAGTGACCCAGAAAAGTGCAAAGAGAAAATGAGAACTTTTCATGCCAAGCTGATAGGGAAGAAAAGAACTAAACTTTGACTGTAAAAGCCAGTCTCGCCCATGGGTTTAGAAGAAACTGATGTGAAGCTGGAAGGAACATGGGTCTGCATCCATGCGTCATGCATTTGGGCACAGTGGTACAATGTCCCCACAGATTCACCTGCGCCACTCTGACGTGTTGTTGTTGAGGGCCCATCCTGCCCGTAGGATGCCCTGCAAGCTCTAGAGCAGCCGGCTGTGCAGGGACCACCTGTCACTCTGTGAGTGAGGTCTTTCCAACAACAAAACCACTTCCTAAGTACGAGAAATGAGCTGGTTTTCTCCTCAGGCGAGTCACACTGAACACACAGGCCCTCCCCTCCCACCCCCCCACCCCCACCCCCGGAAAGAAGAGCTTACTGAAGAAGTTTCCAACAAATCGGACAAGAACTGCTTAACTAAAATGCTCTTCCCAACAGCTGGGCATCTTTATGCTCCATCTTAGTCAAACAATGCCCAAACTAGGGCAAGCGTTATGCTTTTACACAGAGGGCAATGGAACTAACTGTATGCAGGCTGTGAATCTTCGGAAGGTTCTGGAGGCATATTCTGCTTCTTGCTTTGATTGCTATTGAGGCTGAAAAACTTGAGATCACCTCAAAAGAAAAATGTCAGCCTTTAATGAATACTAGGCCAGAAAAGTAAAACTGGGACATCAAAATAAATAAATAAATAAATAAAACCACCGAACTGTGGTTTTGACTACACAGGGGATGGTTGACAAAGTTAATCTGCTACTTTCCTGTTTCCGGTCCCTGAGACAATTAGTTCAACAATGTGTTTGAAAACAATAATACAGACAATTTTCTTTTCATTTCATTGCATCTCTATTTTTATCATTCTATTTTTAATGGCCCGAGAATTTAGGAAAAGAAAAGGGATACATCACAAATACGTTCAGCTAAGTAATAAAATATATCTGTTCCAACCAAAGTCATGGGTGGCAAAAAATAAACAATAATTTCAGAAAATGTATGCAAATGTGCAAAGAATCAACTTGATAGAAATATACTTAATGGCTCAGAGCATCCCAAAGCACCGTCCAAAGGAGGCTGGGCGGCTGGGCAGAGTGCAGCCGCCCCAGGGAGGAAGCTGTCACTGGCTGGACTATGTTAGCAGCCAATGCTCAGCTCCCTACTTGGATTGTCTGGTGTCTGCTGAGTGACACTACCCTGCATCTCTGACGTTTCTCCTTCATCCTTCAAGAGTGACAATTTTTGATGAGAACATCCAGTTAATCTAGTTTGGCTCAATAGTTCACGCTCTTGGCTCCAGAAAGACAAGCGACTGAGTGTTTTGTCCATTTTGGCTTCCAGAGAATAAGACAGGGACCTGCTGTCAGGAAGACCCACACAGATGGGCAGTCCCCAAAACCAGAAGAAAAGTTCAAAAAAAAGTTAGGGCTGATGGATGCATAGACTAAATGTATCTGAAGTGTGCAGCGGCTACAACCGGGGCAACTGTGCCTTAGCAGGACTGTCTGCAAGGCACGTTATTTTATTTCTCCTATTTACTTGTCTGAAACATTGTCATTTGACTCTGAAAGCAATTGATAGTTGTCAAGTCTCCAAATAATGTGAGCAGGTTCCTGTGGGTTGAGGTTCCAGGTAGAACATGGACTGGGGGCAGGTCTTACCTTCCCTGTGGGCGGGTCTGCTTTCCTTGTCATCTCTCCTGGTACCTGTACTGGCTCACACAGGTAAGAATGAGTGTTTCTTTCCTCTCCTTTTAGCCTCTCCTTTGGTTTCTATACTTTAAAATATGAAGAGGTTAGAGAATTCTTCTACTATATGTCAATCACGTCTACCTAGAGTGCATGTGCATGTGTGTACTCATGCGTGTGTGTACATATGAGTGTGTATGAGCATGTATGTTTTTGTATGCATGAGTGTATGGCTGTGTTTGTGGGAGTAGGGGTGAAGAGGGCTAGGAGTGTGTGTGTGTGTGTGTGTGTGTGTGTGTGTGCATATATATGTGTGATCATGCATGAATGTGGATGCCAGAGGTTGACAGTTTTCTCCAGTTAAATCTCTAGTTTGATTTTTGCACAAGGCCTCTCACTCGACCTGGAACTCACTAATTTGAGTAGACTGGCTTGCCGGGGAGCCCCGCCCCCTTCTCCTGCCTCCACCTCCTCAGTTTGTGATGTATGTCACTGCATATGGATTTTCACAAGAATGTGGGGGACCCGAACTCAGGTCCTCATGATTGTGTGGCAGGACCCTCACCCTCTGGGCTATATCCCTGGCCTTTTGCATCCTGCTTTTACCCTCAAGCTCGCGATTGAGCTACTGGTTGCCTCCATTTGCTATTTGTTTGCAGTGGTGGGCATCAGATGCAACATTACACTTGATAGGCAGGCAGTCTGTCCTGGAGCCACGTCTCCAGCCACATGTGAGCACACTTTACCCCACTCCCTAGGTGAGGGCTTAGGCAGGTCAGGGTCACAGTGTTATAAGTTTTGGATCCATACCTGCCCCATGATGGAACCAATGGCTGTCTGATCTGTAGAATATCCCCTGCTACATTCCTGCCTCTCCCTGCTTACGCTCTCAACTGTATTATCTCTCATAAATCCTGAAATGGCTATCAGAGTATCCCAGACAGGAGCTCCTTAGTCCCAGAATTCTGTGGACACCTAATGGTTGGTGCTATGTCTAAGTTCTCTAGATAATTGTGTTTTTCTTACAGTCTCTGGCCAAGTGGCTTTCCATTAAAATATTGTTAAATTTTACCAAGAAGCCACCCAGGGTCAACTTTTTTATATCTCATGTAAAAAAAAAAAATCTGTCATTAACAGTCACCCCAACTCTAACTGTGACATCTCTTTCTCTTGAGCTGTTATAGTAGACTGAGACTAGGTTCTAAGAACCAGGAGCCCAGACTCTTGCTCTGGTCCTGACCCCTGATAGGCCTCAACCTTTAGGTCACCAAGTCCTTGCTATAGAAGATTGTCTCCATAGCACCTGCTTGATTCTTTCTCCTGTTTCCTTCGAATTTGAAACCTGTTGACTCTTTTACCTTCGAATTTATCCTCAATTCACTATTCAGATCATTATAGCAACAAGATCAAGAAAGAAAAATATCTGTTCTGTTGTAAGCAATCCTGCCTGGTTATTAATTCTAAAAGGCTGGTGGTCATGGGATGGTTTAGTGTCACTATGAGTTTTAGACCAGGATTTCATGCGAAGGCTGAGCGTAAACATTATATTTTGAGATTGGCATGGAAGGTGTGGGAGGAAGTGGTTAGAGCACTCGTCTGTCTGTCTGTCTGTCTGTAGTATAGCCAACCAGATGAACAGTGGTCTCTGCAGGACCAGGGAAAGTTCCCTCTCAAGCCTTGTTGACTGACTTGCACACCACAGTGATTCCCCTAACACCCATACCAAAGGTTCTTGCATTGCCCTGTGGTCTCTTATAACCAGATAATTTATAAAGAGGTGGCAGAAATCATGTTTGCTTTTTCTCCTCTCCACTTCAAATGGTATTTTAGCTTTTTCAAGCAAAAAAAGCATTGAACAGTATTTGGCACAATCTACAGACTTTCCTGTGAATGATCTTTCTGTTTTCAAAACTGCAACTAAAGGAGTCATCCAATTGGAGTAGTGCAGTCACAGGGTCACAGTTTTGATACCACATAGCCTGGGGCACCATTCTCTACTCAGAGGTTAGATATCAGTCTCACACATATATTAGTGTGCTCCTTAACGAGCAATAAAACCACCCCCTGAGACACCAACCTTTTCTCTGTCTGCCTGTGCAGCTACCACAAAATACCATAGGCTGGGCAACTTATTACTTAGAAAAAAGTGCACTTCTCATAGTTCTTGATGCTGAAATGTCCAAGATCAAGATACTGACACATTTGGCATCACATAGGCCCAATGCAATGGATTATTATCACAGAAGGCTGTGACAGAAATACAAGTGAATTCTTTGGAGTCTATTTTATATAAAAGTGAATTAATCCCATTTGCCTGGATTCTGTCCATCTGACGTAAACCCTTCCGGAAGACCTGCCTTACATTGTGCTGGGAACTTGGCTTCAGCAGATGGTCTTGATTGGGGATGTAAACATTTTGTTTTGAACAAGAAACGTCTCTATTTTACACTTAGATTAATCTGAGAGAATAGACTGGTAACAACCATGAAGAAAAGGAGATCAGCAGGTTCCTGGGCAACAGAACAGAGTAGCCAAAGGCAAGACCAAGTGGCAGTAACAGCAGTTCTCTGGGGGACTTGGCAGCTGCTTCTACCCATCCCATCATGGTGAATGTCTGAAATAGAAAAAACACAGCAACATCGTTCTCACTGTGGACCATGTTTACTGTAGACAATAGAACCCACTGCCTTGCTGCACAAAAGACTCACCTAGCAGATTAGTTCCTCCCATCAACATTGCCAACTTTTAATTCAACACTGAATATCCCATATCACACTTATCCCCTGGTACTTCACTCTGAGGGTTATCCAAGGATCCCAAGAGAAGGACACGTTGTGTGGAATGTTCCATCAGAGGGAACTCCAGCATCAGGTCTTCCAGCAGATCTCCTGACACCTATCAAACAAGTTTTGGTCACACCGGAATTGAAACCATGTGACTACAAATGGGTCTTCTTGTCTACATGACATCATCTTCCCAAAACGGCCTAGTGATGTATAAAAGGAAAAAAGAAAAAAGACAAAGAAATCACGAATAAAAGAGAAACCAGCAAGAAAATTATATAAATCACCCCAGGGGTGCCTGTCACTTCACAGAAGTTCAACAAATAAATATCCCTTCTTTCTGGGTAGCTTTCAATGCCTCTACTGTATTGATTTTTTTTTCCTGTTGTTTAACATATAAGTTAAAATGTAGGTTTCTAATATAGGTCTCCTAAAAATGTAGGTTTCATGTCTAAAATGGTCAGCATTTCCAAAAGGAGAAATAATCCCAGGAAGAAAACCATGGTAATAGGCAGGAGATACCTGTTCATCACAGCCTCTGCTGATGGCAGCTCAGTAGGTTAGGCACATGAGAGTTCACGAAAGCCTGCAGAACAGTGAGTCTCACAAACATTTGTGTGATAGAGAAAGTTCAGGAGCAGAGTTCACAGCCCCACAGGAAAGGTTTTATTATTTATCTCCTAGTAGTGCTGAGGATGGATCCCAGGACCACTGGGCCACACCCAGCCCTTTCTCAGCCTCTGTGTTACAGTCACAAATGTCTCTGCAGTGTGGCATGTGCAGACACTCTAACTGCACGATGTTGTCCCAATAGCACAGTAGAGGATCTCCTTGCCTATCCGTGGCAGCTGGCACCACAGTGGAAGTTGACTTTCCTTGCTTCTGTCCTGTACACACACACACACACACACACACACACACACACACACACACACGTAATTATATAATTTTTTAAGTATTTTTTCATCACTTGGAATAGGCCTGCTGTCTTCACTGATTCCAAAAAAGCAAAAACCCTCATCAGCATTCTTTTTCTACGTTTGAAGAAGCTTTCCAGGGCTATAGACTGTCGCCAGCCATCACACACCAATGTGGCCCCGTCTTTAAGCCCCTTCCATCTTCCCTACTTCTTGAGAGTGAAGGTCTCTGTTTCTCCAAAACCTTTTTTCTTTTTCTTACTGTCTATGTTTGAGAATGTGTGAACATTTTTGAGGCATGTTTATGTATATGGACGTCATGTATATACATGTATATCTACATGTATATATGGATGTCAAAGGTTGACATCAGGTACTCTGCACCTTATATATGTAAGCAGGGTCTCTCGCTTGATTTCACAGCTTCCCAATTCAGCTAATAGAGCTGCTCAGCATGTTCCCGAGGTTTCCTGCCTTTCTCTCCAGTGCTTAGATTAAGGGCAGATGGCCACACCCCCAGGCTTCCCTGCATCTGGACTGTCCTCAGACTCACATGACAGGCGTTTCACCCAGTGAGCCATCTCTGTTCCTCTTCCAGTCTGCTTCGCTCTCTTTGCCCTTTCTAATTCCTGTGCTTTAGTGTTGACCATCTCTCTACTTCTTACTGTTGGACTCTTCCTGCCCCGCCCCCAGCCTTGAGATAAGCTTTCTTTTCTGTCCACTCTTGCTCATTACTGAATTCCTGTCCCTGGCAGCAGGTGTTCACACTGCAGGCCCTCCATCAACACTTGCTGATGAGCGAATGAATTGTATTCAACAATGAAGTCTGGATCACAAGGTCCCAGAAGGACAAGTCCCGATTTGATAAGACTGTGATCAAAAGCCTGCTTACAAATGTGTGGATGAAGTGCGGAGAGCCACAGGCATTCATAGTGCAGAAATGGGGCTAAGGACACTAAGTGTCTAGTGTGTGTGTGTGGAGGGAGAGAGACAGAGACAGAAACAGAGAGATAGAGACAGGGAGAGACAGAGGGGTGGGGAGAACGCTAACCAGGAACAGTGTGCAACCTTAAGGCCCACTCTCAGTGACATATGTCTTCCAATAAGACCATACCTCCTAATCCTTCCCAAACAATTCTACCAGCTAGGGACCCAGCACTTAAATATATGAACCTATAGAGGCCATGCTCACTCCAACCACCACAGGTGATCTGAACAGATCTACCACACAGGCAGAAAATGCAACTCAAAAAGAGTCCAGCTTAAAAAACACATGGCTTTTGATGCTTATTCTTGGAACACTGGTAAAGAATTTGCAGGAGACTAGGTGCTACAAATATATATTATCTCTCTCTCTCTCTCTCTCTATATATATATATATATATATATATATATATATATATATATATACATTATATATATAAATATATAATTAAACATTTGCTTGATGTGCACAATGCCATAAACGTAATCCCTAGTACCATATATAGAGAGAAATAGATAGATAGATAGATAGATAGATAGATAGATAGATAGATAGATAGATAGATATAGAGGAAGAGGATGCAGGAGGGAGCGGGGGAAGGAGGAAGGGAGGGAAGAGGGAAGGAGTAGTACATAATTAAGCAAACTGATAAATGTTTCGTCCTGACCATCCCAGACATCCTTGTGGTGACTCCATTCTACCCTAGTGTGACAATATCAGAGCTGCCTTTCCATCCCATAGCCAGTAGGGGATTCCTGGGAAACTTGAAGTTCTCTGGAATCCATCGTTTCTGTAGACTGATGAAAGGGTCACAAGGAAGGGCTTCACTTTAGAAAATCTCTTTTCCTGCCAGGGAAGTGAGAAGGTCAGTAATTTGATCCAGATACATTAGCCTTCTGAGCACGGGTGTGGCAGGGCTGGAGAAGGGATGTAGAGAGGCACAGGTAGAATGCCCAGCCTGCAGACCATGTTGCCCAGTAAGATTCATAATAAATAAACATTCTTGCTTGGACTCTAAAGGTGAAGAATATTCAACTAGATGTCCAAACCCACAGTACTGGGTTTGGTTTCTGGGGTGAAACTGTGCCCATGATACAGGGAAACTGAGTCTAGGCAGCCAGTGACCTCCTGGTTTTCATATCCAGTGTATGTTCCCATGGTGGTGAAGGTCAGAAAAGCCTGACGTAAGCTGCATTTCTCTACCAGGCCTTGTTGGCTTCCAGCATTCCTGCTCCCCCAACTAGTTTCCTAAAGGAGCACCTCCTGAGGGGCTGTGGACATTTGTTCTTTACTCCAGGGAGCCCTGAGGGATAGCTGAGGGGAACCCAAATCCAGAGCCACTTCACTGCATGCACACACAGGCTGCTGCCTCCCGGTCTCCTTTCCTTGGCCCAAGTGAAGAGAGTTGATCTGAGATGTTTACACGTGCAGTAACCTGTGTCTGTCCCGGAGTCAGCGTTGACCAATGAGCTCAGATGTCTCTGTGGTAAAAGCATGAATCAGTCACAGAGCTTCAGAGCTTCAGCCTCCTCCAAACACTCGCTGGCAGCCTTCTCTACCCTGGCTCAGGCCACAGTGATCCAATTCCTTTGTCATTCTCATCAGGCCTTCAGAGTCAGACTATGACACACGCTGATCTGATTGCCTGAAGTGGGTTTACTCAGAGCTGGGTTACACCCAATCCAGTTCTACCTCCGTGACTCGCCTAGTCTCCATCTGTGACACTTCAGAGTTCTCCAAGGTCACCCTTCCCCACCCCCACCCCCACACGCTCCTACCCCCCTACCCCCCCAGCCCCGCTCTGCTAGGAACACGGGGCCCCATGGTTCTAAGCTCACCAGGCCTGACCACAGAAGCTTAGTTCTGTCACCAGCCACTTTTCTGATTGATTTCCCTTTGCTGTTTTTCAAACTCCCAATAACTTCCTTTCTTCCTGACCAGCATGGACAAAGCTTTATTTTTCTCTCGCCCCTAAGCTGCCACTTCCATCTCATTCTACTCTTTGGGCAGTTGCTTCCAATCTGCTTCCATGTTGGAATCTTGAACCCAAGGCTCCTTACAGTTACAATACCACATCCTCTTGCCAGTTCACTAGGGGACAATAGATTTT
Source organism: Apodemus sylvaticus (assembly GCF_947179515.1). Taxonomy (NCBI): domain Eukaryota; kingdom Metazoa; phylum Chordata; class Mammalia; order Rodentia; family Muridae; genus Apodemus; species Apodemus sylvaticus. Next base: position 57,527,799 of record NC_067485.1, on the reverse strand, counting down.
TACCTTTCAAATCAGGATATTTTGAGAGTGAAAGTACGTGCTGTTAGTACTTATGCCAAAATGGCAGGAGTAAGGCAAGATGGTCCCAAGTGAGACTGAAAATGAGCCCGCAGTTTGCAGACCTGTGGCCAACCGTTTGAAATGCTTCAGATCTCCTTTGTAAGCTCCATTTCCATTCAGACCTTGCCAGAATGAGGCAGTCATTTAGCCTGCATGCTACATTCATGTCTTGGGTCATGTGTGCTGCGGGTCTCTGCCTGTCCCCTAGACTAGCTAAAGTTCTGCTTTAAAGGACAAGCTCCCAGAATGAGTGTTTAAGTCTGTGGTGTCATTGCAGTCAAGGCCATGGGGGTACACTCACACACAGCTGTCCTCTCCACAGCTACAGTGCTGCCCTTCCCCCACCTGCCCCAACCTTCCACCTTTCACTCAGTGTCTTACCCCAGAGCTGCTGCAGCCAACTCCTAAAGGGCCCAGTCTCAAAGGAGGTAAAAGCTATAAATACCCATCTCCCTCAGTCTGCTCTTACAGGGACTCACCCCCAGAACTGTGTTCTATTTAGCAAGTGATTTGCCAGCCTATGTGTACAGCCAATTTGATGGTGAGAGACAGAATCCAGCTCAAACCAGGCTAGCTCAAAAGAGTTCAAACATTCAAGAAAGTTGAGACTTTGAGGGCCAGGAAGTAGCTGGACTTGGGAAGAGTACAGCTGGAAATTTAAGGGCTACTGGGCCTCCATGTCTGTCCCCAGCCTATGTGTACAGCCAATTTGATGGTGAGAGACAGAATCCAGCTCAAACCAGGCTAGCTCAAAAGAGTTCAAACATTCAAGAAAGTTCGTGAGACTTTGAGGGCCAGGAAGTAGCTGGACTTGGGAAGAGTACAGCTGGAAATTTAAGGGCTACTGGGCCTCCATGTCTGTCCCCTAGATAAGGAACCTTCCCATGGAGCAAAGGACATAGTTTCTGAGGTTCTGATACTAGCCTCATCTTAACCATGATCTCATCCAGACAGGAAACGAAACATGGCTATGGGAGACTCCTGGATCCCTCCTCTCTGTTATTAGAAGTAGCACCTTTCTGTTTCCACTTTATGTGTTTAAAGCTGATGCAGGAAACTGCTTGAAACAGACCCGGGAAGACAATATACTGGAAGCATCTGCCAGAACTTAAATTTGAAACAATAGTGGCAAAAAACAAACAAACAACAATAACAATAGAAGTGTTTCTGACACAGAACAGAACAGTGGCAGCAGCCTGGGCCTGAGTCACCTCCAGGAAAAGGGCCAGCTAAACTGCACCATCCCTGACATGTTTCATGATTTTCTATACATTTTAAGGTAGCCACAGGAAATGGAGAGAGGGAACTAGACATTACCTCCTTTGCTAAGTTCTGTTTCCTGATTTCTTCTGGAATATAGGAAAATTAAGGCTGCAAGTTTGCCCAAAGTGCTCTCTCTCTCTCTCTCTCTCTCTCTCTCTCTCTCTCTCTCTCTCTCTCTGTGTGTGTGTGTGTGTGTGTGTGTGTGTGTGTGTGTGTGATTCATAGCTCACCACTACTTATGTGTGTACTTGGAACATGAAACCCCAGTGGCCCTGAGGTCATCCTTGGCTGGGAGGACCTGCAGTGGGTCTTGGCAAACGCCTTAGTCTGGATGCCTGTGAGACACCCTGCTTGGACCAATGTCTTCCTAGTGCACTATAATCATTGCATCTGCCAGAACTTGCCTTTGGGTGAGATACAAGGCCCGTCCCTGCCAAGGTCTCTGCTGAAGTCTTGGGTCAGCAATGGTTAATGGCTGCATAAAGGAGGATGCTCGTTTCCTTCCATCAGGGTGCGTGATTATTGTCTGGCACAACTTAATGCATTTGATGGAGAGAACTGATTTTAGCATACTGGGTCTTAGAAAAGGGGAGGTTCAAAACTCTCCACTGAAACCTGCTTGAGTGTGTCTCCTAACACCAGCTGAAGCTGCTTGGTCAGAACTAACAGAAGGAGGAGGGAGGAGTTGATGAGAGAATGGAGCTACTGAGATATGAGCTCCTGGAACCTTGTGCTGCCCATCAAAGCTAGGGAAGCCAAGCTAAGCTCCCCTCCCTCTGCACGAGTCAGCCGCCCTCACGCTCCTGCAGCCCTCTAAGGGGCCAGCTGCCTTCTGCTCCTTGCTGCGTGTGTGGCCTCTGAGAAGGCCCTGACAAGTTGTTTGGTCCTATTGCCCCAGCCCAGTAGACAAGCCAGCTGCCTGTGACATGCACCTCCACCCAGTTTCTTCTAGTACGACAAACAGCTTCTCATTTCCACCCGCTCAGTGCCCGTTCCTCCAGTTCTTCCCGGGGTCAGGCTGTGCCCCTTGCTCACTAGATTAGTCACCAGCCTGTCAACTTTCAGCTGAGTTTTACCACGTGGGTCCATTTCCTCATCTTCCCTCTGCTCCCGCATGCCCTTCACCTCTGACACTGTTCCTCAGACACCTCCAGCTCGCTGTCAGATGAACTGGCATTCCCTCCGTGCGGGGTTGGGAATCTGCCCAGGATCTTGTTCCCTACAAGCCCTAAGAGCCAAACCTGGCTGTCCCCAAATAGTACAGTTAGTGCCGTCTCATTTACATAGAATCTCTGCCCTGCTGCCTTCCTCATCTAAGCCTAGGATAGCCCATAACCATTGCTCCCCCCTCCCACACTCACACTCTGGGCTATCCCTGGCTACTTTCTCATCATGCTTAGCGTTCTCTCTGGTTCTTTCTTATCCAAAGATCCTGTTATTCTCCCTCTATCTCCTCTTTACCCACAACCTTTCCTGCAGGCTCTGAGTGTTCCCAGGGTGGCCCTGCCTGGAGCTGTCAGCCAGCAGCAATGGGTTTCATTTCCCCTCTCAGAGAGCCTGTCATTGCTGTGGCCTGCAGCAGGGTTGTTTATAGAAACCTGAAGTCCCTTTCCCCCAGACTTCCTAGCCTTTTTACATTTTTTTTTCCTCAGAGCATACTTACAGGCACTGTGCTTGGAACAGTTCCTAATTGCAAAACCGATTTTATATCCTTCCACTTTTGGTAACACATTTAAACTACCAAAACAGTTCTTGATAATAGAAGAAAGAAAGAAGGAAAGAAAGAAAGAAAGAAAGAAAGAAAGAAAGAAAGAAAGAAAGAAAGAAAGAAAGAAAGAAAGAGAAAGGAAGGAAGGAAGGAAGGAAGGAAGGAAGGAAGGAAGGAAGGAAGGAAGGAAGGAAGGAAGGAAGGAAGGGAGAAAGAGGAGAGAGTGAGAGAGAGCACAGTTAACTGCAGGAGAAAGGCTGTGATGAGAACACTGACATCTTTGTATCATCTGCTCTTCAAATGTAATCTTTCAGTACAACAATATAACCATGTGACTGGACTACAGCTCCTGGCCACTCTTGTCAGCTGTTGTATCAGAGGCAATAGGGTAGTTGTTTCTCTGAAGAATCTAGAACCCTGGTCCCTCAGATGGGTCTTTTGAGGGTAGCAAGAGAGGGCCCAAGTAAATCTAAAAAATTGTCAGGGCTCCCTGTGCAGTAGGGAGCAGCTGCTGAAGGCTGAGGGAGAGCTGTGTGAAGCCTAGACGGGAGGGAGGCCGAGGATACGTCAAAGGCTGCAGAGGGGCTATGAAGGACCTGGAAACCAGGCACTGACCTTGAGGTCTGTCAGAACTGCCAGGGGGATGTCCTATTAATCACTGTCAGACTGGCTGGTTAGACAGCTGATCAGGAGTGAACCCCTCTTATGATTAATTTTTCATGACAGAATCCTTATGTTGATGACATAAAATCTGCACATGTGTGTGTATGTGTGTGTGGGGGTGGTATGTTGTAACTGACTCTGGGTTAAGTAAAAACAAGTCATAAACAGATGAGTCCTGCATGACCCACTCAGATGTGGAATCCACAAACACTGGTTTTCAGGGAGGAAAGCCTTGATCCTAGAATGATGCTTATCTGACGCTCAGTTGGTATTGACAGTGTTGAGGAGAGGCTGGGCGTGGGCTACAGAGTTAACGTTAGAGGGGAGGGGGAATGAGGCTTTACGTTTCATGAGACAAAATGGGGATGCTGATTCACAAGAACATCTTGTGTACTTGAAAATCGTGAGAAGAGAGGATTGTGACTCCTCTCATCGCAAAGATGAAGACTTGGAGGCAAGATTTGCTCATTGCGCAGTGTGTGCTGGGGTGGAGGCAGCAGCAGCAGCTCATAAATATGCACCAGGAGTTGAACAAAATATTTTTCAAAAGGAAAGCTAATATCCAAATACCAAACAGGTTCACTGGTGTTTGTCTATCTATATCCACTACAGGACTTCCAGTAGAGCCCTCCAGTAACTATGGGAAACATGCAAGCATTGCATTTCACACCAAAGAGAGAGAGGAAGAGGGAGAAGGGGAGGGGGAAAGAGAGGGGAGGGGGAGAGGAAAGGAGGGAGAGGGGAAGAGAGACCCACCCTCCCAGTGCCCTTATTGCCTTCTGCAGTTAGGAGTTGTGGTAGGAGAAGTTATGGGGAGACAACAGCAAACCCTTGGTGTGCTGAGAATGCAATTTAAGCACTTCCTCTTCCTCTGGGGCCTTTTTAAAGGTATTCCAGCTCAGTTCTTAATTACGAGCAGTGAGTGCACAAGAAGAGGAAGGAAGCAAGTAGCTCTCCTTCTTGAGTAGCTGGGCTATTTTTGGTCAGATGTGTGGCTGGAGCCTCAGTTGAAGCTTGGTGCTGAGATTCTTTCTAGCTGGTTGGGTTGTAATCACCAAGTCTCATCTCTTAGCTTTGGCTTCAAAAAGACACCATTCAGGATGCTCAGTGATGTGTGGGGACAGTGGTACCCTCCACTTCTCTGTCATCCTTTCCAATCATGCGCTTCCTTTTACACTGAAGGTGTGTTGTTCATTAAGGAAACAGTCTGTTTGCATGGTTTGTAATTTCTTAAGAATCAGGCTGTGTGCCACCAAAACATCAAAACCCCACATGCAAAATTTTACAACTCTTCCAGAAATATGACCCTAATACGCATGAGTTCTTTAGGGAACCCATGTTCCCTTACACACACAGAAGACGCCCACAGAAAGAGCTTTTGTATATTTTCTTATTTGAGACATGGGAACTGAAGCCCCCAACTCTTGTGGGCTTTGTGGTCACACTGCAATCTACATGACTCTGGGTAAAGTAGGAGGTAAGTCCCAGCCCAAGACTCAAACTCCCATCTACAGTCTAGAAGTTTTTAAATTACCTGAGTATCTTTCCAGAAAACAGCACCCTTATATAGGGGCATGCGTCACATAATTCATCCACAGGACAAGTCTTTGTAACACCTCTTTGCTGTCTATGACAAAATTATCATACTTGTGGAATGAAATAGATTACAATTACAGCCAGGAATGAAGAACAGACAACAAAACCTTCTTCCATTGAATTAAAATTAATACTAATGCCAGTTAAAAAAAACAAAATAGATAAAATAAATATTATAGTACAAACAAGCAAAGGCAAATGATTCATTTTAGTTGCATGAATACATTTTTGAGAGAGGAAAAATTATCTGTGAGGTAAAAAGTCATAAATTTATTTCTAGTCTCTTACTCTAATTCCTACAAATCTGTCAATGGTTTTGAGAAAATTGTTTTCTTCATATTCATGTATGATATCTTTATTAGCAGTTGGCTGAGGATATTCCATATTAATTTTAATTTTCAATATTTTTATTTTTTCCTCTTGCTTAGAAAGTTAATTTATTTTTATTTTATTATTTTATTTTTATGTATAATAAATATATAGTATATCATAAATCTTGTATTTATTATTTTGTGTTTTACTTGTTTGTTTGTTTGTTTGTTTACTTGCATGTCTATGATTGAACATGTGTAGGCCATTCCATATGTGTGGAAGTCAAAAGACACTTGTAGGAGTTGGTTCTCTCCTATCTTGGATCCTGGGGATAAAACTAGTGACCATCCACCTTATCTGCTGAGCCACCTTACTGGCCTACACATCACAGTCAGCAGTTGTAAACTCTGCAAAGATGAAGGCAGTCCTATGCAGAAGGCTCTGAGAATGCCTTCGATTTATTTGGTCTCTGTTAAATTATACTTTACACTGACAGGGTCTTACCATTGGCTGGGACACACACGGGTTCATGCTCAGCTGGCCAACATTCCATATCTCCAACGGACATTGGGTATATGAGATGGCTACCTCCTACCAAAAGGAAGGATGCCTCAAAATGAACTTGAACATCAGTGCAAACACAGCAGCAGAGCAGATATCATCACCCAGTTAAGGATTTAACAACCATCGAACTGTTTTCTGCCTATCTAAAGATTGCCAGTGTGCATTGTTTTTACTATTTATTTATAACTTGATAAAATTTCTCTGAAGATAAATTAATGAATTCTGACTTTAATAGGTAGGAAATAATACCATTTAAAGGAACAAGTCTTCAATGGTAGATTGAGATACAGGGGACCTTGTGTCCAATCCCCACAGAAGGAAAACAAAAAAAGCAAACAAGTAGACAAAAACCAATTGCAAATTGAGGCTACATCCTCCAGAGCCAAAGGAAAGTAGCAAGGTTCAGTTTGGCTAAAAACATTAGTGGGTAGCCAAGATGCCAAACACAGGTGGGTGCCAAAGATGCCAAACACAGGTGGGTGCCAAAGATACCATAAACATTCTCAGCATTGGTTGTGGTGTTCTCTTGATGGAACTGACCGGCTTTTAGGATGTTCTGTGCCGCTGCCAGAGGTTGCCATTTTCTTATTAGGGAAGATTTGACTTGGAAATCTCATATTTGGGAAACTGAAGACTTAGTTTATATCAGCTTCTCAAACTGATTATAAAGTTTCCCCTCCCCCTTCTCTCCCTCCCTCTTTCCCTTCCCAAATTTTTAATTTTTGATATGGGAAACTGAACCTAGGGCATGCTAAGCATGCTCATTTTAAATCTGCCCGTGTGCACTCCCTTAAGGCCTACTCCTCGGAAGCCCGCTCCCACGACTGCCCTTAGCACGAGACTGCTCTGTCTTTTCATGAATAACACAGTTGGTTACACATGGCAAGATTAGAGGATAAATTTGAATAATAGATCTCCTCCCTCTCAGCATAGTCCCACAAAACCTGTCATCACTCCTGCCCACAGCATTGCCGGAAGTGATGCCCAATTCTCTTTCTGCCACAGTCGTTGCCGTTTGCCTGAGCAATAAGACCAGTGCACCTCTCGTCATGTTTCCCTTTGGAAAAAACATGACTATTTGCTCTCTGCTGTCAGCACCCAGGCAACCGTCAGCAACCAGGTATACAGCTCATTTCTGGCTTCCTTAACAATTTCACAGATACACCCCTGGAACACAGCTTCCCTTTTCCTGAGGTTAGACAGGCTCAGCCCAAGACAAACATTATTTCATGATGCTTTCATCTCTAAGCTTAGTAGCAACTAAAGAGAATGTAGTCTACGTTATTTCCAAACCTTTCAAATATTTCAAAATACAGCCCCAACCAGACACCAGTATTTCTCATATTGCTTCCCTTCTTTTGGGTCATGGAAAACCTAGTAGTGTTCTGTAAGGTCTTCATTCTTTCCTGATGGTGACCATTTTTCTACCCTTCTTAGCTGGCCATCCAGCCACACTGTGGTCACACTACCTGTCAGTAAGATGTCTGTTGCTGTGATAGAATACCCCCAAGACAGCCAGCTTTGAAAGACTAAAGGTTTGTTTTGGCTGGTGGTTTCAGGGATTTTGGTCCACGGTCACCTGGCCCTGCTGTCCTGAGCCTGGAGTGGTACAGTGCTTCTTCAAGGGCAAGCCCCAGGGGTTTTCACTCCTCCTAAAAGGTCCCACCTCCTGAAGGGTCCCCCACTTTCCCAAGCACCACAAGCCAGCGAGTTTAACACGGAGTTTAGCACCATGTCATCAGGAGCCACAGACGCTCCATTGTCTAGAGATAACTAGACCAGGGCCCTCATACAGAAACTCAGATGAGGTGATAAACTATGGTCATGAAAGCTGGTTTTTTTTTTTATTCAAAAACTCCCCAAAAGTATCTTGAGACAAAATCCCAAAGGGCAAGAGAATTAATATTCCTTGGAAACAACACATGACAGAATGGACACAGCAAAGAAAAACTCCTTCCTGTTTCCCTTCACTGGAATGTTCAGGGCCACTGATATCTCCTTCTGCAGTAGTTCATCTCCCTGGCTTGTGCTCTGAGCTCCTCTTCCCTGGAACCAAAGCCCCTTAACACACGTGCACGTTAGCTTCTTCACTTCATTCTCTGGCTTCCAGGAAGGCCAGCCTAAGAATAAAGCTGAGTGTTTATCATTTTGTAAGGCAGTGATTGCAGAAAGGATGAGAACAGCCGGAACAGGTCATGTGATGGAGTTACTTACAGATGTGATGGCTGTGAGTGCAGCTCTATAGCATGTAAAATGCAAGTACTATGGGCTGTACTAGCTCACTGACTTAGGAACGAAGAACACTTTCTGCAGCTATTTACTATGTTAATAGCTTTGCTTCTAAAATTTGAATACTATGTTACAATACTTACATTCCTTTTTTATTATTATTTTGTTTATTTTTTCTTTCAGTCATTTGTTATTCATTCATTCATTCATTCATTCATTCATTCATTCATTCATTCATTCATTATTTGGCTGTTTTTTGAGACAGTCTCACTAGACAGTCCAGGCTGGGCTTAAATTCACGATCCTACTGCTTTAACCTCCCAAGTGCTGGGATTGTAGACCAAGTCATCTTTGGCCAGCTTGAGTTACTAAAGGGAAATCAGTTGGAATGTAAAAAGAGAATATGGAAAAAAAAACATCTGAATTGAAAACAAACAAACAAACAAATAAATAAAAATAAATAAATAAATAAATAAGTTTGGGTAAAGAATTTCTTTCTCTCTTTTCCTCCAGAAATTTCACAGAGCTGTACTATTTAATGGAAAGGCCCCCAATTTTGAAGTCAGGTAGACCTGAGCCTCAACCTCAGGTCTACCATGCATTAGCAAGTGTCTTACCTGCCTCTCTAGTTTCTCACACCTTCAGTCTTCCACTTGGCTAATAATGCACTTGATAAAGAACCCGTTTGTTTTCTCTGAAGGTGTTCGCCAGATTTACAAAAGAAAAGCTTCACAGAACATGTTTTGACTGTTTCTAATTGAACCAACTCTGTAATGCCCAAGCATGGCCTTTTGTAAGCCCCTGCCTGGCCTACGCTCTGCAATACCTTCCCACTCTGGCTTTCATAATCAAAGCAATTTAGGAAGGAACCCAATACTCCTAACACACCTACTAACTCTAGTGCAAACCAAAAAGCGCTTTCCTCTGAAAATATTAGGGCCTCAGATTGCCAAATTCCTAGAGGTCTGAGATTCTTTTTCTCTTAAATAGAATTAGAACACCCAATTATGGCTACTACAAAAAGGTACGTGCTGGCTAGTTTTACATCAACTTGACAAAAGCCAAAGTCATCTTAGAAGAGGAAACCTCAATAGAGAAAATGTCTTCTTAAGATCAGGCTGCAGGCAAGCCTTAATTTTTAATTAGTGATTAACTTTAATTAGTGATTAGGGCATATTTTTAATTAGTGATTGATGTGGGAGGGTTCAGCCCATGTGGGTGGTGCTATCCCTGGACTGGTGGTCCTGGGCTCTATAATGAAGAAGGCTGAGTAAGCCAGTAAGCAGTGCCCCTCCACAGCCTCAGTTCCTGTCTCCAGTTTCCTGCCCTGTTTGAGTTCCTGTTCTAACTTCTTTAAATGATGAACAGGGATAAGGAAGAGAAGCCAAATAAACCATTTCCTCCTCAAGTTGTTTTAGTTATGGTGTTTCATAATAGCAAGAGTAACCCTAAGACAAGATCCTTAAGTGCCACTGATTTCGTTCATGGAGTGTGACCATGGAATGTCACACACAGCATCTGAAACCCTTGGGCACATATGGTTTCTCATCTCTTTCCACTAACTTCAGTGGGGAGGCCATGACTTAGTTTTCTATCCCTAAACACTATCATTTCTAGAATATCACTTGGATTTGGCCTATCTTCCCTAGCTCCTTCCTCCAGCCAATTCTCAGTCACTCCTGGTGACACCGAGTGGTGACAGGTCTCGTCCTTCACTGTCCTTACAAGAGAACCTTGGTCAGTCTAGCCAGAGAGCTATCATCAACTCCCCAGACCCTGAAGTTTGCATTAGTATAATGTAATGCCTTACTTCTGCTTTGGGATTTCCCAGGCAAAAGACACTAGGAAAGAAGCAGTAAGCAGAAAACAACTCTTGATCCTGCTAGTAAAATCCTGCGGTTAGAATTAAGTGGCTCTGCTTCCCACCCTACTCTCTGAACAAGTATTGACCTGAGGCAGATTGATAAGTTGTTTGACATTTAATTTTGTTTCCTAAAAAAAAAATAAAATAAGAGTCAGGACCCAGATGCAACTCTACTCCCAATTTTCAGAAGAAATAAGAAATGCATGAGGAAAGTTAGAGCCTTCCACTGTGTTGAGGGAATGATTAGGATAGCTTCTCCTACAATGGAAGATATGCTAAGGGCTGAGCTTAGTGAAATGCTTCTCTCTGTAATATTTGGAAAATGTTTAATCAAAAGGACGCACAGGCATGTATAAATTATGTTTCAGGATGCATGTTTGCTGGTATAGAATCACCAACTAGTGTACGCTGGAATAACCTGCAGTAGTTACTTTTAGGGCTGTACTGGAGGGTGGTTAGGGTGTAATGGTGGCGGGGAGAAGCTGGAGAAGCTGGAGAAGCAAGTGCCAAATGTTCTGCTCGATCCTGCTTTCTGGCCAGACCTAACAAAGGCACTGTTTGGGTCTCACTAAGAAAATTGGAATGAAATTTCTTTTTATTCTCTCTCTTTCTGGCTAGTCCAGTTAAATTACAAGTACTTCAGACTCTGTCCTATGGAGATAAAAACTTAAGGAAGACTTGGATTTTAGGAGGGGACCTGAGTATGTGAGTGTGTGTGTGTGTGTGTGTGTGTGTGTGTGTGTGTGTGTCTGTGTGTGCAGGTGTATATGTGCACACATGTATATGTGTGTGCATATGTGTGTGTACCCTTTCCTTTTCATTCAAATTTCAAATATTCAGAAGACCATCTTGTTGCTATTCGAAGGCCACTTTTCTGTCCTCAGCCTTATGGGTTCAGAGAAGGTATCTTCAAGAAGGAGGATGAACCAGGAGTGAAATCCACTCCTAGCTCCAAGGCTTCAGTACTGTCCATTAATCTCCTTTGTGCTGAAAATATTCTTTCTTTTCAACTTCCTCGATCTCTCATATGTATATTAATTAAGCAAAAAATGTCAAAGAATATTTGTGTTTGTACATGGACCACGACAAAGACATATTTGAATAAAATACTTGGTGAAATTTTAGATTTGTGGGGTTAATTAGATGGCTCTGTGAATAAAGGGCTTTCTGTGTAAGCCTGAGGACCGAAGGCCAGATGCAACAGTGCGAGTCTAGACCACAGTGCTGAGGTTGTAGACACAAGCAGATTCCTAGATCTCACTGGCCAGCCAGTGTAGCCAAACGAATGAGTGGCAGATTCAGCGAGAGACTCTCTGTCAAAAAATAGTTTGGAGTGTGATGGGGAGTAGGGAACATGACCGTTGTCTATATACATCACACACACACACACACACACACACACACAACGCACACACACCCCCAAAAGAAGTTTTACATTCATATGGGAAGATGAAGTTTCATTGAATGGTTAAATTAATGAATCAAAATTATAATAGATGACAATTAAAGAAGCGTATCAATTCCTACTCTGAGAATCTTAGGATCCCACCCCTCGCATGATCCAATTAGAATCAACCCATGACATCTCCATGAAGAGTTGTAGTGAGAGATTGTTTTGCAAATAGTCAACTGAAGATCAATTTCTATGTTCAGACAGCCTTCTTCTGGAGTCCCTCACTGACTTCTGGGTAAGCAGGTCTCCTGCTGTGTACAATTCTGGTTCTCCAATATGTGGTGGAGCAGAAGTCTCTGATTTGGTCAAGTCATCAGAGCTGATCCTGCTATGGAGAAAAATCAATGAAAGACATGCTCTCTTCTTCTAGGAAATAGCAATGAGCTGCCCTCAGCTCAGCTTGTTTCCTACCTAGGAAGTAGAAATGTGTATATTGGGATCCGGCTGTTGAAGAGGCTGCTGTTGCTCCTGGACAGAGGATGTGTCCTATAGAGTAGGAGCACCATGACCCTTTCTCATTCTGATCTACCCCATCTCCCCTCCCCAGTTGCACGTGCAAACTCTGCTGTGTTCCTACACAAGTTCACAAATGCTTGTCAAATGGCTGTGGCTTGATGCTGTTCCTGTGTGGGAGGCTGGCATAGGCACCTGATCATGTTACTGCTAACGGTCATGTTCTGGGCATCACAGATGAAACTGTCTTTAAAGAGCAGCTTTCTATAGTTGAGACAATTGTTTAGCACATGTGAGGCCCTGGATTCCATTTCTTATTCTAAGAAAATAACAAAAGCTGGCTCTTCAGCAAAAGTTAAAATGGCAATTAAACGCTTGACTAGAAATGTCTTTTTTTAAAAAAACAGATGATATAAATTGAAACTGAGAACCCTCTAACAATTCCAAAATGGAAAGTGCTTCCTTTCTGCTGGGATTAGACCGCTCAGAGCACCAGGATCCTTTGTTCGTGTGTGCCCTACAGGACCTAGCACAGTTCTTGGCTCGTGCTGTATCCCTCTACCCTGGCACCCCACACCATGAGACTTCAATTCTACATTAACAGATCTGCCACCTAGCTGGGTGCATTCTACCTGGCTGCTAGTGAAACTCAGCCCAAAGCTGTCCTCAGACCCACAGAATGTCTCCTCAGGCCCTGCAGAGGAAACAGGCTTTCCCTTGAGCACAGAAGTGCACCATCAATGGGAAGATCAAGCTACTGTGTTTCTCAGGCAGAGGACAAGGCCAGGAGATCCCAGGAGACCTCCTTATTCGGATGCCTTTAACTGGAACCTTTAAATCAAGGGCAGATCGAAGCCTTTTTAGGCCTCACCTGGGGTCATGCAAGTGAAGAGAGTTCTGAGCCTGAAGCCCCATCAGTTTTGTGGTACCCTCACCTCTGTGCTTAGCTGGGACATTGCATTCCACAGCCTGTGCCGAGCTTCTCCTACAGGAAGGTGGTCCTTCACTTGCAGATGATCTCTCCCTGAGCAGCAGGCTGAACAAGGGCTGGAGTTACGAAGACAGAAAGGTCTAGTCTCAAACACGGCCCCACCCTTCACTTGCTTTTGGTTCTTGAGGAAAAAAAACAAAACAAACAAACAAACCTCAAAATGTTCCCTAAGATGAATGTAAGTCCTGTGTGTGTGTGTGTGTGTGTGTGTGTGTGTGTGTGTGTGTGTGTGTGTGTGATAGGAATTACAAGACACTGTGATATGGCTTTGCCATACTCCCAGCCATGGCACTATTTAGATGGAGCAGCCTAGGGGAATAAGGTCAGATGTTGGGGTGGTATTCTTGAAGAGAAAATTGGGTTCCAGTTTCTCTTTTCTCTCTCTCCATCTCTCTCCCAGGAGCCATAGAGTGGGCAGCTTCTCCACTGCATACTACCACTGTGATATACTGCCTCATTATAGGCCCAAAGGCAACAGAGTCAGGAAGCCGTGGAGAGAAGCTTCTAGAACCTTGACCCAAAGTTCCTGAAAGCCAGGAATCTCAGGCATTGTTCACAGTGCTGAGATGCTGACTACCATACAGAGGCCCGGTGCACTGTATCCAGCACATAGGGGAAGGCCGCATCCTATCTCTTAGTGGATGAAGTCTCGTGTGCCTTCCCATTAAACTGTCTCCCCAGGAATTTGGTAAATGTGATTTGCCTTACAAGCAAGTCAGTTACTAGTGTTAGCATTCATGAGTAAATAGCTTGCAAGTCTGCACTCAAAGTGGTATAACTGTATAAACACAAGATACAAGATGGGGTGGGGCACTGCTCGCGCCAAGTCACAGGTGATTTTCTGTGTCAGTGCAGCCAACCAAGGACAAAGCGTGTACCAATTCAGCCTGAAGGCATTCCATGGCGGCAGCAGAGGAGTCAGCTGGTGGCAAAGCTTCTGGTGCCTGAGATGTACTCTCTCCCTTCAGCATCTATCCCAACCCTGTGACCCAGTGGAGAAATATAATCTCAAAAATTAAGACAAAATACTCGGTTTATTTGGTTTATTTGACCAGTCCCATTGGTCTAAAATGGTGAAGTTCATTTGCATAATGTAAAAACATAGTTTAAATAAGAATACTCACAGTTTACAATGTTAAAATATATATATACATATATTTATATGAAAGATTCATGAAGGAATTTGGAATAAAACATACACAGTATGCTATTTTAATACAGGAACACTTTAAAGAAAATAGTTTCATTAATTACAAAGGAAGCATTACCAAGAATTTACAAATGTTTCCATTTTCTTGAAGGTCACACTTCTCATCCTTTGGGATGTACAGAAATTATGTGGTTTACACAGTTCTGTCCACATTTAAAACATCGTGTTTTAAAGCATTTAAATGCTTTAAATGTACAGTACAGTGTTTCCATAGGAACATAACAGAAACTGTCACTAGTAGTCTGCTGTCAGGTGGCTCTGAATAAATCAGCCATTTGTGAGACACTAGTCCAGTGTATTGCTATAATATTAAAGTTGTTCTATTCACCCAATATACAATTAATTAAACTTACACTAGAGTCTACCAGCCCAGGCTCAGAGTTACCATATAATACACACCAATATATACATAGATTAGGTCTTCTGAGTTGAATGAAGAGCCCTCCCTTAAATAAGAACCAAGAACAAGAATTTTAGGTTACTTTCTTGTGAGGGCTGTTTTTTTTTTTTTAATACCCATCAAAGTGCAAAGTGAATGGAATTGTCACCAGAAATGATCCTTCCCTGAGCTCGCCACTGCCTTCTGTCCAGTCCCAGCAGCTGAGAAGTGAGGACCTTGGGGCTCTGGGACATGTTGGAGTAGCTTCACAAAGAGGGCCACAGCTGCAACATTCCTATGTCACTAGAGGCCCCCCTGCCCCCTAAAAAACTGGGTAAAATTCACAATCCAGAGCTGCTGCTTAGGGTCTGCAAAAACAACAGCCAGGAGAGAAATGCCCTATGTTGTTGGCACCAAAGCCATCCATCAGCCATATTCCAGGGTCGGTGGCCCGCGAACAATGTTGAAATAGCCAGCCAGAGCTCCAAGGTCAATGTAGAGGGAACGCTGTCTCCTGAGCACTTCAGACTCCTCGGTGCTGCCTGTGCATGACGAGTCTGCAGAACCAACATGGAAACAACGGGGAGATGACATAAATGACCGGATGGCCCAGGAAGTAACAACCCCATGTCCATCTTGTGGGGCTCAAGAGACAATCCCCAGCTGTGGCTCAGACACAGATGGCCTTAAGAACACCCTGGGCTACTTATGAAATAGCACACAGATCACAGGGTTCACATGGGGGTCAATGAACACAAGGAATGGAGTAGCAACTCTGGCACATTTGTCAATACTTCATGTCCCACCCCCCCACCCCCACTAGATATAGTGAAATTAGACAGGTGTAAAGAAAGACAGGCACTTCAGCCTTGACCTCTGACCTCTATGTGAGTGAACAGAAGAAACCTTCCTGGGCTCAGGGGGTGGGGTGGGATACAGAAGACAGAAGAGCAAGGTGGCATCAGACCCAGTACTGTCTCACCACTCAGCCAAGGCTGAATTACTCAGAAGCCCACCTATCACTAACAGCAGGCCACCACTCTCCACTTGTTTCTAAAGTCAAAGGATTAGCCGGGGCAGTGGTGGTGCACGCCTTTAATCCCAGTACTTGGGAAGCAGAGACAGGTAGACTTCTAAGTTCTGAGTTCAAGGCCAGTCTGGTCTACAGAGTGAGTTCCAGGACAGCCAGGGCTACACAGAGAAATCCTGTCTCAAAAAGCCAAAAAGGAAAAAACAAAAAACAAAAAACAAAAACCCTAAAGTCAAAGGATAGTCTGTTTCAAATAACACAAATCAGAGGCAACATTCAATGACTGTGTTACCTCAGTTCACACTAAAACTAGCTAGAATTCTGGTGATGGATGAGCTAATGTGGCTTGAATATTTCCTTCTGTTTCTCAGATGATACTGCATGATACTCAGGAAGTCACCCCCTTTCTGTTTCACTTAGGTAAGGGGTCACTATGATGTGCTATCATCTGGGCAATCTTCCCGTCTTAAATTCTAGAGATGTCCCAGGTTTCACTGTATGCATGAGCACATGTGCGTGTGCGTGTGCGTGTGCACGTGAGAGAGAGTGTGTGCATGTGTGTGTGTGCACGTGCAAGAGTGAGTATGTGTGTGCGTGTGTGTGTGTCTGCGCGCATGTTTTGCAGGTGATGGAACTTGGACCTTGTATATGACAGGTAAGTATTCTGTCTCCAAGCTCCAGCTCCAGCATCTGCTTTAAGTTTATTTATTTTAAGTCATCTCATTAAGCTGCCCAAGATTAGCCTTGAACTCAAACTCTGTAATCCAGGCAGGCCTTTCTCTTTTGACCTTCCTGCCTGTGCCACCATGCCCAGCTTCTTCTCTTTTTGAGACAAAGTCTCAAAAAATGAATGCTGACCATGAACTTCTAACTGCCCTATCCAAAAGGTGGGATGACAGGCATGTGCCATCATGGGTCTTGCCTGACCTTCATCCCCACCCCACTGACTCTCATACACACACACACACACACACACTCACACACACAGAGGAAAGCACTTTGGTGACCCACATCAGAGCTTTGCGGAAGACAGCAGGAGGGAGACCAATGGCTCCACGCGCACAGGGACACACCCACATGCACACAGCGTGGAGTCCTACCAGCAATGTTCTCAGGAAGTTCCAGCTCCTTCCTGCTCAGCAGCCTCTTCCGTTCGAAGAGGGCGGAGTCCAGACTCTGACATCGAGGCTGGTCCTCCCTTGGGGGATGCAGGGCTTCGTGTTTCAGCAGGTCTGCTGCTCTGGGGCGGTGGTTGGGGTTCCTCTCCAGGGCGGCTTCGATCAGTTCCCTCATGCCTGGACTACAGTCGCCAGCGATGTCTTCCAGGGGAGGGGCCTGCTTGTGGATCTGCCAACAAACCAGCTCTGTAAGAAGCATGGATGGGGCAGAGACAGATCTCCTGCAGTACGGCTGGGGAGAGACCTGTGCCCCACTGCATGACTTAGCAAATACTCTCCAACTTCCTAAGGGTGGTTAAAGCAGCTTTGGCTTAAAGCTGGGTTTAAAGTAGCTGTGACAGCTTCTTATGGGGGTCCAGAGGTGGCTGTAGCAGCAGGGACTGCACCTGCCTCCTCCCATGCTCTGTTCTATGCCAGGCTGTTCAGCAAAGCAAACACAAACGGAGGTTGAAGGGAACAGAAAGCAACACGACTGCATTTTCTTCTCGTAAAAAGAACTGACAGTGGGCAGAATCAGTTGCTTTATCACACAGCGGGATAGCATGTAAATTCTGTCCCCTCATTTCAGTCAGTTTACATTGAAACAGCCTTTCAGGTCAATAATGGGATTGGCAGCCACCTCTCCTGGGTCACAGTTCTCCCATCACCCCATCTCTTTGGTATGAGGTGGTGGGGCACACTGCACGCAGCCCAGCTGACTCTCACTTACTATGTACAGGTAGGAGGGGTAGGCCGATCGAGGGTAGCGCTTCACCCAGGGTGGGGTGCCTGTCTGCATGTGGATGAGGGTGGCCCCAAGGCTGTAGATGTCTGCTTTTGTGGAATGGCCCCTGCACAGAATCACCTCCGGGCTCATGTATATCTGAAAAAGACAAGGAACGATTCATTTGCCTGCCTTTCTCCTCTCTGTCCAGTTCTAGACGCTGGCTCCTTGGCCTCCATGGTATATGCCGCATGCCCTGGCTTTCAGAGGGAATGCTACGGCAGTATCCCTCCAGCCAAGGAAAATCCCAACCCGTTCTCTAGTCAGGACGATTTGGAAGGAGCCATCACTGCAGGATGACAAAGAACACCTCTGTCCCTGGACTGAGTACACAGCAGATCTGACGGCACAGGTCTAGAGTTTTGAACCTACTGACTCCCACTGGTCTGAGCTCTGTAGATGTTCATCAGTTACACAGGGTTGTCTATGAAAACAATTCTTTTAGACGTAGCTGAGACTACACCTATATTTCTCCCATTCATTATTTAATCCTGCAGGGGTTTTGCATCAGTGGCTTAGAAGGGAAGAACCTAGGAAAATGAAGTGTAAAGCTGGGAAATCAGCCAATGAGTCATTTATACCTGCCAAGCACACCAGCAACTAAACAACACCTGCCTGAGACAGTAAAAGTGCGCACGTTCTGAGCCTAGAGGAGAGGATCGCCCAGGCTCAAGGATAGCTTAGGCTGCAGATTGAGACCTTGCCCCTCCCCAAAGAAAAGAGATGAAAATAAACAAAATACAGCATAATTTACATTTGATTTCCCAAGTTGATGCTGAGTCAGTAGGGATGGTTTCTCTACATTTTGCTTTTCTAAATTTAAGATGAAAAGGTAAAAGGAAGCCCTGGTCATCCACAATCTATAGTTGGGGCTATCACAGACAGAGTGTGGGCTATCACAGACACAGAGTGTGGGCTGTCACAGACACAGAGTGTGGGGCTGTTAGAGACAGAGTGTGGGCTATCACAGACACAGAGTGTGGGGCTGTCAGAGACAGAGTGTGGGCTATCACAGACACAGAGTGTGGGGCTGTCACAGACAGAGTGTGGGCTATCACAGACACAGAATGTGGGGCTGTCACAGACACAGAGTGTGGGGCTGTCACAGACAGAGTGTGGGCTATCACAGACACAGAGTGTGGGGCTGTCACAGACTCAGAGTATGGGGCTATCACAGACACAGCCTGTGGTGCTGTCACAGTCAGCCTATAGGACTATCACAGACACACTGTAGTGCTGTCACAGACACAGAGTGTAGTGTTGTCACAGACACAGTGTATAGTGCTGCCACAGACACAGCCTATAGGGTTATCATAGACACACTGTAGGGCTGTCACAGACACAGAGTGTTAGTGTTCTAATGAACAAAACAGGTTGCATAACTCTAATTTAAAGGTACAAAGCCCCCCCTCCCCCCGAATCGAAAGCACTGAGCTGGATGATGCCACGAGTGGAAACTTCCACACCTGCCCTCGTATGACCGGCCACAGCAAGAACACAGCCACACTGAGAATAGCCTGCTAAGTGTCCTTCGGGTTAATGAACCCTGTGTCTCTACGTGGGTCCCATCCTCAGAATACCTCACAATACCACCAAAACACAAACACTCCAAGGTCAAACAGCAGAGAGAGAGAGAGAGAGAGAGAGAGAGAGAGAGAGAGAGAGAAGGGATGGGGGAGGGGAAGGAACTGGAATAAAGAAGGAAGGGAAGCAAAGGAAGAGGAGACGGCATGGGGGAGAGAGGTCAGGAGAGGAGGGCTCAGAAGTATGAACCACTTGGAATCCCAAGCCCTTTAGGTCGGAAGTTTAAAAAGGTTTTATGCTGTTGTGTGAATATGGGGAAAGGGTTGATATTCTCAGAATTATTTCTGAGTAAATTCATAGAAAATCAGCTTACAAAAACGGGGAAATTGCCCAGTTTCCCCTTCTTAGTGGGCTCAACTCCTTCCTGAAGCACGCTTCCTTCTGCTCGCGGAAAGCTGGCTGTGGCCGAGCTCAGCTCCGTGGTCACTCACTTTCCCTGCAGACAACCCACAGCGTATGCCTCTTCACTTTCTAAATAAGCACAATTTCAATCTCAGAATTAAAAGTTAAACAGTCAGCTTTGTACCCCGTGGTCAGCATGGAGTTACACATGTGCAGCTTGCCAAGAAGAGTGTGCTTCCTGTTGAAACTCACCATAGTCAAATACAGTTGTTAAGAAAGAAATGATCTGTGCTCACTGTGAGTGGAGCATGCCTGCCTCCTCTCCCTCTGCCATACGGGGTAGGGACAAAGCACATGAATGCATGGACCATATCACAGCTCTCTATGCTCACACGCCCGGCCTGTGACTGGAGCTAGCAGTATCAGTCTGCCATGGGGAACTGAGCGCAGAGCTCTGGCACACAGCCAGGAGCTTCCAGCTCACTTGTTTCTTCCTCCTCGAGCTCCCGAAAGAACCAGCACAGTCAGGTCAGAGAGGTCTATGTGGGGCTGGCTGCCGGGAAGGCTTGGGTCAGAATTGACAGCACTGGTCCCCAAAGTTGTCTAGTCCCCCTACCCCCAGGAATGAGTAAAGTGCAGGGCAACTTGAAGTCAGAGCTGAGGCCTTTGCAGCAAGGAAAAGTTATATGTTAACTTACAGAAGTTAATGCTAGACTTAGAAGAAAGTAAGAACTATAAAATCAAAACAACAACAAAAAAAAACCACAGCAAAGTAACTCTAGTGTGTTATTTATATTTCCAATTTTCCCCCCTCTGAAGCATTTAACTAAAAATCAGTAAATATATGTCAGATCAACTTTGGGTATATATGACATGTTATAGTATAAGACTCAAGTTACTGTCTAAACACTCTGACTATGAATGGAGAAAGGGGAAGAGAGAGAGAGGAAGAGAGGGCAAGAGAGAGCAAGCTCTACCCGAGGTGCAGTCTGTAGTTGTGAACTATGCTGCAGAAATCTGAAACAGACATTGCCTTCCCAGCAGCGGAGAGATCGCATATTCTAATGGAAGAAAACCCGCCTGCTTGCCTGGCTAGTAATACCTAATCTAAAGTAAAATCAGACTTGCTGAAAGTTTGCATTGGGACTTCATTGTCCTTTGCACACTGATCACAATCAGACTTCCATTTGTGAGCACTGTGAAGACAGTACGAGGGAGACAATGGATGGGGGCGGGGTATCAGGAGACACCAGGATCAGTTTTGTACTGAATACCTGCAAATTAGCATTGACTGAAAATACTTTATCTAAATACTGCTCAGGAGCTGGATGGGTATGATACATGCCCCATCATTCTAATACGTACACAGAGGCAGGGGCAAGAGGATACTGAGTGCAAGGCCACCCTAGGCTGTATAGTATATTTGAGGCCAGTCTGAGCTATCCCAAACTCAAATGAGAAGGAACTCTATTGATGACTGAGATCTGTGACTCTACACCCAACCATCCTGGTGGAGAATCCCAGACACCCAAGATTTTCCCCAGCATTGCATAATTTTAAACTTGACTGCACTGCCAGGAAACAAGAGGTATTTTTTTTCTCTAATACCATAAATAGTTTTGTTTCCCAAACTGGTTCCAGGGAAAAGGGTGGGATGTCCCAGGACTGCACTCCTGACTAATGCCAAAGAGTGCTGAGATGCCTTCCAAAGACAACGTCCTGAGCATTAAGTCCAATCAGAATTTTTTACTGTGCCAAAGTTCTAAGAAACAGGAAACAAACATTCTTTAACTTAAAAGAGGCTTATGGAGCTAATATGACCTCAGCACCAGGGAGGCTGAGGCAGGAGGATTATGAGTTCCAGGTCAGCCAGGGATGTATAGTGAGTCCTGTGTCACAGAAATCAAAACCAAGGAATCACAGGAGCTTATTTAGACCCAGGAAGGGTTTTCTCGTGAGCTTCCACTGGCAGACTCGTTACATTTTATCATTACAGATTCAAACAGGGTGTGTCTGTGCTCAGAACTCCAAATTTATGCTATCCTGGGATGGAAGGCAGGCAGGCAATGGTGGCCAGTCCTCAGTAAATGCTTCCCAGGCAGGGCAGGGAAGACATACTGAACCAAGAGTTGCAGTAGTCATCATATGTAATAATGTGGAAGTTCTGTTTTAAAAGTTACCCAGAATTTAGAGCCTGAATCCTTAAAAAAATATGAAACCAAATCCTTATTCTCCAGGAATTCAAGATCAGGCTCTGCTGGTGACTGGGTAGCACCAGGCACCATGCTACAAACTCCACTGTCTTCTTATAAAACAAGGTAACAGCAGTCACTATCTGTTATACCAGCATTTAAACACAGTAATTTTAAGGAAGAAATAATTAATTCAAAGTACTAAATGAATTATAAGTTGACTATTGTTCTCTAATACCTTTAAAGACAATTCTGAGTATCCTTTACCTGAGAAGGGATTTCACCTTTTCACCTAGTCTGTCTGTCTGTCTGTCTGCCTGTCTGTCTGTCAGTGTATGTAATATATACAACACTGTACATGTGATACTTCCTTTCTTGAGCTGGGATCTCTTATTAATAGCCCTGTATTCCAGGCTACTCTCCTGTGAGCTTTAGGGGAGACTCCTGTCTACCCAGATGTGCCCAGTCACACTGGGACTACTACACATGACTTTATTTGGGTTCTCGGGATTTGAACCCAGGTCCTCGGGTTTACTCAGCACCCTCTCTCTAGCTCTTGTCTAGCTTTCTAGACTTTCCTGTTTTGGCACTGGATTGTCTGTAAGTGCTTTGTGTTCTATATACACACATAGTGATAAATAATGTCTACAAATATAACCATGCATATTTAAAGTCTTGTCATATAAACAGTGGAAAAGGTAAAAAGTAAAAATGAGTTCGTTCAGGTGATAACTGATCATTCAATGTTGCCATTTTGTCCCCTTCCTTGCTATTTGCCACAGCATTTCCAGAACATCACCAATACAATTAATTACCTCTGTTCCCCGGAGGTCCTTGGGAAGATAGACATCTTCAGTCATTTGAACACTCAGGCCAAAATCTACCAAAACAGCTTTTGTAGACATGAATACAATGTTGCTAGCTGCAATGAGAGAGGTTTTGAAATGTGAGTTAATGTGCCCTAACCCAACAGGAAAACTTCATCTAGAACAGCCAGTTCCAATCAGCGAAGAAAGAAATGCTTCTGATAATGACACAGGCGATTCAACCCAGAAGAGACAAGTAGGGGAGACGGGAGCGCAGCAGGTCTGTCGGGTACAACAACCCTGTGCCCATAAGCCTTGTATCGGTCTCGAGTCCTTAGCCTCCCTTCTGGCTGCTACCTTTCCTTCTAGGAGCCCCTTCAGGAGCACAGAAAAGGAAGCTGTGTCTGCAGGGAGCTGAGTGCCTTCGGGCGAAAGCATCTCACTTGCCCCATTAGACAGCAACAAGGCAGACCCCAGTACTCACGCTTAATATCATGGTGGATCACTCTCTTGGAGTGCAGAAAATCCAGTCCCTTGAGAACGTGCTTTGTCACCCAAATAATTTCAAATTCTCTCATGGGCCCACAGCTCTCTAGCTTCTCCAGGACAGAGCCTCCCTCGCCGGCTTCCATGAAGAGATGGACCGTATCGCCCCATAGGACGGCACCGTATAACTCAGCGATGTTCTCATGCCGGAAGCAAGCCTGGATTTCCACATCCGATGGCTTAAACTGATCTACGGGGATCTAGCAGCACAAAACAGGGGCAAGAGTCTAAACAACCTCAGGACGATAAAACAAACGCCAGACAATACAGATCAACCCGAAAACCAGAAGCCAAAATAACACAGGGACACTTTGAAGTGTATGACAGGGCTTAGTGGTGTCAAGAAATGTTTACCACAGACCCACTTCTATATCATGACATCTTTACATATGAACTTTTTTAGACATTAATGAGGTGGGGGGAAAACTCACTTCATTTAGAGTTTAGGAATCAAAAAAAAAGGTTTCAAAATACTGACTTAGCTAAGAATTTCCTGTGATCAATACCCTTCATCTCCATGGCTCCTAGAACACTGGGTTCCGATATTTCACCTCACTGTGTGATAAGATGAAGTCACTGGTCCCTTGCCCAGTTCAGACCCAAGCCTTTAAGAAAAGCACTAAGCCATTTTTACATCCTGGGGAAACTCAGGCCTCCATCGGTAAGAAATGTGATAATAAGTAGGATTTGCAGAGCAGAGATATTCTAAAATGTCTCCTAATATTGTGCTAGGGGCAAAAGGAAAATTGTAGAAGTTCCAATATTGTTTTGAAATGATACCATGCACATGTGGGAAAATAAGAAGTCCCAGAGAGTGATCATTTTATGGAAGGCACCCCTATCCACATGCCTCCATCCTTTGGAGCCTGTCTGGGATTTTTAGTTGTCTATTTGATTTTCTTAAGAAAAGCACTCCCCTTACATATTTGAATATAACAAATACTAAAAAGGACAAGAATCTCACAAACCATTTCCCCATGTAGTTGTAGTAAAAATTAAACCTTATGATACAGGACCACCAATTTTTATAAAAGGTCTCCAGATAATTTACCGTTTGTTAGGATCCCTCTAGATAGATACTTCATATAGCTTACTTTAAGTCTCGTTTTCCTTTTAGTAATAGATTATCTAGTTTTATTGTTTTTTTTTTTTTTTTTTTTGAGATGGGGGTTGCATTAGCCTTGGCTGGCCTGAAACTCACTATGAAGACCAGGTTGTCCTTGAATTCATAGTGATCCACCTGCCTCTGCCCACCAAGTGCTGGGATTAAAAGGCATATCTAGTGAATCAGAATGAAAGAACAGATTAAAGATAACACACTGTCGTCTTGTGGATAGTTTGGGAGACTGAGACATGGCATCCGGCAGCTATTCTTTTACTCTTTCACTAAGTCAAGAGGAGACACAGGAGCCAGGGATACAGCTTAGTGGTCAAGCACTTGCTGTGGGTGAGGTCCTGGGCTCGATTCCGAGCACCACAGAAAGAACAGAAAATAATATTTAACTTCATCACACTTTAAAATGATGTCAAACCCAGTGAACTGACCACTGTCACTACAGATGTGATTCCCAACTAAAAATAAAAATACCAGACTCCACCAGAAATCCCCTGACTCTTTCCAGTCCCTATGTTCCAAGTGTCCCCCACAGCATCTAGCAGATGAACTCGTGGTTCTGTTTTTGTTCTTAATACAAATAAAACCTCATACACTGGATCTTATTTTGGGTCTAGCTCTCTGAGCTTAAGGGTTCTGAGTTGCATCCACACTGCTTTAGCCGTAGGCCATTCATTCTCTTTGTGATCTGGTGGTCCAGAGCAGAAATATTCACCTGTCGGCACCTGCGCAGTTCTCAGAATGTTACTTCAGCAAACAGTGCTTAAATGAACATCCCAGAATAGTCCCACAAATGGACACACCTATGCTGGGTGTCCTTAACCAGTGAGCTACTGGGTCATCCTCAGCTGCCAGTCTGCCCAGCAGTCCTCTGAAGTGCTGATGTATTAATTTTCAACAGTCATTGCTTAATAAGAGATAGGGTCATATCAGCCATCGGTACAACTGAATTCAGCCCTATAATTCTGCAGTCGTGAGGAACACCCTGTCTTCCTAGTCTCTGTTGCCTGCCATGCACCCTTCCCCAGGGGACAGTAGCTGATATCTTCCATCTCAGGCAAGTTCCCACTACTCCCATCTAAAGAAGTTGATGTTATCCAAGCCATTGCCAAACACACCAAAACGTTCTTCTAAGTAGATTACAAACTACAAGACACCTAAGTAGAGATGTAGGAGCTGAATGGTACCAAGCCACAAGCCACTCCAGAAATGGCAGACACTTTGGGGGTAGGAACCTTAGGTAATACCCAGTGTGAGGTCAATAACCAGGGAGTCAGACACACAGTATGGCCGCACGCACCAATTTGCATGCCATTCTTTTCTTCGTCTTCATGTCTTGTGCTAAGTACACTTTTCCAAAGGCCCCGCGAGGAACGAAACCAGAGCCGATGTTCCTGTATGTCAGCTTCCAAGGGACGAGCAGAACATCCGAGTCAATTTGATAGCGGCCATTCTGGGGACTGATTACCTGTAAGGAAATGCAGATGCTGATGTGAGGCCCACCCAGTAGAGGCTATTTTGGAAACATTCTTATACACAGCCCTTCCGTGCAATGGTTCCATGTATGATTCTGACCTAACAGGCTATATTTAGAACTTGAGCAAGCTAGAGAAAGCTTGTCACAGACACAAGTTCCTGGTCCAACCCGCTCATATTTCCAAATGCTTATGAGTAGTAAGCTGCCAAATAGAAGTTGGAAAATTATTTACCTAAGGAGTCTAAGGACAGTGACCCAAAGACTGAAAATGAAGGCTGCACCCCAGCCTGGAGGTTGACTTGATTCTATTAAAATGTGCTAACCTGTTTGTCCGCCTAGCTGTTACTCACCCAAGATGCACACTGAGAGAGCATGGAAATTAACTGAGGCTCGGGGAGGACTGTGGAACCAGTGAGACCAGTCATGAGCTGACAATGCTACATAAATAAGGAAGGGCAGAGTTGTTTCTCTTTGACTTCCTTGCTTAATTTGATGCATGCCTACTATGTGCCCTTGGATGGGTGTGGTGCTGAGGAGGCAGCCAGGAGCAGAGATAGGTGGGCCCAGACCTTGAAAGGTTAAAATCAGGTCTTTTAGAACAAGTGGATCTGGGCTAGGGGTGTTGCTCAGTGATGAAGCACCTGCCTGGTTCCCATAAGGTCCTGAGACTGACATCCAGTGCTGCACACATAAACCACAAACAAAACACTCTTTGGGACAAAGAACAAGAATGAAATACGTCCTGTCAAAATGTCAAGAGCAATGTGGGATGAGGATTCCACCCAGGTCCACAATGGTGGGACACTCTGGAAATACCAACACTGAGAAGGCAGAGGCAAGAGAAAGGTGAGGGCCAGGCCAGTCAGGGATATATGGGAAGAACATTCAAATAAATAAATGAAAAGTGGGTGGATACCCTAACTCAAATAAAATGGCAGACCATGGGAAACATGGCCTGGGAAATGTTTTAAAAATGTCTAAAGCAGTGGCTCTCAGCCTTCCTAGTGCTTTGACCATTTAATACAGTTCCTCATGCTGTGGTGATTCCCCCACACCCAAGCACAAAATCACTTCATCGCTACTTCACGACTATTTTTGTGACTGTTGTGAATTGTAATGTAAATATCTAATCTGCAGGATATCTGATATGCAATCCCTGTGGGCTTGTGACCCACAGGTTGAGAGCCACTGATCTAAACCATTCTGCGAGAGACAGCCTCCTAAAAGGCTGGCTGTTTCCTCAGTGTGGTTCATGATATTATGGCCTGAGATATCACTCCAGGACTTAGGAATGAAAGAGTATTGAGCTGCCTTAGAGCTGAAGAGGAAGTGGAGCCCCTAAGCCTATCCCATGGGAAAAAAAAACAAGCACTTGATCCAACTAGTAGATGCAACTAGATGTCCAATCACCATTAGAGGCAGACCAAAGGGCTGCTCACTCAACCTCCACCATTGCTAATTTAGCTCCGTAGTCCACAAATGTGTGCTCTCTGTTAGCCAGGGAAGGAAGTGATGAATAGCTCAATACTTGGATATGCAATAATCACTAAATTTAAACCTAATGTTACAATAAACTTAATGGATTTTACTGAGATGTAACCCTGTACAGGTCTCTCCAGGAAATAAATAGAGACCATGGTATTTAGCTCATGGTCTCCACAGAAGTGTTGCCTCTTGTCACTATAGAGCTCATTGCTGACGAGATTGTGGTGGTAGTCTCTTCCACATTTAGACAGAGCTAGGGCCTGGCAAGACTTGCTTTGGGTCCCCTTGCTTCTTGTCATTCCCAGAATGCTCTAGTTAACCATCTCAGGCTTTAACCCATGTTCATGAAAGTTTGCTTTTGTGCCAATCTAAGTATGCTATGAACCAGTTCCACCACAACCCCCCTATTCTATGCAAGGGGACATAGGGAAGACTCAGCCACTGCACTCTGAGAAAGGACCTGTGCTTACCTAGCTGTTTTGCATTATCTCATTAAAGTCTAGAGACAGCCTGAGCTACGTTACATTTTTCTTTCCATTGCGTAGCTGAGGCTGGCTCCAAGGGATGAAGCAACTCTCTGGTTGGTGCCAGAATTAGGTTTTGCACTTGGTTCTACCTAACCCCACAGCCGGAGCACCCACTCTTTGTATAAGAGCCTTTGGGGTTCCAGAAGGCTGTAATTAAAGCCACGCTAGGGTGCAGACTGGGTTCTTCAAAGCTACCCAAACTCACCCAGTGAGGCCCAAGACCCAGCCAGTGAGCAATTCACAACATTCCTGGCTCTCTCTCTAACTCCAGGTCTTTCTTGCTTAAGTTTGACAAGGATTTTTATCTTTAATTTCCTCTTTCTAGGGCTCCAAGCAACCTTACAGAATCCTTGCAGAATCCCATGATTTTTTTTCTGCCAGTTCTCCAACTTACCAAAGCCACTTTTCAGGGCAGACACTCTACACATGCCATCTAGCCTCTCATCCAGGTTGCTGTTTTCTGTACTAAACCACACAGCGGGCAATACCTGAGAACATTCCTTAGGTATTTTATTGAATAATCTGGGTGACCCAAAGTTGGAGTGGTCTTTGGCTAAATCCATGGAAACAGATTGGCTAAAACAAAGGCTAAGCTACATCTCTCCCACCCTCTTGGGGACATAAGTGGATCCCCATGTTTAGGTTCTAGCTAGTTAAGACAGGTAACAAGAATTTCCATTTCAAAGGCAAACTGCATACCAGGTTCTCTATTCAGAACTCTCAGCCATCACCACAGCTCATCATATATATTTACAGGGGTGGGGGTGGGGCACAGAGTAGAATCTAAGGTAAGGGGGGGGGTCAGAGATGGATTTGGTTATATATAAGAATTTGACAAATGTGGTACTGAACATGGTATGTGATGGCTCTTCCCAATGGGTCTGGAAAAACAAACCAGAATATTCCATCAGTATTGTGAATTGTCTGGTTCAAACACCAAGAGGAGGGTTGGACTCTTCAACCCCAAGAGGATCATCATTCTGAATGCCACAGCAGTAACTGTGAGTGAATGAATCCAGGGAGAGGTGTGTTTTGGGGGAGAAGTGGGGCGGCGGATGCACATACAATCCCAAGGGTTGAATGCCTGGGGGGTCTCTTTTTATTTGACTCCAAATCACATATGAACTGGTTATAAATAACTTTGCACTCTGACACAGAGCAGTCCCTAGGCTGGTTTCCTGATGCTCCTTCCTCAGGTTCTGTTGGACACTAGTGCAATCTTTACCATATGTTATTTTAAGGGAAGTAGCACGCATATAAATACACACCCAGAGAGAAGCAGCCAACATGCCCTAGCTTTGGGATATTGTTGTAATCTTTAGCTCTCTGTCCTGTCTAATTAACTTTGCAGCGCTCTGTATGCTGGCAGCTGGAACACAGCAGGTCTCTATGCCTACGAGCCTTTGCACATGCTGTTCCTTCACAGAAAACCCTCTTCACATCATTTAGCCGGCTCCACTGTGATGTTTACACCTTGGCATGGGTACCAGTTCTTCTTGCAAGCCTGTGCCGACATCCTCCTTTTTACTTCCCCTGTGAGAAATCTTGTCTAAGCATTCCCACAGCTGTCAGAGTATAGGTACGCTGTGACGGAGTGTGTGCCATTATATTACCTGTTCACTCACCCCCTGCAGCACTAGGCAGTGAGCTTCCTGGGGCACAGGACTATCAGAACACTAGCTAGCATCTGGAATAGCCAGACACGCTGTGGCTGTCCGAGGTATGCGTAGCAAATGAACAAATAGGTAAGGAAAGGTTTCTATCCCTATGTAGAAAGCTTTTATGGACACATTTTACTATGGACCCAATCCAGGTGGCAGCTAATTCTCCAACACAGAGAGATAAGGCACAGCAAAGCTAACCCAAAGCTCATAGCTCTGCTAAGCCTGTAGATGAAAGATGAGAAAAGAAAGCTCTTGACTAGCTGATAGATGGACCCACAGAAGGCACCATGCTAGAGTCAATGGGGTTAAAAGCCATGCCTTATGCCAGACCAGCTCTGACCAGAGATCACTGCATAGGCAACGACTTATGGAGGCACACAGCTGTGGCAGATTGCCACCAGCTACAGGGAACAGTTTCATTTTTAATGCCAGTATCAGGAAAGTCAAACACAGTCCCGAGAGGCCCAGCTGCCAGGCCTAACGGAGATGGGTCCACTCAACCGTGAGCTATACTGCTTCCTATCTTCCCATTCTTTCCGGTCTTCTTGCTTTAAATTTTATATTCTTCAGCATTAAAAAAAATACGAGTGTTTTTTAAGATTATTAAGAGCCCTGCCTTTATTGTATCTTTGATTCTTCATAATTTTCTTTTTAGTTTGGATTTGCTTATGTGTTGAGCATGGGCTCTTTAGTGAGGAATGACAACTGTTCGGTTGCACCTTTGCTGGTCAGGTTGTATGCCCTTCTAATGACTGTGGCTTCTGGCCCTTCCTGCATTAGCTCTTCTGGTTCTACCTCTAAAGAGAAGCAAGAAACCACTTTTTGGGAGTCTCTAAAATATCCCAGTATTCCCTGTGTATGGGGACCATGGTCCATCTCTCCTCAGTGAGGGTAAACACACCCACGTCTCTATACATTTACAAGCAAGGATGATCTGTTTATCCTGTCTGTCTTCATTTATCAAATATGTGAAAAAACGAGAGAAATGCATGCACACTGCATTTGTCACATCCATGTGTGCTATTTTGAAGCATACTCCTCTAATTTTACCCTGGCTGAGAAAATCAGGTATGGCTACTGCTTCAAACAATGAATTCCCATTTATAGAATGACGTCACATCCTACAGACAAAGTGTTTAGTCCACTGGTAAATGCAGTGTGGCAGACCCACACCAAAGGAAGTCACACCCCTATGCAGAATGTGAGCTTGCTTCTTACTGAGCCAAACACAGTTGACAAACAACTCACTTCATAGCTGACCTAAATTACTATGCTACTTTTCATTAAATAAATGAGACTATTATTAATATTAATATTAATATTAATATTGCTATCGGGATTATTGTGATGTCCTTTGTCCCAGCTCAGGCTCCTTGGGAAGAGCTCCCCCAGCACAGGCCATGCCACCATTTGTACACACCAAGCAAAGAGAGCCATCTTTACCAACAGGCATGTTTGTAACTTACCGCCTACTCTTCTGCCAACTGTCCTTTTTACAAAATTAGATCACCTGTAACCATCGCCCACGTATTCACCTCTGACACAATAAAGACCTGACAGAATGCCAGCCACACCCAAACACTCCACCTGACCAACTACTGTGGCAACTAAGAAGACTTGTCACAATAATTTTGGATTATCTGCATTCTTGGGATGACTAAGGAACTTCATCACCGTGGGTCATCCCCTCTTAAAGAGAGTGAATCTGCGGGTATTTGCTACCTCTAAGCTGCAGTTCCACAAGAACCAAATTTTACCAAAGGTGATAAGAGGAGATAACAATTCTGTTTTCTAAATCGTTAGGAGAGCATTCATTTGTCTCTTGGCCGATGAACTCCGATTAAGACCCTCTCTTGCGTGTATATAATGAATGAGCCTTTAAGTGAACTGTCAAAAGAAAACTGTAAGGGTTGATTGAGGGTATAGGTCAGGGTCCGGTGCTTCCTTTACATGCCCTATAGTAACCAATGTATATTCCTAATTGCTTCTTCACAGGATCACTACTAAACTGCAGGCCCCTACGATGGAACTTGCATGACGCTCTCCTTCCCGTTTTTAAGGAAGAGGTGATTCTCACCAGTAACCACATCCTTTTAGACTTGTATCTGGCAGCCATTCTAAACCAAGTTCAATGCCCCTGTGTAGTCAGTGAAGCAACGGCATCAAAGTTGAGCATACCGCGCTCAGCCGACGGGAAGAAACATACCATATTTAACAAAATTCCAGACTCTTGGGGTCGGCGGCCATAAAAGTGCTTTGCCGTATTGGAGATATGGTTTGCAAACGCAAGCAGATCCTCCACGGTCCCATATCTGACAGATGACAGCCAGGGCACCTCCTGGCCGCTCCGAAGCAGCGACTCTGACCGTTCCTCATTCTGGTTGCTGTCTGGACACATGGTCATCAGACTGGGCTCATACACTGCCGGCTCTTCACTTGTGTACAGGTTCTCCATTATGTCTATGACTTCCGACACGTTTAAATGCTTAATTAATAAATCAATCTCTTCTTTCTCGTCACTTCCGGTGCTCATGTACTCCATCACTGTGGTGCCTGCTGGGAGTCTGTGGAAGGAGACACAAACACTTCCTTCACTATCATGTGTTTGCTTTGGAGACCAAAGGGCCTGGGGATCTGCTCCTCTGTGCCTCAGTTCACAACAAGGATTCTTCTTTACTCGCACAAGTGAATTCAAATGGACATTGCCAAGTTCAAAGGGACCTTAGATAATCTTTAGCCCAGCTCCTTTCCCATGGAGACCTGAGATGCTGGGACTTGGGAGACACTCACTCTGACATCTGCTTGAGCCACTGGGGACGAAAAACTTTCACTAAACACAAACACAGCAGAGAGCAGTCCGGGTCTCTCTGAAGACTGAGGTGGCCGCGATTGCTGCGGCTTTAGAGAAAAAGGGACTTGAAAGAAAACAAACCACTTGACTAAAATTCAGGAACTAACTTGGCAAAACAAGCTAAGTCCCAAGAGGCAAGAACGCATGAAAAACAGAGTTTAATTGGGAGCGTATGAAAGGGTAAGAAGCTAAGTTTGTGGGAAAGTCTGGTGGGAAGAAATTAAACAGCCCAGTAGAAGAGGGCAGGAGCTGGGATCCTAGATGTGCCAAAGATAAACAAGTATCAGAAAGGTGACTCATTGGCCTGTGAGTCACAGCTCCCTCCTGACACCTGAGTTTCTTTTTTTAAATAGCACAAAGCACACATCTTGAGGGTCCCAGAAAGCTAATTTAATGCCTAGATCTGGAGAGGCTCCAAACCTGCTATCAGCAAGCCACAGGTGAAGTTTAACTGACTTCACCAGCCAAAGTGACACTTCCGTCCCACACAATCAGGTGCTACACTTAGGAAATGTAGGTGACAAAAGAAGTCAAGCGAACTGATAAGAAGTGACAATTAAAAAGGGATGCTGTCCCTTTGGGTCCTGAGATAACTTTGCTCCCCTACAAATGAGAAAAAAATCAGAGCACCTACAAGATCTAAGCAAGTTTCAAAGCCTGACTGACTTAAGCCTCTCTGGGAGATATGTCTGATTCAGAAAAGCACAGGAATTTGGCAAGTATTATTATAGTGCTGGGGATGTGGAAGCAGGCGGCTCCCTAGAGTTCACCAGCTAGCAACTCTAACTGAACCCATGAGCTCCAGGTAAGCTGAGAAAGACAGCCAAGACAGCCAAGGTTGACTGCTAGCCGCCATGTGTACCAGCACACACACACACACACACACAGGCATGTACAAGTGCATTACACCAATATGCACACACGAAGTGACAAGGTGTTACTCTGCCAAAGCCGCGCACCTGTATCAACTTGGAGCTTCAGTTCAAAGTTCCTGGAAATTTCCACCAGGGGCATCTGCACACATGATCAAGTCATGTGCTTCTGATGTACGGATGAAGAAGGCATCTAGCATCCATCCCACATGAAAATACCCCTGTTCTTATGCCCGAATCTCACCACCAACCTCTCTGCCTATGAGACAGTTGAACAAGTATCTCCCTCTCTCTGTAGCTTGATTTCCCTCGGCTGCAAGGTGGACATAATAACAGCACCTACCTCCCAGTTAAAGACGCTCCCATGGCCAAGCTACCAATGTCTGGCGCGTAATAAGTTTAGCTGTGCCAAGCACTAGGCTGTGGACCTGGGTCAGCGACACCATGCCAGCCTCCTTTCTCATCTGTGAGTCCGAACTGACTCCCTATTCCCCAGGCTGGTACGTTTTTAAAGATTGTGTCTATGCTGAAGCGAGGAGGGAAGGCGAGCCCAGACAGAGAAGTCCGCTGATGCGTGTTATCACCACACTTAAATCTAGACCACCGTCCACACAGTGCCTTCCCAGACATCTGACACAGGAAGCCTTGTAAGCTGATAGGAGAGAGAACCTTTAACCTCAGTTTCGCGCAGCCATTAGTTGCAGTTTCTGCAACTGTAGAATTGACTAGGAAAACAAAAGTTAAAAATCCTTTGGCTTGAAGCTCCCCCTGGGTAAAGACTCCAAACTGAATTAGCAAATAAAGTGACAAAAGAATAAAGTTCATGACTCAAGAAAGATGGGGGAGGGGAGGGAGTCCAAACAGTTCCAAGTTATGGCACCGTTCTAGAAAGGAAAGACCAGTTTGGGTTTTCAAACCTGCAGAAAGGCTTGAACAAAATGTATGTGTGCTCTTATAGGCTTTACTTAAAGCCTAAGAAATCACACACACACACACACACACACACACCAAATGGACACACACACACACACACACACACACACACACTGGGCTATATGGGGAGAAGACAGAGAGGAGGACAGGGAGATGGAGGGGTGTTTAACTTTAAAACTTTCTACAGGGCTTGCTCAATTCCTGACAGGCTCTTGTGACAGAGATCTGCTGCCCGGCAACCAAGATGCCCAACAGCTTCTGGAACATGAAAAGGTCCTGCACCCTCCTGGCTCAACTAAGTAGACGGCACATCAGCTTATGGTGTTTGAGCTAAACAAGACCAGTGCCCCTTTCTGTGCATGGTGACAGCACTCCAGTTTAATGACAACCATGCGCGGTATAAGATGCCTGATTCCAGACTCAGCTCAAAATCCTCTCCAAAAACCCATATGTCCCAGCAGAATGGAGAATTAGCCAGTTTTAGAGACAGTTATCCCAAATGCGGTCAAAGACGGGTGGGTTTCTTTAATATATATTATTTCAAAACATTAACTATAAATTAACTTAGAATTATTTTTTAAAGTAGCTATAAAAATCCAAAAGAAGAATATAAGGCTCCTGGCTGTCACCATCCACACAACGAACCTTGAGATGCCCATCAAGTAAATGCAGCTACACACAGTCTCGATATTCTGCCTTGCAATGGGAGATGATGCCTCTGTTAGTTCCCATTTTAAAAAGGGATTTTCCCCCATTGAAACAACCCACTGCTCCTTAGGACATTTCTCTTACTATATTTTTCTTTTGAAAAAGTCCCAGGAACATGCTTTCTAGCCCTGCAGAATCAAATTTGAACAATCAATTGTTCAAAACTTCAAGATGTCTCAAGTCTCCTGTTCCTGGTCTACAGGATAAAGTCTTTAAGGGCCAGAACATAGGACCCTCAATCCATCCAAGTTGGGTGCCTCAGCAGAAGTTTTATAATGCTAAGCAAGTTTGTTGGCTTTACCTGCCCCCCCCCGCCCCTATTTTATCAAAAACCTGATTTTTGTTTTCCTTCTGGACCCAAATGTGTTTCCCACAACTCCCTCTCAACCCACTTGGCCTCTTAAGACAAGTGAGCTTTGCTTGTGGTAAAAGAATCCCAGTGACTGAGCGACCATAGTAGGGTCCTCCAAGTTGCACTCACCCAGGCTCAGCAACCAGAGTGCAGCCGTCCAGGCAGCGTCCCCCGCAGGAGACGCGGTGAGCGAGCGCGGGTGCTTGCGTCCCCCACCACAACCCAGGCCGGCACTGACTGGTCACCCGGGATCCGGGAAGAAGGAGGAAGGGGGAGGAGCCGCGAGTCCACACCTCCCCGCGGCCTTGCGCAAGGTGCTTTCCAGCTATACCTGCGTGCAGCGGGCCACCCGAGTGTCCCCTGGCGGGAGGCACGCTCCGTTTCAGAGTGGGAACCCCCGGGCATCCAAGTGGAACGCCCCCGAAACACACTCAGGGCACTCCAAACCCGGTTACCTGAGTGTTCCGTGTGCCTGCCCAGAGTTCCGGCTCGGTAGGCAGCGGGTGGCCAGCCTGCGGGACACAGGCGTGCGGGCGTCCCAAGGGCGGGCAGTGGACCGGAGGCCAGGCGATCGGCAGCGGGAGGACCCGTGCGCCGCGGGCCCCTAACTCTCCGCGTCTGAACCGGCCCTGGGGCGGCGCAGCAAACGCCAGCCTCCTCCCCGCCTTTTCCATTTCCCCTTTCTCTCCGTAAACAGAAAGGGCCTGCTGGCTGGCCCGGGACACGAGAGCCCCCACTCTGGGAAATT
Organism: Apodemus sylvaticus; assembly: GCF_947179515.1. Taxonomy (NCBI): domain Eukaryota; kingdom Metazoa; phylum Chordata; class Mammalia; order Rodentia; family Muridae; genus Apodemus; species Apodemus sylvaticus. The sequence goes on along the minus strand of NC_067485.1, from coordinate 57,491,882 downwards.
CCGTCCTCCCACCCTCGGGCCCCGGGGCGCGGGGTGGAGATGGAGGCGGAACCGGGCGGAGCGGCGTTGAGGATCCACCCCACCCCGGTCTTGGGCTCCCAATCTGTGAACAGAGAGCATCTTCCTGGCGGGAGTTTGCGGTTCCAGATCCTCCCCAGGACCTGCCAAGAGGAGGAGCTCCTCCGCGGGAGGCTTGCAAGCAGCCAGGATCGGTCTCGCCCTGCAGTTCAGATACTGTTCTTAAAATTTTTGGCAGAAGTTGCCTGCGGTATTCTCTGCTAGTTTTGATCTTTGGTCTACTGAACCAGTTATTGGATGGTACAACTCCACTATTAGGGCTGACTGCTAGAATCCCTCTGGCTTTTAGCTCCAGGCAATAATCTAGGAGTTTGCTTCACTGTTAGAAAGTTTACTGAAGGTAGGAGAAAAGCTCCTCCAAGAACTACAGTCACCGCTTATTCTGCTCCTCCCGCCAAAAGCTCCCCCTCCCTCCAAACGCTCCGCATCAACGACCTACTAGCAGTCAGGTACTTGGCAAGATCCCAGAGAACAGGAGAGGTCTAATGTCCATCCCAAGATGAGACCTAGGGGTCCTAGGCTGATTCTGCTCTATAGGGTCTCCAGCCTCATCAGTCCTCACCAGGTTCAACACACCCCTTAAGACGATCTTTCCACGATCTCTCTGGAAAACGAATTGCCCTTCAAGGATATCCTAAGAAAACTTATGGCAGAGGTAGAACAGAAAGCTGGGGTGACGTTCGGAGGAACCGCGCCGGCCGGCGTTATAGAACCTTAAGGTGCATACAAGCAAAACTAGATTTCCTTGGTGAGGAAAATCGCCTGACTGTCTGCAATTACTTTAAATATGAGAGCTTTGTGTGACTTGACGCACTTTAGTGGTTACAGGAATCTCTGTGGCTCCCCTTCTGGACGACTTGACCTTTCGGTTCTCACAGAGATAGAGCTAGCATAGCCCGCACCAACCAAGCAGCCTGGGAACTGACAAAAGCAGCCTGCACCGGGCTGTTGCGGGTGCTCCTTGGATTTTACTGGGGGTTGGAATGGGGTGGGGGTGGGGGGTTCGGAGGGGAAATGAGGAAAGGGAATAACATTTGAAATGTAAATAAAGAAAATATGTTTTTTAAAAAAAAACTGCCCAGAGAGCTGATCATTCCAGTCTCTGCTGAAACTTAAGTACTACTACCCTTTAGATTTTCTGCGGAAACCCAAATGAATGCGGAGTTTGCCTCTACCTGCTACGTGAGATTCATCTCTCCCTTTTCTGCTGGCTTAGGCAATAAAAGATGGGCTTATAAACACTTTAAAAATAGAATCATGAAACCACGCCTCGCCCTGCCCCGCCCCCCTTGGATGAGCTCATTACACTGCCTGTATTTTGGGAAGTGAGCCTCTGAGTTCCCTGCAGAAGGCTCCCCAGTACAGCTGTACTTTAATGAACTAGATGCTTTTGCTTTAAGCAGCCGCTGATTTTATGTTGTGGGATGAATTTAAAAACTTACTTTCAGACATTTTATATTTTGTGAGGTTTTTTGTTTGTTTGTTTGTTTGTTTGAGACAAGGTTTATCTGTGCCATCCTTTCTGGTCTCAAAACTCTGTAGCCTAGGCTAGCCTAGAACTAAGAAACTTGCCTCCCAAGTGTTAGGGTTAAAAGTATACATCACTCCACCTGGCGACTTCCGGATATTTTTTTAAGTGTAACGAAACGATGACTTTATCAATCTCTAACAGACTGAAAAGTGAATAAAACTGCAAAGAAGGAAGCTTGCTCTCTCTTCTGGGATTTCTTTTCAGACCCATGCTAGCAAAGATTGTGTGTGCCTGTGATTGTGGCAGTGTAGCTGGGTCTACAAGTATCTAGGACTATAGGTGTGTACAACCACACAGGGCTAAATGACTTTTAAACTTTCCAGGTAAGAAGCCAGAGTGTGGAGAGCCACTGGCTGAGGTTCAGAGGCTCTGTTTTACTTTATGTATGCATCTGCATGTGTATGTGCATGTGCATGTATGTGTTGAGACTGAGGCTCAAGCTGTAGCCCAAGCTAGCCTGTAACTCACTGTTGCAGCCCAGGCTGGCATTGCATTGCTATGGGATACTTCTGTTTCCACTACCCAAATGCTGGGATTGCAGCTCGTGTGAAGGTCTCTACAGTGAGCAAACCCACAGACCTGGCTGCAGTCGATCGCTGCAGTTACCTGGAGGAGAAGCTTTTTCCCTCAGGTTGGGGCAACAGTGAGTTTAGACTTTGTAGTTAGAAAATCTGAATTTGTTTCCTCATTTACTCATTCAAGAAAGAAAATGATTAACAACTAACCTGACAGTCCACTAATCTATGTAATAAAAAATATATCTTTAGTTTAGTATATTCATTATAAGGCACTGCTTTCCAGTCTTCTCCGTATGTAGGAACTATAGCCAGGCATAAGACACAGGGGTGGTGTCTTAGGGTTTTATTGCTGTGAAGAGACACCATTATAAAAACATAAACATTTAAATGAGTCTGGCTTACAGTTTCAGAGGTTCAGTCCATTATCATCACGGCAAGAAGCACGACAACCTGCAGGCAGACATGGTGCCGGAAGAGCTGAGAGTTCTATGTCTTGATCCAAAGGCAGCCAAAAGGAAACTGTCTTCTGCACTGGACAGAGCTCGAGAGTATGACTGAAAGCCCACCCCCAGTGACACACTTCCTCCAACAAGGCCACTTCTATATTACAAGGACACACCTACTAATAGTCTCATTCCCTGTGGGCCAAGCATTCAAACACATGAGTCTACGGGGCCACCCCTATTTGAACCACTACAGGTGGCAAGGATCTGTAATCCTAGCATGGGGAGGTTGAGGCAGGAAGATCAAAAGTCCAATGTTAAGGGCTAGAGGCACGGCTTACCGGTTAAGAATGGTCACTGCTCTTGCAGAGGACTTAGTTTGATCCATATCAGGTGGCTCACAATCATTTGCAGGATGAATAGTGCCCTCTCTGGCATTGCACCTGTATGTACACAACACACACACACACACACACACACACACACACACAGAGAGAGAGAGAGAGAGAGAGAGGCCAACACACACATAATAAAAGTTAAAAAAAGAATCTTTAAAATGTTCAGTAGCATCCTAGGTTATATAGCAAGATCCTGTCTCAAAAGGGCAAAAACAAAATATAGACATTCGTGAACAAAATAAATTAGAATAAATTGGAAGAGGATTATATGCATTCTGATAGGAAGCAATGGCTCAAAATTCTGTTTGGGACTATAACAAAGCCACCAGGTATTGAGGAAAAACTAAATGCCCGGTTTCAAGAAAGCTTTAAATAAGATGCTTTAGATTAAGAGGGAGTTGAGCTTAATTTATGAATATATCTTTTTTTAAAGATTCTAATCTTTTTCGGGGTAATGAGTTGGTTTTTTGAGACAGGGCTTTTCTGTATAGCCCTGGCTATCCTGGAACTCACTCTGTAGACCAGGCTGGCCTTGAACTCAGGAATCCGCCTCCTTCTGCCTCCCCTAGTGCTGGGATTAAAGGCATGCACTACCACTGCCTGTCTAGGATTCTAATCTTTATTCCTAAGTAAAAGTAAAGGGGAAACCTATCAGACTATGTGTTCTCTTAATTTCTAAGTCACTCTGTCTTTTTTTTTAATTGGATCTTTTATTTGTTTACATTTCAAAAGTTATCCTCTTTCCAAGCTTCCTCTCTGCAAACCTCCTATCACATCCCCCCTCCCCCTGCTTCTATGAGGGTGCTCCTCCACCAACCCACTCCCACCTCACTGCCCTAGCATTCCTCTACACTGCCCAAGCCTTCACAGGACCAAGGGCCTCTCCTCCATTGATGCCAGATAAGGCCCCTTCAGCTCCTTCAGTCCTTCCCCTAACTCTTCCATTGGGGTCCCTGTGTTCAGTCTAATGGTTGGCTACAAGCATCCACGTCTGTGTTTGTCAGGATCTGACAAAGCCTCTCAGGAGACAGCAATATCAGGCTCCTGTCAGCAAGCACTTCTTGGCATCAGCGATAGTATCTAGGTTTTGGTGACTATATGTGGGATGGACCCACAGGTGGGACAGTCTCTGAATGGACTTTCTTTCCTTCAGTCTCTGCTTCATACTTTGTCCCTGTATTTCGTTAGACAGAAGCAATTCTGGGTTAAAATTTTGGAGATGGGTGGCCACATCCCTCAAACAGGGGGCCATGTCTGACCTCTGGATATGGTCTCAACAGGTTCTCCCTTCCCTTCGGGGTATTTCAGCAAACGTCATCCCAGTGGGATCCTGGGAAACTCTTGCTTTCTGGCATCTGTGACTTTCTGGTTGCTACCCCTAGTTCCCATCCCCCATTGCTATACACCTCTGTTCAATTACCTGACCCTGTATACATCTCCTCCCACACTTGCTTCTTCCCCTCTTTTCCCCCTCCCCCATCCCCTCTTCCTCCCAAGTCCCTCCCACCCTCTACTTCCCTTGATTATTTTGTTCCCCCTTCTAAGTAGGGCTGAAGCAGCCACTCTTTGGTCTTCCTTCCTCTTGAGCTTCATGTGGTCCACATGAATGTACCACATTTTCTGTATCCATTCCTCTGTTGAGGAGCATCTGGATTGTTTTCACCTTCTGGCTATTATAAATAAGGCTGCTATAAACATAGTGGAGCATGTGTCCTTATTACATATTGGAGCATTTTGGGGTATATAGCCAGGAGTGTTATAGCTGGGTCCTCAGGTTGTACTATGTCCAGTTTTCTGAGGAACTGCCAGACTGATTTCCAGAGTGGTTGTATCAGCTCGCAATCCCACAAACAATGGAGGTGTGTTCTACTTTCTCCACATCCTCACTAGCATCTGCTGTCACCTGAGTTTTTGATCTTAGCCATCGTGACGGGTGTGAGGTGGAATGTCAGAATCATTTTGATTTGCATTTCCCTGATGACTAAGGTTGTTGAACATTTCTTTAGGTGCTTCTCGAACATTCGAGTTTACTCAGTTGAGAATTCTCTGTTGATAGGGTGATTTGGTTCTCTGGAGTCTAACTTATTATGTGAGGTACAATGTGTGCTTTGAGCTTTAGTAAAGTTTCTTTTATGAATCTGGGTGCCCTTGCATTTAGAGCATAGATGCTCAGAATTGAGAGTTCATCTTGGTAGATTTTTTTCTTTGATGAATAGGAAGTGTCCTTCCTTATCTTTTTTGATAACTTTTGGTTGAAAGTCAATTTTCTTCGATATTAGAATGGCTACTCCAGCTTGTTTCTTGGGAATTTTTGCTTGGAAAATTGTTTTCCATCCTTTTTCTCTGAGGTAGTGTTTGTCTTTGTCACTGAGGTGCATTTCCTGTATGCAGCAGAATGCTGGGTCCTGTTTACATATCAAGTCTGTTAGTCTATGTCTTTTTATTGTGTAATTGAGTCCATTGATGTTAAGAGATATTAAGTAATTATTGCTCCCTTTTATTTTTGTTGTTAGAGGTGAAATTATTTTTGTGTGGCTATCTTCTTTGGGGTTTGTTGAAAGATTACTTTCTTTTTCTAGGGTGTAGTTTCCCTCCTTGTGTTGGAGTTTTCCATCTTATCCTTTGTAGTGCTGAATTTGTGGAGACATATTGTATACATTTGCTTTTGTCATGGGATATCTTGGTTTCTCCATCTATGGTAATTGAGAGTTTGGTATAGTATACCAACTGGGTATAGTAACCTGGGCTGGCATTTGTGCTCTCTTTGGGTCTGTATGACATCTTTCTAGGATCTTCTGGCTTTTATAGTCTCTGGTGAGAAGTCTGGAATAATTCTGATAGGTCTGTCTTTATGTTACTTGACCTTTTCCCCCTTACTACTTTTAATATTCTTTCTTTGTTTTATGCATTTTGTGTTTTGACTATTATGTGATAGGAGGAATTTATTTTCTGGTCTAATCTATTTGGAGTTTTTTAGCGTTTCATCATAACAGAGCTTTTGCATGCAGAACACTGGCACATTCTTAAAAGGCACACAGTCCCGCGGATGGGATATCCTGTGAGCACCAGATAAGAGTCAAGGCTTTCTGCTCTATAACTCACCCCTTGGTTTTGGCCGTATTCCTCTGGCACAAAATATATTATCTTCATCCCCTAGCACGCACTGTGCCCCTGTCCATCACCGTAAGAAGTGTGTTCTGCAACTGCTGGTTGGTTAATCATTTATTTAGTCACACACTGCATCTTAGGGTAGATCAAGGATGTCCATCAGACTCATGGGACTCTGCCCTGTCCCTGCAGCTCACTAAGACTTCAGAAGTCCCTGAAAAATGAAAGACCCTAGAGTTTGGGCTCTCACCTGCCCACCTGTGGGGATGAAACAACCAGTCCATTCTGGAACATTCGACATAGCTATGAGCCTGTGAGCCTTTGTCCTCATGCTCTGCAGCCCTTCCCTGGGGCTGACTGTAGCAGAGATCAGACAAGGACCAAAGGGACAGTCCCCTTTGCCATCCTACTTACTTGTGCCCTTTTCTCCATGCTTCTGTCAGCTTTTGCCATCAGTGTGCAGAGCAGGAAGAAGCACTGGAAAGGGCCTCAGGGCCTCAGCAGAGACTGAGGAGGAGTCTGGAGGTTAGAAGAGAAGTCCTGAGGCTGAGAGAGAGATGCACAGGAAGTAGAAGGGAGGGACATTTTGTTTGAAGGAGGTTTGAAGGGCATTCTTTCTGGGATGTCCACTCTGGAAGAGGAAGTGCTTTCTCTGCCTCTCTCAGCTAACAGACTTTCACCCCAGCATCTGGCTCTGGAGTCTTCACTGCTAAAAATCTAACTATCGAGATTTTGTTTAAAAACAAACAAGAACAAAAGCCCGGGGCTCACAGTTTCAGAGTGTCAGAGTCTATCTGGTGGAACATGGCAGCAGGCGGGCAAGTAGGTGTGGCCCTGGAGCAGTAGCTAAGCACTCACAACCTAGGACACAACCAAGAGGCAAAGACACACACACAGACTAGGAATGGCGCTAATGTTTTGAAATTTCAAAGCCCTCCTCTAGTGAAGCACCTCCTACAGCAAGCCAACACCTCTTGATCCTTCTCAAACAGTTCTACCAGTTGGGGACCAAATATTCAGGCAAGTGAGCTCATGGAGGCCATTCTTATTCAAACCACATTGTACAAAACCTAAAGACCCATGTTCAAACAACCAATACCAGTGTAAAAACCCAAGAATGGCCACACCTGCTTATAACTTCAAAGCTGTTGGGTGGAGATAGGAAGGCTTCTGGGGCTTGCTGTCAGTCTAGCTCCAGATTCAGTGAAAGACCATGTCTCAAGGGAATAATGTGTGTGTGTGTGTGTGTGTGTGTGTGTGTGTGTGTGTGTACAAAGTTGATCGGACAAGATACCTGACATCCTCTTATGGCCTCCAAGGAAATATGCATCTCTCTCTCTCTCTCTCTCTCTCTCTCTCTCTCTCTCTCTCTCTCTCTCTCTCTGTGTGTGTGTGTGTGTGTATACATGCACATGTTTCTATCACTCTCACACATACCAATCTCAATGCTTTGCACAATGTTTGCTATGGCTTCTAAGTCTTTCTCAGCTTTGGCACACATCCTTTCTTGATAAACTGTTTTTATTCTGCTCCTTTCTACATGTCTAGTGTCTAATTTTTTGTTCAGAGTCACAAGAATCTGGAAACCCTGGTAAGCACCATCCACGTTCTGGTATCTGAAGCTAGTAGGAAGGAGATACTTATATCTGTTCCCTCCATTTCCTATACTCTCTGCTTATGTGTGTGTATGCACATGTGAGTATGCTCATGCGTGCATGTGTTCATGTGTGTTACATGTTGGTATACACATTTTTACATACATGTACAAGCAGTGAGTGCATGTGTGTGAGCTTGCATAGTTGTGGAGGCACAAGACTGATGGTGAAAATCTTCCTTTGACGCTGCTTGCCCTTCTTCATCGAGGCAGGGTCTCTCAATCAAACGCAGAGCCTGCTGGTCTTTTTAGTCAGTTTGTTCTAGGGATCTTGGAGACTGAAATTAGAGGTGGACCATCATCCCCTTATAGCATTTACAGAGATTTGGAAAGATCCAAAATTGGGTCCTTATACTCAAGTGGCACGTGCTTTAACCAACTCTCTTTTTTAGATTTAACTATGTTGTTTAATGTCCAGCAGAACATTTTTCCCACTTAGAACAGAAATGCTTCCGTTTATCTGCTTCATAGCCATGAGGTGTCTTTACAGATACCAACCAGATGAAAATAGCATTCAGAAGTGTGGTGGCTCATGCCTATAGTCCCAGCATAGGACCATGAGTGAGAGGCCATCTGAGCCACACAGCAAATGATAAATCTCCTAGGTTGAAAAGTCAAGACCCTTTCTCAACAAGCAATAAAGTAACATTAACTTTGAACTGTGTTATATTTTGAATACTTGACCACCTCCTGAGTAGTTTGGATAGAGTATCTTGCCTCCTCTGACCTTTCAAGAATCCTGAGGTGTGAACTGCCATCTCTACTTTCCTGTGGGATTTAAAAGAGTTTAATGAAGAATTCAAGGAAACCACTATGTACATCGAGCCTTAAAGTCAAGCAAACAACTTCCTACATGCACAGGCATGACGGACAAAGTGCTACTGCACAGCTGGTGTTTATCACAGCACCTGAGAGGGAAACAGCTGTCCTGCATGGCTTGGGGAGCTCTCCGAGGTCAGAAGTATCCAGCTCTAGGTGCTGCTCAGAGCCTCTTCTACGCTAAGGCTCCTCTGATCTTCTCGCCTCTCCTCTCAAGCGCTTGGCTTTCAGGCATGTGCCCCAGTTCTTCAGAGAAGAGATATTCTGAAGGAATGTTGGTTTCTGTGTGTCTTTGCTGAGGACAAGACCTGCCTTTTGTTCTCTGGGCCTGTATGACCAGAAAGGACAATCCGAGGTAGGAGGCACAACTGGAGGCCTAGCCCCTCCCCCCACCCCGCACGCTCTCTGTGTCTGATCCACCAAGATGTGAACAAGTTGTACCAAAAGACGCCCGCCATCCCCAACCAAGCGGCTTCAGTCTCCAGGGTCTTCCTGCTGTGATAGACTCTACCCAGTGAGCTGCAGTAGACCTGGTCTCTCTTCAGCTGCTCTTCAGATATTCTGTTACAGCAAGAAGGTGATAAAGCAAGTCAAATTGCTTTGTCTTGCCACCTAACCAGTTTGGGTTTGGGACTCAAGAAAGATACACTGAGACATGCTGTTCTCTTTGGGGTAAGATGTTTATTAGAAGATTTAGTAAGAGCATAGACAGACAGACAGACAGACAGACAGCAGCACAGCAGGGGCTCTGATGAGATTTGAGGCCCAAGAGGCAGAGTCTGGAATTCCTTTCTTATAGGTCTCAGAGGAAAGGTGTGGGCTTCAACTGGATTAACCAGGCCATGCTGTCTCCAATTCCCAGGTTTCTAGGAAAGCAAAGGGAATTCTGGGGAAGGAACATGTAACACACATCTAATTGAAGAGTACGCATAAAGGGTTGAGAAGAGATGTGGGGTAAGAGGGTGTGTAACAGCCAGTGGCTTTTGAGGCTTGGGGAGACTTGAGCCTCTGTAGGCTCCCGGAAGGAAGCTGTCTGTCTCTCCTGAGCAACAAGGATTCCAGAATCAAGGACTGAGAATGGAGTCGGAGACCTTGCAGGTTGACAGGACTTGAGCAGTGTCTGCTCTGGAATTTTGACAGTAATTATCAAATTTCCTTTAGCAAGATGTAGGGTTGTGACCATGAAACATGAGTTCTACATGAGGGGCCTACAACTAGGAATTTCTCACCAAGAGAACAAACTTGTTCGAGTTACATTGCTGCCCCTATTTTCCTGGCCCCCATAATCTGGGCAAATTTCTTAATCTCACCAGACCTTGCTTTCTTTGTTTACATTAAAGGGAAAAAGAAAAGTGATTCTGTTTTCTTTTTTCTGTTTCTAATATCAGTTCTAACAGCAGGAGGAAAGTGAAATCAATTCTACACACATTCATATGGAACTTTTGAAAAGGAAAACTCTTTCACTTACTGGTTAGTTATTAATAAGCATATAATTAGCATATTAATAATATAATAATGTGCTAACCTGTTTTATCTTTGGGTAGTATAAATTTAGCAGGATTAAGTGTCTGAGAGTACTCAGATAACACCCAAAGCCACAGTTCTAACCCCTGTTTACTGACCTCAAAATGATGTAGTTACTGAAAAAACGAACCATCCTGGACTCCAGCAGGTGCGAGGCCCCTGGGCTTTGATTCCGTGTGAAGGAGTCATGCATGACTGCTACAGAGCAGGAAGACACCCTTGCTCTCCCTCTAACATCTGTGCACATGCTTGCTGTCAATCACAGCAGGTCATCCTCCCTTTCCAACTGCTTGAACCCTCACTGAAAGTCGGTTGTTGATATGTTCCTCCCAGGACCAACCTCATAGCCAAGAATCAATGCGCACAGTTACAGGGCATAGATGTTGGGCAGGGCTGAATTAGATGCACCTTGCTGGCCCCAGTTAATTAAAGGTGAGGAAATTTCTGAGGTTCCCTCCCCCCCCATCACTCCCAGATGCGATTCACCATTTCCCTTCAAAGTTCAGTTTTCTTATGAATTGATGTGGACAGGTCCTCAACGTAAGCAAAGGTCTTTGAAGTGACTTAACATTCTATAAATGCTGAAAATGGGAGGAGCGCCTCATTAAGTTGGGGAGCTCACCATAAGTTTGTGCTCATTTTCTTGGAAATATAAATCTGATTACAACAGTTCGTGGTTTTGAGACAGTCTGGAAAATCAAAACGATGATGCTGACTAACTCCCGGCCCTTATGCTGTGGCCAGCAAAACCCACCATTACTGTCTTCATCAGCTTCATTTCATTCTGATTTTCTTTACTATGCACAAACATTAGCATTTCATTATCTATAATCATAGCTATAACTTCTAAAATTAACCTTGCTGGGCTGGCAAGATAGCTTAGCAGGTAGTGGCACTTGCCACTGTGCCTGAAGACATGAATTCAATTCTGAGACTCACATAATAGAAGGAGAGAACAGACAACTGTACATTTTTCTTTGGCCACCAGAAGAGTGCTATAGTACCGTGCATGCACACACATACATACATACAAACACATACACATACACACAGACAAACATGTACTCATACACACACAAAAGTACACACGCAAACACACACACACATATATCACACACAAAGAAATATAATAAAAGTATTAAAATGAATAAAATCAACTTTGCAAGTAAGAATTACAAGTATGCGATTTTATTTTTGTTTTATTTTGAGACAGGGTCTAGAGCTAGAGAGATGGCTCGGGGTAAGAACACTGGGTGCTTTTGCAGAGGACTGGAGTTCAGTTCCCAGAAACTACACGGTAACTCATAACTGGCTGTGACTCCAGTCCCAGGGAAATAAACACCTTCTTCTAGCACCAGGCTAATGTAGCTCACAGCTATACGTGAAGGAAAACTATCCACACACATGTGAAAGATATCCACGAAGACCAAGACAGAGGTGGGTTCTGGACTGGTAGCTCTGTCTCACCTAGAGTCCAATACAGAGACCAGACTGGTTTCAAACTCCTTATCCTGTCTCTCTCTGCCTCACAAATATCGAAATTGTGCCTGAGCCCAGCTCCCACCGTGCCATTTTAAAAGCAACTTGCTCATCCATTCCTGCACACAATGACGAGTCGAGTGTGAGCTGTAAGCTTGTCACTGTGTCCATTGCTGGGGACAACAGTACACAAAACTCAATGGCCTACAGCTGGCCTGGGGATAGAGAGAGAATGTGCAAGGCTACAGCGTGAGACTCATGTCCTGTGAGACTTGTGTGCTTGAGCTTCCTGAGGTCACAGGATCTTCTGAGACAGTGTTTGGAGATGACAAAGACCTGGTCAAAGCCACTTCATGGAGAGGCCTGTGTCAGTTCCATTACTAGTTGATGTGGCATGGCGAGAACCCCACAGGAGGCAAAGGCCCAGAGGTGACTTAATTCAGTAACTTCATTTTATATATGATTAAACTGAGGCCAGGGTCGGGAGGGGGTCAGTATGGGGGCACTGCAAACAGCTAGACTCCCTGTTAGGGTTCTAAGCTCCACCCCACAAATGCTCCTCCTCACCAATTACCTGGCAACAGCCAGGTAGGCCTGGCCTACTATAAAAAGGGCTGCTCAGCCCCTCCTCTCTCTCTTATTCCCTCTTACTCTCACCTTGCTCACTCTCAGCCTCTCTCTCTCTCTCTCTCTCTCTCTCTCTCTCTCTCTCTCTCCCTCTCTCGCCCCTCTTGGGCTCTCCTCCCCTCCCCCTCTCTACATGTAGTCATGGCTGGCCTCTGCTTCTCTACTCTCTCCCTCTCTCTGCCTTTCTCTGCCTCTACTACCCCCTTAACTCCCCTCCCAATGCCCCGAATAAACTATTCTATACTATAGTATAGTATACTATTCTATACTATAGAATATACTATAGTATAGAATAGTTTATTCATGTCTTTTACTCATGTCGTGTGTCTGGTCCCTCAGGGGAAGGGATGTCTCGCCTTGGCATGGGCCCACTGAGGCATCCCCTTCCCCCACACCGCCTTAAACCTCTTTCTCTTTTTAGGATCACAACACTCCCAGTACTAACAAACAACAGAATTGGGGTCTGGAGTGATGGCTCAATGGGTCATGTGTGTGGTGTGTGTGTGAGAACCGGAGTTTGGAGTCCCAGAACTCATACAAAATCTGCATGAGGTAGTAGGTGCCTGTAAACCCTAGGGCTACGAAGAACATGGGTAGATCCTGGGGGCTTGCTGACCAGCCAGTAGTTTAGACAAAAGGGTGAACTCCAGGTTCGCTGAGAGTCCCTGTGTCCTAGAGCACAGAGGAGAGAGCTATAAAGAAAGACACGTGGTGTCAGGTGGTGGCCAGTGTGTGTGCCAAATGTACACAGGCTGCACACATGCACAGAGAAAGAGAGAAAGGGGGGAGGAGGGAAAGGAGAAAGGAAGAGAGAGGGAGGAGAGAGAGGGAGAAAGAGGGAGGGAGGAAAGAAAAGAGAGAGAGAGACAGACAGACAGACAGACAGACAGACAAAGACAGAGACCGAGACAGAGAATCAGAAAACAGTATAAGCCTGCCTTTGGGACCCAGGAATCCCAGCAATTACCACTGTAACAGAATGATGGAGTAAGGCGCTCCTCTGTGGAATTCCCACTAAACACTGGGAAAGAGTCTAGCCAAACATCCAGCTTTTCAGATACTTCATCCCCACCCCATCCTGTGCAGGTGAAAAGTCTGGAAAGCATAGCTTCCCGATTGAATCCTACACACAGAGATGCGGATAGGATATCTGCTCGCCTTGCACTGGCTGTGTGCTGTGGGAAAGTGTGCTCTGTGGAAAAATGCTTTCTTCCTTCTGGCTCTAGGCGCTTCGTAGGCATGCTTGCTGTTTCAATGTGAAATATTTAAAATGTAGATTTTATAGCTTTAACATGTCACATCGAGAAGCCATTCGGCCCTTCCCATGCAGGAACACAGTAGATTGATGGTGGTTGGTTTTCCTTTCAACACATCAGGGCAAGAGTTACTAACAGAAACCCCAGCTCTGCGCGTAGCACATGGAGAAACCGGGTCAGCGATTCAGCAGGTCAAAGCTGTATCAGTGTGGTTTTTCTCTTTAAGATACCCAATCTTCCGGTTTCCTTCAGAGCCTCTTTTATTACATTCTCTTTATTGCATCACGAGGTCTGTGGGGTTTCATTTTTACCATGTGAAGTGGATTATCCCACTGCAAATCTCCCTTGAGTTCTTGGAAAAACATGTGAGATTGATAAGCAGCAGGACATTTTAAAGGAAATACCCAACTAAGAAATGTACAGCATTTGACATTGTTTGTAGAGGCACTGGCTACATCCTAAAAGGTCAGGTTTAAGATCACTTTGGTGTCTCAGGGACCTCCAGTGGGTGATTACTGTTTCACACTATGGATTAGCTAAGGGAAAAAAGGCTTTAATATCCTTGAGCCTTTCATGAGACTTCTTAAGCAGATACCATACAGCAAAGAGAAATAGCTGAACTTAAATGAGTATGCTTAAAATAGCTGCACTAAAACTGTGAGCTGGGCCAGTAAAGTGCTGTGGTACAAACATGAGGACCCTGAGTTTCAGCTACAGCACTGCCCTGTGTGAAAACTAGAAAGGGGATGTGGCTGGGGAGAAGGAGATCTCCAGGGAGGAGGGTAGTGTGATAAGAAAGAAAAAAAACTTAATCCCCAGGATTAACTGGGGAAAGGATGGGGGACAGAGGAGGAGCACACAGTGGGGGGAGCACACAGTGGGGGGGGAAGCACACTGGGGAGGGAGCACTCACTGGGAAGGGAGCACACTGGGGAGGGAGCATACCCTGGGGAGGGAGCACACACTGGGGAGGGAGCACACACTGAGAAGGGACCACACTGGGGAGGGAGCACACTGGGGAGGGAGCACACACTGGGGAGGGAGTACTCACTGGGGAGGGAGCATACCCTGGGGAGGGAGCACACACTGAGAAGGGAGCACACTGGGGAGGGAGCACACACTGGGAAGGGAGCACACATTGGGGAGGTGGCACACACTGGGGAGGTAGCACACACTGGGAAGGGAGCACACACTGGGGAGGGAGCACACACTGGGGAGGGAGCACACACTGGGGAGAGAGCATACACTGGGGAGAGAGCATACACTGGGGAGGGAAATGAAGGGGAAATCACCTAAGTATGATGAAAAAGGCCATGATGCAACTCATGGCTTTGCACACAAACTTAAAGAAATAAAATGTAAAAAAGAAAAGACACTACAAAATTTCAATGTGGCAAGAATGTCCTTCCCTACTAGTGGCTGTGTGTTCCTTTCACAGACTTGGCAGTGTAAGTGCAAGCTCTCACGATTTTAAGTGGGCTTTCCATTGAAGGCCAGCATGCTTAACACATACCTGGGTCTCATCACCAAAGTAGAGCCCTGTTTGTCACTGCAAAGTGTCCAGAAGAGTGAAGGAAACACAGGAAGAGAAGCTGAGACAGCCTCTCAGGTGAGCGCTCCCATCTCAGAACAGACCTTTTCCCTGGCCCTGGGAGGAGAGTGGTCAGGATCTGAGAGCTGTTCAAAGCCTCCACTCCACAGCTGTTTACTTCAGACAAGTTATTTGATCTTCAGGTGCTTCTGTTTTCTCATTGAGAGAATAAACCATAATATGATTATTTTATTATTTCAGATGTTTACAATTTCAAGAATCTGAATTTGAATTCCCAATGCTCATTTAAAATCTATGCAGTGTGAACCTGTAACCCCAGAGCAAAGGGATGAAGAAGGGCAGATCTCTGGAACTCACTGGCCAGTCGCTTAACTGAAACAGTGACCTTCAGGGTCAGTGAGAGAGCCCAACCCATTTCAAGGAATAAGGGGGAGGGTGTCATCCTCTGGCTTCCACATGTGGGTGCTCACCAGTGTGTGCAAACCCCTCCCCCAAACACACACATGGGGGGCAGAGAGAGAGAATAATTATCCATGAGTTTTTCACATTTTAATGTCCCTCAATGTCTTACTATCAAAATTCACACAGACACACACACCAATACCACCACCACCACCACCAACAACAACAACTTCCCGCCAAAAGAGAGTTTCTTTTAAAACTTTTGGGTGTGTCTGTGTGTGCTTTTGTGATGGTTTGAAAGAAAAATGTCCCCCACAGGCTGATGTATTTAAATGTGTGATCACCAATTGGTGGTACTGTTTGGGGTGGTTTTGGAACTTCTCTTATGGGAGCCTTGCTGAATGAAATACATCGCTGGGGACAGGCCTGGAAGTTAGAGCCTTACCTCACCTCCAATTTGCTCTCTATTTCCTGTATAGGCTTGAGATGCAATCTCTCAGTTTCCTGTTCCTGCCCCCATGCCTATTCACCATTGTGAAGATTAAGCCCCTGCAACTGTCAGTCAGGATAAACTGTCTTCCTTAAGTTGTTTTTGCTCAGTGTTTTATCACAGTAAGGAAAAGTAACTAATATAGCCTATTGTGTGTGTACCACCTGCTTGCAGATCCGCTTGAAGACCACAAAAGGGCAGGCACCAGGACCTCAACAGCTAAGCTTTCTCAGGTTGGAAGCACCTTTTGTGGGTACTTGGAACCAAATGCCCCTCTTCTGCAAGAGCATCAGGATTTCTTTACCACTGAGCCACCTGAATTAGGCCCCACTAATAATTCTCTGAACCCTAGTGGTTCAGAAAATACAAAAATGGGTGTCAAATAATGTTGACATCCTTGATAGGTGAAATGTGATACAATTTGGGGGCCTGTTAACTGAACAATAAAACAACATGCTTAAACCTATGCTCTACCAGTATAATTAGTTACTTACTAAGTGTAATGTGTTTTCTAGTTTGTGGCCAGACTGTTTTCTACTCTTATGTCTAGGACTGAAAGACCATGAGTGTGTGTGGTATAACTGGGTGGGTGTCTAAAGGTGGAATTACTGGATCATGACCATTCTTAAGGCATAGTTGTCACACACTCAGTCAACCCTGGTTTAGAACACTCACTTTAACCTTGATCGTTTTACTTCATCTTTTTCAAGTTTGGTTTCCATAAAATGGGGTCTGTGATAACATCTTCAGGCAGTTAGTCATGATACAGTACTGTCAATAATAAGATCAAAGGAAAAACAAAGAATCTTTATCAGGATAGCCAAAGCCTCCCAGCTTCGGATGGGAACAAATAAAACCACCGTGTCAACAGTGACCCCCTGTGGCCGTGCCAGAAATCGGTATGTGTTACCACAGTGATCAGATTTTCACCCTTTCTCTTGGCTAAGCCTTGCTTGAGATCCATAAATAATTTGACATACCCAGACCTCTCAAAATGCAAACTGCAAACTCGTATAAGGAGGTCTGAGCCATGGCTCTAAATGGTAAGGGTGGCAGTCTCATCTGGATGTGCATATATAAATAATAAACATGGCAGACAGACAGACACATAGACAGACAGATGATGGATAGACAGGCAGACAGATTCAGACAGACAGACACACAGATGAAAGACAGACACACAGACACACAATAGTCCCTTCTTCCCTGTAATTTCACTTTCTTTTGTTCCAGTGATCCATAGTCAGCCTCGCTCTGAAAATATTAAATGGAAAGTTCTAGAAGCAGAGAATTCATTAATTTCAACTCATGTGTTACTTGGAAATCTCATATCATTCTGCACCACCCACCATTATCCTCTCTGGACACAAACCATCTGTTTGTCTGGCGTCTCCGGGCTCTGTTCCCCACCCATTAGTCACTCAGTGCTCTCTCAAGATTGGATTTTTAAAAGATTAATTTTTGAGATTATAATTGCATCATTTTCCCTTCCCTTCCCTCCCTCTAAGCCTTCTCATACACCCCCTCCTTTCAAATCCATGGCCTCTGTTTTCATTAATCGTTATTGCATGCATATGTGCATGCCAGATGTTATCCTTGGCATACATTATGCCAGATAATAAACATAGTTCATAAGTTTTATTTCATAGCACACCACATCCATTTTAAACAATTCCAGTTTCTCTAATAAACCCACCAAGAACAATAAAATATGATTTAAAAATTTTTTTAATAGTACAGTTTGGGTGTCTGTTACTTGACATGCTTGGAGACATTACTGTTTGTATTTTTTAATTTATTTTCATATTTGGAGAACTTGCATATATGAAATATTTAAGGAGACCCAAATCTAAGTGTAAAATTCATTTCATTTTATGTATATCTCATGCAAACAGCCTGAGAGTTATTTCATACAATATGTTCAGTGCCTCTGCATCCTGACTGGACCTCATCCCGTGAGGTCAGGTGTGGAACTCTGCGGCTGTTCCACGTCCACTCACAAGCCACTTGCTTCATGTGTCCACGGTGCTTGGCGTGCTTACATCAAGTTCACCATGACATCCTGGGACTCCTGATTCCAGCAGCAGCTCAAGCCACGAGAACTTTCTGGAATGGCATCTTGTGTTTTGCTATGCGGGTTCCAATAACTCACCAAAATTCCACATCTGCCTCCCGACTTGTGGTGTAACAATACCTTAGCAACTTTTATTCTCCTGGAATAACTACCATCTTGGAGGCTTACTGCCTTCATCTGCTAACCTAGGCCTGGGAGCTTCTAGCCTCTGTACAATCTAATCTAGGCCTAGAATGTTTTCAGCCTCTGAGACTTAGTGCAGAATGCGCTCACCCTTTCTAGACCATTCTGAGCTCTGGCCAGATGTTTCAATACAACTGTCCTGGCTCAAAATCCTCTCCTAGCTGACCAGTTCAATCTGGCTTGGCAATCTATTTTAATCTTCTGACTCCTCATTCTCTGGCTAGTTCTCTCTTCACCTATGTTTAGTTTGTTCTCTCTTTAATCTGCCTCTGTAAAACCCTCCCAGTAAAGCTGCCTCCTTCCTCTCTATGCAGTGTTTTCTCTGAAGTAACTTCCATTTCCTTTCTCTAACTTGTGAGAGTTAGCTGTATCCTATTCTGGCAAATCTTTCCCTGATTTGTCACTTTGTCTGCCACTCAATTAGACATCACTTTTAAACAAGAGTGCTTCCTCTACAAATTAACTTTACCTTCATTGTTTTGGATTAATTATGTGTGCTAAGGGTGTGTGTGTGTCTGTATTCCAGCTAGAGGGATTAAAGGGTGTGCTAAGGGCTGAGCCACAGGACAACTAGAAACAGGTTTCCTCAGTCAATAACACAGACTTGGGGTTCACAGTGTGATCAAATATCCTGAAACAACAGCAAAGGCCTGAAAGTTTCATAAGTAGACTATTTCAGATTTCAGATTTTTGGGTTTGGTTGCTCAACCTGTACATGGATATCTAAACCTAATAACTTCAAGCGGAGGTTTAAAAATTCAGGAGACAATCCATAACCACAATGTTAGAATAATGAAGCAACCCAAATACATAATTAAAAAGCTTTCATGATTTCATCATGTAATTTGAACATTTTATTTATTTATTTATTTATTTATTTATTTATTTGTCTGCTTACTTTCTTAGTGTGAAATGGAACCCAGCGTACCACACATGACAAGCATGTGCTGCTCTATCATTAAGCTCTACCCCAAGCCTGAGAATATGAGTTCACAGCTCTAGACACAGATAAAAGCTGAAAGTGCTCACACATCTGTAATCTCTGTATTCCTATGGGAAGATGGGGGGAGGGGCAAATACAGAAGGATGCTGTGAATATGTGGGCCAGGCTCTCTCTCTCTCTCTCTCTCTCTTTCTCTCTCTCTCTCTCTCTCTCTCTCTCTCTCTCTCTTTCTCTCTCTCTCTCTCCCTCTCCTTCCCTCCCTCCCTCCACTTCTCTCTCCTTCCCTCACTTCCTCCCCTTCTCTCTCCTTCCCTCCCTATTTTCTCTCTCTCCATCTCCTACTCTTCCTCCTTTTTCCCCACGTGTCCCCAGCTGGCCTCTTCCCTTCTCTCTCTCTTCCTCTTTCCTCTCTCTTTCTGTCCTTCTCTGTCCCCCTCTCTCTGCCTCTCCCCTCTTCTCCATGTCCCAATAAACTCTCTTTTATAGAAAGCCTCTCTATTACAGGAAAAACTCTTTTACAGGACTGATTTCTCAGAGGGAATGCTTAGGCACAGACCCTGCTAGGTGCTCCCTTCCCCCACAACACTGCTGCTGTTCTACAAAACACAACAGTGGTGGATGATGTGAAATTCCACCTCAAGCAAGGTGGAAGAGGAGGCTGTCCCCCAAGGTGATCTCTGACCTCCACATGGGTGCTGTAGACATTATGCAGTGTACAGAGAAAACTATATGGAAGATCCATGGTGTTTAAAGGATCTTACACCTGTGTGTGTGTGTGTGTGTGTGTGTGTTTTCACATGTTTTAGAACACTGTCTTCTGTAACTACTTATAAGAGACCCTAAAATTAGGGCTGTTACCATCTCTCATAGAGGATGGGGTTTAAGCATTATTAGACACTCACCTGAGATTCCAGTCACCCCTTTCTATCCCCTCCTCCCAGTAATATATAATATTGCCTGTGCTGCATGTGGCCTTGAGTCTCAGGAGGTCCTTGAGTATGTGATGTGTAAAGATTGGATGAAGAGAGACTATGGAGAACTCATCATCTAGTCTATCCTGAGGCTTCTGGGTGATGTGACTGCTTTGGGTTCACTTTCTCCTTGTAAGTGACTTTTCACACACCTCTGTGAGTGAATAACAAACTCACCGGGTCACTAAGACAGACTTGGGTTAAATGGACCTTCAGTCTGTTGGCACCCTACCTAGCAGAAATACATGATTCTTCACATCTGGTAAAGCCCAGGCTAGTGAATCTGTCTATCTGTCTGTCTGTCCACCTGCGCACCCACCCATGAATCTGTCTGTCTGTCTATAACAAGCAGGAGAACCCTATGGTGCAGATTTCACAAAGTTATCATTCTTGATAATTGAGACTTTGTGATGAGTCAGCTGTTTGAGGAGTTTCCTGATATTCAGGGATCTGATTGTAAACTTTTTTTCCCAGGAAGAATGGAAATCTTACAAGTTTTTGTACGGGGATGTGATATTGTAGAATTTCATCAGTCTAGTCATTAAAAAAGCAAAAATGAAAGCTAGATGTAGTAGTACTTATCTTTAATCCCAACACTTGGGAAGCAGAGGCAGGTAGATCTCTGTGAGTTCCAGGCCAGACTGATTTACATGGTGAGTTTCAGGACAGCCAGAGCTGCATAGTAAGACCTGGTCTCAAAAACAAAACAAAACAAAACAAAACAAAGACAAAAATTAAATTAAATGATAAAGAAAGCAAAAACAGGAGCTGGGTAGGAGGGCTTTGTGGGTAAAGGCATTTGCTGCCAAACCTGGTGATCTGAGTTCAATCCCTGGTACCCACATGCTGGAAGAAAAGAACAGACCCCTGCAAATTGTCCTCTAACTTTCACATGTGCCCCCCACTGGAGTAATGAATTTTTTAAGTGTAAACAACCACAGAAAGCAATTAAATATTTCCAAACCAAATATAAAGCATCTGATGTCCAGGAATATATAAAGCATTCTTCAGGGGAAAAGTGCACTTCAATGTAGAGAACTTACCTAATGTACAAATTCTTGGATTCCTGACCTTTATGTGAAAATATTCTAACTCTTAAATGCAAAGGGCCAACTCTATTCCCTCCCCTACCCCTGAAAATAAACATTCCAGCTATATAATGAAAGATAAAGCAAGTTTTTTGTTTGTGTGTTTTGATTTTATTTTTACAGTAAAGTATGGAAATTGGCCTTTCCCCAGAGAGAATACACAAAGGCTGATAATTAAGCATTAAAAGATGCTCAGCCTCCATCAGGGGAATGCAAATCAAAAACCGGAGACACTGTCTCACAGGCACTAGGATGGGTGATATCAAGACAAAACAAAATCACAAACAAACAAAACAAACCACAATAAAAACAAAATGTAGTTGTTTGATTGAGAATGCCGCTCATAGGTTTAGATGTTTGAACATTTGGTCCCTTTGGTGGAGTTGCTTTGGAATGCGTAGGGGGCGTGGCCTTGCTGGAGGAAACACGTTCCTGGAGGTGGGCTTTGAGGTCAGGAAAGATTCTCAGCATCCTGCTCCAGGCGCTGTGCCTATCCACTCTGCTCTGCGGTTATGGGCTCTATCTGAAGCTGTAAGCCCAAATAACTCTTCTATAAGTTACCTAGGTCATGATGTTTTATCACAGCAACAGAAGAGACATTAATACCACAAATCACATCTGATGTTGATCTCTGACCTCTAAATGTACTCACTCGCACACAAAAATCACACATGAATGTTCTTAGCTCCTCTAATTATAACAGTAACAGGGTAGAAACAGCCTACTGAGGTCTCAAAACTGATAAAGCACAATACTATCAAGGGTCTGAAAGACAGCTCAGGAGTTAGCAGACATACTACTTTTGCAGAGGATCAGAGTTTGTTTCCCAGCACTGCGTGAGGCGGCTCACAGTCCTGGTATCTGCAGCCCCCGAGAGCTCATACCCTCTTGTGGCACTTTTGGGCATTGCACTCACATGTACAAAACTACATACCAGCACCTATACACATAATTTACAAATAAAGAAAAATGAAAACTTTCCTCTGTTGTGAGGTGGAATTCGGGAATAGAGTTCAGTTACTAAAATCTGTTTAGAAACAAATGGAGAAAGGGGGGAATATAATTAAGTTTTGAGTTAGTCAAAGGAACAACTCAATAGTCATACAAACCCAGTAAAGTTAGTAGCACTTAGCACTTAAAAAAAAAAGATACCCATTTAGGTATTTTTAAAGTGCCTATTTTGGGACAAAACAATAGCTTTAAAAGTCTGACTTGAGTCTGACTTCTGAGGCTCATTCCTCTTCCTCTTCAACAAGATATGAATAAAGCGTAACAAGTTAAACGCTGTATAATGGAGTAGCAACACCTCGCCAGAGTTCAGTGAGGCGTACAGAAAGTTAAATTCAGATCACGTAAGTATATGCAAACCTCAGCGATTTCCAGTCTGACCTCCGTATTTTGCTTTCTACGCGATAGTGCCTTCCTAGTTTGACCTAATGGGCTTCCCGTTGTCGCAGTCTCTCGGCGCGCATGCTCAGAAGCCCTGACCTTTGGCGTTTACTTCCTGCTGCCCTGACAATGGCTGCTCGCGGCGTGGGGCTCTTGACCCGTTTGCCCCTGTGTTCCCAGAGAAGGAACCGAGTCCCGCGCTCTGTTTCCAGGCACCTCAGTTGTCCAGGAACTATAGCCGCGAGCGTCGGGAGCGAAGAACAGATTTCGGGGGTTGCGGAAACAGGTGACTGGGCTGGCAGAGGCGGGCGGAGGGCGAGCGGCTACCGGCCCCGGGTCCGGTCTCCCTCCTGTCATCGTGGAGGACGACTGCCATGTACATCTATGAAATTGCTTGGGGCAGGAACACAGTTGGCGAGTGCTTTATAGTTCATCACAGATGAACAGTAATGCCCCATCCCTGACCGCAGCGTATCTGCCGTTGATAATCTGTCTTGGTTAGGGTTATTAGCGTTGTGATGAAAGACCATGACCAAAAGCAACCAGGGAAGGAAAGAGTTTGAGTTACATATCTCGACCCACTGTTCACTGGGGGAAGCCAAGGAGAAGTCTGGGGCAGAAGAAGATGCAGAAGCCATGGAAGCATGCTTTTTTACCAGCTTGCTCCTCGTGACTTGCTTAACCTGCTTTTTTATACTCCAGGACCACCAGCCCAAGATAGTACCACCTAAATGGCCTGGTCCCTTCGATTACCAATCACTCATAAAGAAAGTGCTTTACAGACTTGCCTGCAACACAGTCTTGATAGAGCCGTTTCTCAGTCGAGGTTTCCTTGTTTCAGATGACTCTATAAAACTAGCCAGTGCAAAATATCCATAAGATGTCGCCAAAGGCTGAATACACTACAGCCAAATGAACAGCTAATTTTCCTGGTTCTCAGATCCCTCTGCCTATGAAATATCTGTTTTATTATTTTGGAGTTTTAAGCACAACCCTTTTGGTAACAGACTTGCATCCGTTGTTTCAACAGGGACCTTCAAACTGTCTGTTGAGATTATGCCCTCACTGAGCCTTTTTTGTATCCCAGTAACCTGTGGATAGTTTTCAGAATTCTACCACAGCCTTGCAAGACATTTGATGTATGTTGAAATGACTGAATTGGATTTAGTAGAAGCAGCTTCTGTTGAAAATTCTTTAAACAACCCTGCATATCCAAATGAGGATTCTGCTAGAGACTCTATTGAAATTCAGCATCTGTGTGGTGGCTTAAGTTTGAGAGCATTTTCATAAGCGCTTTGGGACTTAAAGGAATACCTGTGGAGTAGAACAGAAGGCATTACTGCAACATTAAGTTTTAAATTTCTCCTATTTTTTTGTGTGCACATGTGAGTGTTGTGTGTGTGTGTGTGTGTACAGTTGTATATGTACAGGCGATGTGTAAGTGCAAGTGGGCATCAAGGTGTGTGGTCATCAAGGCAGGATCTCAATCAAACCCAGAGCCTGAGGAGGTGACTAGTGTCATCTGTTGCTCTGGGAACCCTCTAGCGTTTGCAGGTGAGCACCCCTGCCTACCTGGCCTTTACCTGGGCTCTACGGATCTGAATTCTGGTCTTCAAACTTCTGTGGCAATCCCTCTAACCAGTGTGCCATCCCCTCAGTCCTGCAACTCCAGTTTATAGATGAGAAGAAAAAAGTACGTCTGCCTTTCAGGCTCAAGCTTTGCCTTCTGTACAGTGGCAGAAACAACAGTCAAACTCTCCTGCCTGTGAGGCCTTTGGTCTTTTCCAGCTAGAGATTATGTTCCACATTTGTATCATTAAGATCTGTGGTGAGGTGGGCCAGGCAGAGCCTTTGCATAAAAAGAGACGAAAATGAGGAGCAGAGGAAGAACAGTCCAAAGACTGAGATCAGACTGACAGGGAGTAGTCTCTGTCCCTAACATGAACAAGAGAGTTTTCCATACTGTTAAATAAACATAACAGTTCTGTGGCTTGTACTCCTTCATACCAAAGTGAGGTAATACAGAGCACTGAAGTCTTCATACACTTAAGCAGAATTTGAAGGATGAATGGAAGTTGGCCAGAAGTTGGGGATAGAGGCAAGAAAGTTGTTAGCAAGTAATGTGTTGTGTGTACAGTGCTGTATGTGACAGGTATGTAATGTGTGTACAGTGCTGTTTGTGGCTGGTGTGTAATGTGTTGTGTGTACAGTGCAGTATGTGGCTAGTGTATAATGTGTGTACAGTGCTGTATGTGGCTGGTGTATAATGTGTTGTGTGTACAGTGTCATGTGTGGCAGGTGAGAGGGCAGAAGCAAATGACAAAAGGAGACAGGTGGTGCCAGCAACTTAGGCCGTGGCATTTAGACCTCGGTGTACAGGTAGAAGGGGCACGGTGGCAGGAGTGTGGACCATTGATTGAGGGGGACAAAGCAGGTGTGCCTGAGTCCAAACTTGGAGTTGGGCTGCTGCGATGGCCCAGGCCTGAGATGGATGATGACGGTTGTTGTGGAGTGGATAGGAGGGCACACATAAAAATCTTCAGCATCCAGGGCCGGAGGAGAAGATTGGTGTTTCTGCTTCTTTGCTCACTCGTTACAGTGCTGAGGGGCAAGCCTAGAATTCTCTGCTGTGCCCTAAGAACTTTGAATTGATGAGGACAGTTTGAGGTTCAGCAGTGTGCACTGTCACAATCCCAAATCTCCCTCTTTCCAATATGGGAGATTTCCCATAAAATCTCCCTCTTTTTTCTATTGTCTTAGAGTTTGCTAAAATCAAGATAAGGTATTTAGAGGGCTTTATTGGTTGGGCTCAAAGCTTTTGATTTTCATATGTCAGTTACAGCTCCCATTCTTTTCAGTCTGGAATTTTGTTGGGTGTGCTGGTATCAAACTTAGTGCTTCTTAATTTATAGAGTCTATCCTTTTATACTTAAAGTAGGCACTTTTAACTCTCCATTGAAAGTTAAGTAAGTCCTTTTGCGGTCAATGAATGTGGCTAACCTTGTCTACATAGTAAATTTCAAGCCAACCAGGGCTACAGAGTCAGACTTTGTCAAGGCAAAACCAAACCTTGACTGCACCTGTCCTCATCCCTCTCTTTGTAAAACTCCTTGTCTCTAGAAAGGTTCAGACTTTGTTTTGTAGCTCTAGGTGGTCTTGAACTTCACTGTGTGGCAGAAGGTGACCTTGAGCATGGGGCCCTCCTGTCTCTCTTCTCGTTGGGATTACGGGACATCGACTTTTCACGCCCAGTCTTATGTTGTACTGAGGACTGAACTCGGCTTTGTGTATGCTGGACAAGTACTATCTCTAGCCTTAGATTTTAATTTTATTGCCCTGTGATAGAATACCTAATCTTTGGCAAGTGGGTATCAGTTGTTTAGCCAGATCAAGAGTTTAGATGGAGAAAATCTTTACAATAATTTACAACAGCATGTTAAAAGTCTTAAGACCACTGTTTGATTATACTTGTATTAATTTCCTTTAGGCTTTTCAGTATTACAGATTGTACAGGTTTTGTGTGTATGTTGCCGAAGTGTTGAGTGAGTGGTTTTACTTTCTGAATTTTGCAGACTGTTTCTAGCATTGGTCTCAGGTATTTCAAATCACAATTTTAATTATAGTCACAGAGAATTGTATAGTAAGCCAAGTGTGGTGGCATACACCTTTAGTTCCAGCATTTGGGAGGCAGAGGCAGGAAGATCTCTTGAGTTTAAGGCTAGCCTTGTCTACATAGTGAGTTTCAAGCCAACCAGGGCTACAGAGTCAGACTTTGTCAAGATAAAAAACAAAAAGGAACGGAAAGTGTGTGTGTGTGTGTGTGTGTGTGTGTGTTAAGAGGGCAGATTGTGCAGACAGGCTAGAGAGGTGTTTATGGCCAAGCTGGATCACCTGACTTGGGTCCCTAGAAGTCACAGTGGAAGAACAGAACAGAACTGACTCCCGAAAGTTGTTCTCTGGCCTCCATATAGGTGCCAATGCACAGCTGCATGTGGGCACACAATAAATAAAAAAACCTTTAAACATGTTTGATTAGGATAAAATCATTTTAATGACATGTTTAATCTTCATAAACTTTATCAACATAATGTTTTAAATTGTATATGTGTTTAGAAATGTTTTTGTCTCATTTGTAGGCACTGAAGACAAGACCCTCCAAAAGAAATTCTCTGAGGTGCAGAAAGAGAGAAGAGAACAGGCTCAGCGGACTGTTTTGATACACTGTCCGGATAATATCAATGAGAAAAAATTTCTTAAGTATTTATCCCAGCATGGACCAATCAGTAATCATTTCTTCTACGAGAGCTTTGTATGTATCCCAGCTCTTATCTCACCTGGTAATGCTGCTGTGAAAGTAATTTGTTGCTTTTGTAGTGTGAATTCTTTAATGAGGCTTTTCTGCCTTTATTGCAGTGTTTTGGGATGATAGTTGGGGTCTAGCCCAGTCATTATCTAGTACACCAAAGACTCTTCGTTCAGTCCCCAGCATTGCAGAAAGAAAAGGAGTTGTCAGGACCTTATAATGGAGTGACCCTAATCTGAAGAGCTTAGAACACTGGTTCTCAACCTGTGGGTTTCAACTCCATTGGCAAACCTCTGTCTCCAAAAATATTTACATTATGATTCATAACAGTAGCAAAATTACAGTTATGGAGTAGCAACAAAAATATTTTTATGGTTGGGGTCCGCATGGCAGTGGGCACGTTGAGACTGACTTGGTCTAGTGCTATCGATAGTGGCAGAGAGAGGTCTGCGTGTGCTGCTCCGTGCTGTCCTGTGGCACCGATCTCCTCAGGCACTGCAGAGGTCTCTTCCTAATCTACTTGTAATGAGTTGTGTTAGAATGGCATCGTTTATAAATTCAAAACGCAGTACTTGTAACATTATTGTTATTTTGAGGACGCCATGTTAATGTGTTGAAATGTCATTATGAAGCATGTGTTTTCTTTTCTTATACTTTTCATACAGGGTCTCTATGCTGTTGTAGAATTTTGCCAAAAAGACAGTATAAACTCCTTGCAGAATGGAACACATACTCCAACCCAGAGCACAGAGGCTGCAATTCCATTTAAGTCACGTTTCTTGAACATAAGGCTGAAGAATCCATCTAGTCAAATATCTGGACAGACATCTGTACAGACAAACAACCAGTCGCCTCCTTCAAGCAAGAAGCTCTTTGAATTACTGAGCTGTGCCGAAAGTGTAAGTTTACATGTGTATTTCAGATTCTTAAGTGTATGTTTGTGCATTATAAACGTTCTGTACTCTGATCCATTATTGTTTAGTAGGTACAGCTTTTATAAGATGAGAAGAGTTAGAGGTGGACGTATAGCAGTTTCTGCTAAGAACTGATAGATGTAGTCTCTTGGGTAGATGTTGCGATTAGTATGTGAGATTATCTTGATAATTGGTATATGATCTCAATATTACTGTATGGTTTTCCTCCTAATTTCTTTTAGAGCAGTGAATTGCAGTCATAAATATCCTCACAGCAAGACATTCTTATATTCATAGAATCCATCTGTTTCATCAAAGGTGTACTTTTTAAATATGTATTTGCTTGATTTATTTTTTTACAACTCAAAATTTTATTAGTGAATGGAACTGGTTTAAGAAATTCTTTCTACTTGGGGGCTGGAAAGATTGCTTAGTGGTCCTGAGCACTTGGCTGCTTTTCCAGAGGACAAATTGGGTTCTCAGCACCCATGTCAGATGCTGACAGCCACTGAGACTTTAACTCCAGGACATCCGACCCCTCTCCTGGGGCAGTTTACTCTAATGTCTGTACACCCAGACGTGTACTTAAAAGAAACCTACACTACAGAATCGACTGAATGAAAAATAAGTCTCCCTTCTCCAGTTAGGGGCTCCCCAGGTCGTGATGTACCTCACCTTATGGCTAAGCCACATGTTACTGCAGTTTGGAGTCCTTTTGAACAATTTCGACCCTTTTTCTCCTTCTAATGCAATAATTAAGTGTCTGTGATGTATTATTTCTAGTTTTGAATTTTTCTAGTTTTGAATTTTTATCCTAGTATTGTTTTGTAATCTTGATTTACTTTTAGGTAGATTAGTGATCTTTACAAAAACCAGCTTATTTATTTACTGTTTTTGGTTTCATTTTTTGAGTTCTAATATTTTGCTTCTCGCCTACATATTTCCTTCACTGCCATTGATTTATTTTTTTAGTTAGTGCTTGGGCTGATTTCAAATAAAGGCATTGGAAGCTGTGACTTGTAGTTTAAATATTCAACTCTAGTGCACTTTTGGAGTCTTTAATGTCAGTCTTCTAAGGCGTCATGGGGCCTTTACTGCTTGAATTCTGTGTTTCTTGCCCCTTGCCTCTGGGCTGCCTTCCTGCTCTGATCTTTGTGCTTGTTCTGACCTCTTGTCAGATGCTTCCTTCCTTTCTTTTTGCTAAAACAATACTTCCTACCTACTTACTGCTTACAAAGAAAAGTTGTTTTAATTCTAAATTTTATTTTGCAAGCACTTTTAGTAGGAGTGCTAAGAATCAACTTTTGCCAGTTGATGGTGGTATTTGCCTTTATTCTCAGTACTTGGGAGGCAAAAGCAGGGGAATCTTTGAGCTTGAGGCTGCCAGCCTGGTCTATAGAGATTCGGTGGAAAAACTGCTTGCTGTGTAAATGTGAAGACCTAGAAGAAAAATCTTTAAGGTAAATCTTGTTAGCATGAAAATGACATTACTTTCCAGAACCTAAACATCTGTGTATTCTGTCCCTTTCTTTGGCCAGCTAGATAGACGACCAGGTGAACTCTCTCCTGAAGGCCTTCCAGCTCACAGAGGAGAACGTCAGGCTCCGCCATCTCACCTGCTCGCTGATTGAGGACATTGCCACTGCGTATTTTCCCAGCTGTGTCATCCGGCCCTTTGGCTCCTCCGTGAACACATTTGGCAAATTAGGATGTGATTTGGACATGTTTTTAGATCTAGATGAAACTGGAAAACTTGATGTTCACAAGGTAATAAATGTCTCTTTGCACAGCTATAAAAAGTTAGAAGAGAGAAGTCTTTGGACCTAATACAATTATAGCTGTTGATTTTTAATTTTAGTAAACATGATTAAAGAATGCAATTTATCTGCTAGTGATTATTTGAAGTTTTAAAGTCTTTGTGTTGGTCTGGTGTGAGGTCACTTACTGAGCTTCTTCTACATGTGTAGAAAGTTGGCTTCCTCTGGGTTTGGGCACTGGCGTTCGTGTCTACATGCATAGGTGTGCTTCAGACATCAGTAGGCTTCGATTTTCCCTGCCATCTTCTTTTGTTTTAATTACTTGGTAATTACTTGGTAATTACTTGGCTTATATATTTTCAAACAGGCTTTGAACCATTCTGTTTTCTACTTTTTTAAGATAAAACTTGGTGTTCCAGCTTTCAGCCTGTCTGGAAGTTATCTTAGAGTGCAGTCTGGTTTTCTTGAAGTCTTAGAATTACTTTTTCTGTTCTAGAATGGTTCTTGTTAGCACAGCCTTGAAAATATTTGTCTCTTAGAGTTAAGGCCTGCTCTGCCTCAGCCTTCTTGAAGCTGTCTTTCCCTCCCCCCTGCTTAAAATTAATCACCCCACCATCTTTTTTGTACCTTTTGGACACTTTTGTCTTTTGGGTCTTCCTGTCATGTCTATGAGTGATTGATCTGACAGACTTCCCCTGTGTCCTAAGATGAGCAGGGCAGGTATGTGTCTGATTTACCTCTATCACAGTTCTAATCTTGGAGCCAGCAAACCTCTGTATGTTCATGTAGATGAAATTAGCAAGGGGTAGAATGACCTCAGAGCTAAACATGTCAGATTTAGTAAGATTAATGTGTGTTGGAAATTGGTTTTCTATAGTTTTGCTGTTTTGAGAGAAAGTCTTACATGTTTCAGGATTTAGGCAATAGAAGTAAAAATTAGTAACTATGTCCCAAATAGTGTTTCCTGTTGTCTGAATGACTGGTCTGGGCTGTGTACTTAGTTTATGTGTTTTGTTTTTTTTTTCTCATTAAAAGTTTTCCACATGTAGTGCTATAGGAACAGCAAATATGAGAACCACTCATGGAGTTAGCCATTTCTTCAATTTTTCTGTGTATATAATGTATGTGTGCACATGGGGTGTGTGTGCACGCACATGTGTGTGCTTGATAGAGGTCATGGTTCAACATGGGTGGTCATCTAGGTATGCACACACATGTATGTAATAATCTGTAGCGGTCAGGGTTCAACATGGGATGTCTTCTTCCCTACCTTTGAGACATCATCGCTACTGAATTCAGTACTCTGATTGGCTAGACAAGCTGTCCAGTAGCACTGGTTATATGCAGACACTTACCAATGGAGCTATTTCCTAGCCCTATTTTGTCAAAGTTTTGTTTATTTGGTGGGAAAATATCCATGTATTCTCTATCATCCATAGTAACATTGTTTTATTTCGGTGAAGAGTCTATTGGTCTGATTAGCCTACATGGTCTCCTGCTTTTCATATCATCCATTCTAAGCTTGATTATGCTTTGGCGGCAGTCAGTGTCCCAGATCTCGGTGGCCTTACACATGAGCTCACTGTCTCTTGCTGAGGCTGAATCCAGAGCAGCCTAGCATCAGCTTTCTGGTCGCCCCTCTCTCTCTAGCAGCCAGGCTGATTCATTCGTCTCCGCCTGTGTCCTTCCTACCAGTGAGCATGCGGACAAGAACATAGAGAGCTGAGGTGTGGCCCTCCATGGCTTGTTCTGATCCTCCCTCAGAAGCCTCTGCTTACACACAAAGCGCACGCACATGGATGCAGGGTAGCTCAGCACCGTGCACACATGCATGGGGCAGCTTCACTGGCTGTCCTCAGCCTCTGAGCCCACTGCTCAGTACTGGATTTTTTTTTTTTCTTTTTGCGGCATTACCTGCACTTCTGTATATTTTGTATCCTTTGCTTGTGAGAGAGCGAGTCTAGCCTCACTCACTGCTCTACTATCTGCTCTGCATGTTAGTGGCTTTCTTTAAAAACCATCTTGGGATGAGTTAATTTCAAATATATTTGTTTTAAATGGATGATGTTTTTCCTTGTTCACTTTTCTGTTGATCTTTATCTAAGGACACCTCTGTGTCTTGTTTTCTCTTGTTGATCTGTCATTCTTCTGCCTGTATCCTCCCCACCGTTGTGAGTTAACAGGTCCGTTGGGGTGTTTGCTGGCTAAGGAGAAAGGGCAGGTGTGTGTTGAGGGAATGTGTGTAATAAGTGAGTCTGTGGGTATTAGTTCTTTATGTATATACTCTACTACAGTACATGTGTTAATCTTAAGTCAGTGGTTTTGCAGGTTAGTGCTTGTATTTCACAAAACTCAAAGGCTACTAAATATCTTTAAGTCTATTTTGCTGTGATTGCATGTGTTTCGGTATTGCTTTGTTTGGCTGGAAGTTATTTAGATTTAAAATCATCCTTTCTCTAAAGTTTTTTTAAAAAAATTCTCTTCCCCAAAAATCCCTTCATAATTATCAATGTTTTCATATTCAGAATACAGGGAATTTTTCTATGGAATTTCAAATGAAAAATGTTCCTTCAGAAAGAATTGCAACCCAGAAGATCCTATCTGTAATAGGAGAGTGCCTTGACAATTTTGGCCCTGGATGTGTGGGTGTTCAGAAGATACTCAATGCTCGATGTCCACTGGTGAGATTCTCCCATCAGGGCTCCGGATTCCAGTGTGATCTGACTGCTAACAATAGGTATGGCCTGCTAAACGAATTCATTTAGATGCGACTGTGCTGAGTGAGGTGTTAGCTCAACTCTTGTTGTTTACAAACAGTAGCTCAGAGCTCTTTCACACATACGTCAATAATGAATGGTGTCTTTGCTTTAATGGGGTATAAAGGCCCATACCTGTACTCCCCATTCTGTGGAGTAATTCAGGAGGATTGTAGGTGTCACTGTTTTTTAGATTGTTGCATTGGCAGTGAGTGTGTTTGATATTTGAGCATTTACATTGAATTGAATATTGGCAATGCATAGCCGGTTTGGTGTTGAGGCAGGGTGGTATAACTCAGGATGGACTCCAGCTTGCTTATAGCTGGGGCTGTTCTTCAGCTCCTCGTCCCCATGCCCTGACTGCAGTGTAGCCTGATTTGCAGGTGTTTGCCACCATGCCTGTCAGCATAGTTTAATCATGGTATTCAAAATGTAGGCAGAAACAGTGAGATACTTAGATCTGTTCCCAGATGTGTCTTTTATTTGACCCTTGTGTCTTAACTTGGGGTTTGAAGTTTTTATTTTTAACTTTTCTGTTTTGAAGTATTGCTTTGAAAACTTCCGAACTCCTTTATATATATGGCTCCCTGGATTCGAGAGTAAGAGCTTTGGTGTTCAGTGTGCGATGCTGGGCCCGGGCACATTCCTTAACAAGCAGTATTCCTGGTGCTTGGATTACAAACTTCTCCTTAACAATGATGGTCATCTTTTTCCTTCAGAGAAGATCACCTCCCATTCTTCCAACTCTGGATTCCCTAAAGTCCATAGCAGGTAAGACTAGAAGTAACCTTCTCTCTTTTTGACACTGGGTAGACATTTACCCTGTAGAGTCAAAGCACATATATTTGTAAGTCATGCCGTTTATGTCTTTATTTTTAAATCTAAAGATATACGGATATAAATTTTAATTGTGATTCCAAATTTTAAGTGCTGTGTGTGTGTGTGTCTGTGTGTTCACCATCAGTCATAAGAACTGGTGTTTTCAAGCTAGGCCTTTGGAATTGAGAGTTGTTTCTTATTTGTGTCCATTGACAACTTGTTTATCATAGCCTTCCAAGAGCTGGAACCTCTCAGTTGGCCTAGTCTGAGATGAAGTTGAAAACGAACTTAGGTCCAGCTCTGAATCTGATCGCAGTTCCCAGGCTTTCCAGATTCTATCCTTTCCAGACTGCTCTGTGGTGTCTGAAACTGCTTCCTGATGTTGTAAAGATTCTCAGTGTACTTAAATTTGAGTTTAAAATTAGTCCTAGATATATAGTGTTTTAAATTCAGCATGCTATTTATGTTATGAGTAAATTGAGATTTTGATAGCTTGCTAGAAGAGATGGAAAAATATTCTAATCTGTAAAAGGAAGATAATTCAGGGGGATATATATAGAAAGTGTGTATATACCGTTATAGTTGTCCCATTGTGCATGTTACTCTAAGGTAATTCTTAAGTGTGTGTGGGTCTTCTCTGTTTACCCAGAAAGGAATTTTATTCCTATGTAATGAGTTATGAACTATGTGTTATTGTTTTAAACCATCTGCTTTCTAAGCTACAGTATCCTCTGCCATTCTTCCCTGTGTGTTTCCATACCCACCCACCCACACTATGATTGTTCTCATAATGTTTTTTTTTAATCTACTCCTTTAGTCATAATTAAA
Organism: Apodemus sylvaticus; assembly: GCF_947179515.1. Classification (NCBI taxonomy): domain Eukaryota; kingdom Metazoa; phylum Chordata; class Mammalia; order Rodentia; family Muridae; genus Apodemus; species Apodemus sylvaticus. The sequence continues at coordinate 57,457,978 of NC_067485.1, read as the reverse complement.
TTTTTGCTTGGACTGTGCTTTCTCTTCTCCCTGCTACCTTCCCTTAATTCAAATCAGAAGTTCCTGGAAATGCAGCAGATGTTAGTATAGTTAACAACAGAGCTGAGAAAAGGCTGAAGTGGTTGGTTGCCAGAGGGTAAGCACGGTGGGGCGGGACTTGGACTCAGGTCTGAGCCTGAAACAGAAGGCAGCAGCCATGCCTGCGACCCCTCCTCCCTGGTGTCCTTCATTCATGAAGTATTTAGTGAGTACATGTGTCAGGTAGACAGTTTCCAACTCTCATCAATGAACAACTTGTAACAGCCCTCCTTATAATGCTCCTGCTGGGCACACTGATGCTTTGCCATTGAGACGTCATCCTATCATGGAGCACTTGGGATCTGGAAACAACAATAACAACACCAAAATGGAGTATATCATTACTCTGTTCCAGTCTCAGAGTCCTCAGCCCTAGTCAGGCCTCTGGCCTGCCCTGACCCCTCCTCCTGGCCTCGAAGACTGCCCTGGCATTGCTCCCACAGTGTTCTTCCCTGCCCTCCAGCTCCTGAGTGTTCACAGAGGCTTTCATAAACAGTATCTGATGGTCTCGTTCTCTTCCTTGGAATTCTTCAATATCTTCCTGGTATCTGCCAGTAATTTTAATACAAGAGTATGGTTTATAAACAAACTAAAATATATATGTTAAGAGATGGGACTGTAGCTTAGTAGTCCATTTCTTGCCTGGCAAATAGAAGGCTCGGAGTTCATCTCCCCCATAGCCTCCCTCCCTCACAGTATGCTGTTTTCATTCTAAATCATTTCAAAATGCCATAAGAGGTTATTTTAGGAATTCCTTAGTTTTCTACCAAAAGACATCCAACCATTGATTTTCACAGACTGATTAGCAGTTAGTTCTCTATAACACATTGTAGGTATAGTTGTCATCAGTTCAAAGCAGAATTTACTTTTTGCTTACTTTTTAATTTTCAGTTTTAGAATTGCCATGAAAGAACATTTCTTAAGTGAATGTCTGTTAATGTGGTAGAAATCACTTTGAGGTGAACTTACCAGAATAATTTTTCCTGTTTATGTGTTTAAAGTTATGGCATTAGTACTTGCTGATTTCCATAAGGCTAGTATTAATGTTGATTGAGAAGTCTATGGCTAAGAGAAAAAACAATGTTAAACCCAAAAAATACAAGACAGCGTGGGAACTCTGTGTTTAACTGGCTGAATGTCTTTCATATTTGATTTCTTCTGAGCCTCTCATTTAGAACACAGGATAGTCTTACCAGTATATTCCCTTTAAACTAATTTTGTTTTCTTGCTTCTTTGGTTAATTCCTGGAGTACCCTTCAGAACCTCTAGAACTTTGCAAACCAGTGTTCAGTGCCTAGGCTGAGGTGAAAGCCTACATTCTCAGCATTGCCACATACATGCCTTTCATGACCTCCCTCTTGGTCGGCACCTCTTCTCCTTCTCCTGGGGCCTCTTCTCTCGGTCTCAAGTGGCCGCGCCCTCTGTACCTGCTCTTTCACCCCTCCCTACCCGTGCCTCTGTGCTCTGTCATACCGCTGTCCATGGAGAACTGCCACAGGATGAGTCCCTACAGCAAAAAGACAGACCCAGTACTGAGTGCCTCTCATTTGCCAGGCTTACCTAGCCTTGCTTCCTGCCCTGCAGGAAGAGGTACTCTGTGCCTCCGTGGGCTGGGTGCTTGTCTACTTCAGCAGTGCACTGTTGTAGGTGTGTAACGTACTGCAGGGTCACAGCTGCATTCTCTGCATGTACTACCCTGCCAGCTCTAAGGCATAGCTTGATTTTCCCTATTTATTTCTTATGTAAAAGACATCATTACAGTATATATTCTCTTGGATCTGATTTTTTCAGCATTATCTTTGGGAGCCACATTCATAATATTATATTTATGAATTACTCATTCCATTGAGGAGCGAGGGTGGCATAGGGTAAGATGAGAAGAAATATGTAGTGAGGAAGTTGAGAAAATACAAACAAAACCGTAGGGTTCTCTTGCGTGGGTAATTTGGAGAAATGCGGCAGCAGCTGAAGGACATCATTACCGAAAGGATAAATGTGAAGATGGGGAGGAAGCAATCGAGAGGTCTGTGCACGGAGCCAGTTTGAATAGTATTGACTGTCGCATAGTAGTTTAAGTGAACTAAAGGTGGGAGAATAGAGATAATACTGAGAGTTATTCATTATCCTCTTACTTTATTATATAAAGGTGCAAGCCCTCACTCTGTCCAAATCCCCTTAGAACATGTTAAGACGCCGTGGGGAGGGGATATACACCTCCATTCCTCTAGCACAGTCATGCTGCATTCTGCTGACCCCTGCTTCCTTTATTTCTCCGAAGGAAAAATGTACAGTCTCCTCTTCTTTACTAGGGAAAGTAAATGTGGCATCTCCAGTTCGCATCTCCACACCGTCCCTTCAGTCTCAGAGGGCGTGTGCTCTCCAGGATTTTCTGGGCTATTCCATGTGCTTGTCTTGTTTGCGACAGTTGTTCCTTAGCCTAGTCATGAATCAGCTGTGTACCAAAATGTAGAACTACCTAAAAGCCACATTCTGAAGTCCTCCCAGACTATGGTCAGCAGCCTGTGTCAGGGACTCAGGCCCGTCTCTGCAAACACTGGGCCTGCTGACTCCACTTTCTGAAAATTCCACTGATCCGTAGCATTTGATTCTTCTGTGGTTTGCCCTTTAATTTCAGTGAGTCTGAATAAATCAGCTTTTTCTTTTGTAGATTGTACTTTTGAAACTTTGTAAACTTTGCTTAACCTTAGGTGATAAAGATGTTCTTAAGGTTTCTTTGGTAAGTTTTGTTTTATACTTTTTCCTGTTACCCATTTCAAGTTAGTTCTTTTTGGCATATGAATGTCTGGTTATTCTTAGCACTGTTTGCTTTTAAAATGGTACACTTTTTGTACCCTCACCAAAATCAATGACAATAAATTATCCCTATCTGTGTGTACCTACTTCGGGACTGGCATGTGTCTTCAGGCGCTGTCTGTCTTCCCTTTGAGCAATACGCAGTGCTTGGATGGCAGTAGCACTGCAGTGCTGAGTGTGGCGTAATGTGACTGCTACAAGTTCATTCCGTTCAAGCCTGCCTCTGTCTGCCTACAAAGAGCTCTGCTAGGTACTCAGAAGAGTTGATGTCTTACTAGGTTTAGTCCAGTTATTTGTGCTTTTCATTAATTTAGTTGACAGTTTGACACATACATACTACCTTCTGGTCACATGTGTCTCCCCCCATCCTCCACTAATCCTCTCCCTTTCTCCCACCAGATCTTCACCCCACTTTCATTTTAGTAGTCAAAGGTAACTGTGTCTATCCTATGGGACAGACAGTGTCCATGTTTGGGTGATACTTAAGTAGGGAAAGAACAGGGAAAGAAAAGAGGAAAAGACTAGAAAACCAAACCATTTATCAAGCTTGAATGCTAAGATGTGGAAAAAACAAAGATGGCCTTACCTTAAATCAAATTGCCTTTGAGTTTCAATATTTTCTATGAAATCTTTTTAGTGAAAAAGAACACTGTGATGGCCAGTCTTGTGTCAACTTAACACACAAACTAGAGTTATCTGAAAGGAGGGGGGCCTTACTTGTGAACATGCCTCCATAAGATAAGGCATTTTTAAATTAGTGGTTAATGGGGGGGCCAGCTCGTTGTAGTTCTGTCTCTGAGCTGGCAGTCCTGCGTTCTGTACATGAAAGCAGGCTGAGCAGGCCAGGAAGCAGCACCCTCCATGGCCTCTGCATGGCTCCTGCTCCAGGATCTTCTGTTCGGACTCCTTTGGTGATGAACACCAGTGTGGAAGTGTAAGCTGGTATTTGGTCATGGTGTTTGATCTCAGTCATAGAAACCCTAAGATAAATACATCTGTAGAGAAAGTCTCTGGGTTTTTGAGTATGTTTATAGAAATATTTTTAGTGTGGCTTATTTTTCTGTGTTAGTAATTTTTTAAATCAGAACCCGGTTTTTTTCATACAATATGTTGTGATTATGGCTCCCCCTCCCCAACCCCTCCCAGAAGATCCCCACTTCCCCACTGACCCTTGCCCTTGTCCACAGCTTGGTTTTTTGTTTTGTCCCAGAATACAAGCAGGCAGCTTAAAAAAGTAAGATAAAGTAAAAACATACAGACAGATAGAAAAAGCCGCTGAAGGAAAGCATAAGAAACAGACACAAATGCCAACACACATATTTGCACATACAGAAAACACATGCAGACAAAATTGGAAAGCATAATACATAAGCAAAAGATCTGTAAGGGGAAAAAATGTCCAGACATTGTGAGACAAAAAACCTCCAAAGATAACATTGAGATTGTTGTATGTTAGCCATCTACTGCTGGGTGTGGTTTGTGTACTGCATTGGAAAAACCTTTCCTTTCTGATTGGTCATCAGTTGGAGATAGCTTCTGGTGGATTAGGAATGGAGACTTGTGTCTCGTTTCCCTCAGCCCTAGGTGCCCATCCAGCTTAGACCTGTGCAGGCCCTGTGCGTGCTGCTAAGGTCTCTGAGTCCTTGTGCGACTCAGTTCTCTTGTGTCTGTAAGGCTCTGGCTCCTTGCTGTCTTCATCTCTCTGTCTCTTAAGATCTCTCTGCCTCCTCTTTGGAGGATTTCCCTGAGCCCTGACGGAGGGACTCGATGAAGCTCTGTAGATGATATCTTCAGGAGTAGGCCTTACTATCTGTAGAGAGCAACCGAATAGCCTTGGCAGTAGCCTGGGTTGTTTAGGGATTTCCATGGGGCCACTTCGTTAGTAATGTTATAAATCAGAGACACATTTCTTGGGTGAGGGGGACAGCTGCTAAAAACGGTGATATATATTTGACTTATGCTGTGTCACATACGCACACAAAATAATAATAATATGAGCTGGGCGAGGTGGCACATTCCATTCATCCCAGCACTTGAGAGGCAGAGGCAAGTAGATCTCTGAATTTGAGGCCAGCCTGGTTTACAGAGTAAATTGCAGGACTAGAGCTACACAGAGAAACCCTGTCTCAGAGTAGGGGGATACACACACACACACACACACACACACACACACACTATATATATATATATATATATATATATATATAGTGTGTGTGTGTGTATAATCTGTTGTTACTTGACATAGTAAAGCATATGTATACATATATATATATATATATATATATGTATATATAAATTTCAAAAAAGTAAAAGTGTTTCTATAGCTGGGTAGTAATGTGTTGGTTTTGTGTATAGTTTTGGGCATGTGATAAGGTTGCACACAGTTGTGGAGGGTATAAAATTCCACAACTTAATGGAATTTTATAGGACCTAGGCGTGAGCAGAAGAGGAAGAGGTGGGTCCCTCTGTTTCTTCCCTTCAAGGACATGTATGTCCTCGATATGTGTTTACCACTTCCCAAGAACCAGGCTGAGAATAAGTCTCTAACACATGGCCTTTGGGGGACACTCCATATTGAAACTGGAGCAGTAGAACATATAACATTGCAAGGGAAATCTCAGTAATGTGGATCTTATTTTGTAAAAAAAAAAAAAATGTAAAAAGCATAAGAAAAGAGTTTTCTCTTGGGAATTATAGACATCCACAATAATTCAGATTATAAAGTATCTGCTATAGAATAGATATGGTTGTGGGTCAAACTAGGAGAGGGATAGATACAGGAGAGTAGTCTTTTTATTCCTAGACTAGGGCAGTCTGGTGACATCATGCCAATAGTCAGAATGCAGTCAGGTAAGTTTCAGTAGAGGATGGCTTGTCCTAGGAAATATTCAGACAGCAGGTGGCTGCTGATCAGCCTTGTGAGACTGGAGTTTGTTTCTGAGAAACATTGTGTACGTTGTATATTGGGACTCTGTCTAGGGTACCTAGTAGATTTCATGGTACTTGTGGATTTAGCAAAAATAAGGAAAATGATTCCATCTCAAGATAAATGCTAGTAGGAAAGTGAGTGCCTGGTTTAATGTAGTCTTAATTAGTTTGTTTCCTGAATTACTAAATTCTGATCACTCTGGAGTTCTTCATTTGATAAATTAACATTTTTTAAACCCTTTTAGAACAACTAGTTTGAATCATTGGACCAAAGCATAAAACTGTTAAGAATGTAAACGGAAATCAGTTTCTGAGTAAGGATGTCCCACCTGGAGTTTGTCCAGTGGAAGGTAGAAACTGCCTGTTTCCATTCATAACTAGGAAGCTCAGTACTTCAAAAGATGGGTTAAAATCTTGGAGTTGCTATATGCTAACTTCAGTACAGTGAAGGAAATGCAGCATTGTGTCCACTGTTGTGTGATCATTTCAAATGCTTTGTAAGTGGAGTTGTAAAATCTATGAACTAATTACATATAACATGACTAATGATAAGACATTGGAATTTTACTTGGCTAATTCATAGTTCTGAAGGAAGAAATACTTTATAGGATGAAACTCTATTTCTATGTATTTAAGATGCTGAAGATAGATGTATTCTAGAGGGGAACAATTGTACATTCATCCGGGATATGAATAAAATTCAACCTTCTGGAAACACAGAAACATTAGGTAAGTCTTTCTCTTTTTTTTTTTTCTTGTTCCTTTTTGGGTTCTGACAGATTTTCTTCTAATTCTCTTTATCTTCTTTTCTTGCAGAATTACTACTAAAGGAATTTTTTGAGTATTTTGGCAATTTCACTTTTAATAAAAATTCCATAAACATTCGACAGGTAAAGACTGTCAGCATTTGTTATAAACTGACTGCTGCTGTACTAGTGTTCTCAGTTGATTCATTTTAAAGCACTTTAATGAATGCTTAGTCATGAGATGGAACTGAGATGGCTGTGACACTTGACTGAGCTCAGCATCCATGGAGCTGCGAGAATAGGAGACAGCTCTGGCATCTGATGTTGTCACGGTACATGGTCTGATGTGGAATAATAGCGCTGGAGTTTACGTATAGTTGTTTAAACTGAAGATGTGCTCGGTGCAGAATTTGTCTTATTTTTGAGACAAGTGTTGTCATGTATACCCAGATTGGTCCTGGGCTTGGGATGCTTTTGCCTCCATATCCCAGTGCTGGGATTTCAGGCATGTGCTACTACCCTGACTCCAAGTCCCGAGGATGGCTAGATCTGACTGCTTCCCTCAGTTTCAGCGGTTGGGGCTTAATTTAGTACATGCCACTTTATAAAGATTGACTTCATTTATATTCTCTCTCCCCCTCCCCCTTCCATCTCTTGATTCAGACCCTTCTCTTAAGTAGAAGTTGTGTTATGTAAAGAGGGTATTTTATTGATGATCTAGTCCAGATACCTTCCACCTAAGCACTGACGTCATCATTCATAGATCATAAATCTAAGTAATTGTTTTCAGAGACTACTTGTAAACTGTGAGGGAAAAAGAACAGCTTGGTCATATCTGCACTCATATAAATGCATATGTTCCCAAGACCCTTGGGAAAGCAGTTCTTTACTCTGTGACTTAAGTTGGTCTTGTGTGTTCCTGGCAGCTAAGTCCTTACATACTTGTGTCTTCTCTGTTGTCTGTAGGGAAGGGAACAAAACAAGCCCGATTCCTCTCCTCTGTACATCCAGAATCCTTTTGAAACATCTCTCAACATAAGCAAAAATGTGAGTCAGAATCAGCTACAAAAATTTGTGGAACTGGCAAGAGACAGTGCCTGGATTTTGGAACAGGAAGACAAGGATCAGCCTTCGAGTAGGCAGCCCTGGGGACTGGCTGCCCTCCTGCTGCCACCTGGGGCAGGCCACGCTTCTCTATCCCGGAAGAAGAAGAAAAAGCCGATGAGTGAAAAAGTCAAAGGCTTGCTAGCATCCATAAAAAGCAACAGCCCTGTCAGTCCCACAGATGCCAGTGGAAAGCGAGTGATCAGTACGCAGGCGTGATGGCAACATTTTGGACTTCCAGGAAGAACTGCCACCAAATGTTGACAGGCCTTAACATTTACATATCTGGTGTCATCACCCTTTTACTTGGTCTGAAGTTCTGGATATTTCCTTCTGATCAGGTGGAGTTAATTAAAATATCAGTGACAAAAATTTGCAAAACACATTTGAGCTCTGCAGAGTGAATGATAAAATGAATTTTATCAGCATCCTGGTTGATACTTCTGTCAGTCTCTAGTTGAAAATCACTTCAAAACCCTTTCAGTTACCTTTATATATAGGTGATGAATGCAATAAAGCTCCAAATTTGATAGAACTCGTTAGTATCTATTTTCTATTTTTCAATCAAAGTTCTCCTATTAGGTGTTTTGTCTTCTGGTTAGTTATAAAGCAATGAGCTTGTATCTCATCGGGCTCCTTATGCAGATTTTGTCTTTGTTGATTTTCCTGCCCCTTCCACACCTCCTCCTCCCACTTTTCTTCCCCTACTAGCCCTCAGTTGCCTTTGCTTCGTGTCTGAGCGACTGTTCTGCTACTCTGTCGGTTCCCTTCCCTGTATAGTCTTCCCCACAAAGGTCCCAGAGTTTCATGATCTGTACCTCATACTGCTTCACACATGATATCAAAAGTGAACCCAAAGCTCACACAGGAGAGGAAAGGCACAGCTTTGTCCTGGATCTGTGGTACTTCAAGCAGAATTCCCCCATTCCTAGTTAAACAGGTTGTGTTTGATTTCCCAAACTCTGTCTCTAACACATAAAAATGCCGACACTTCAGTCACTGCATTCTGTGTTCCAATCAGATATGTAGAATTGTGGATATATTGTATTTTCAAGTCAAATTTTATTTTTGTTTTCAAGAATAAAACCTTTTTTCTACTGAATTGTGATAACAGTATTTCTAATATTAATTTCTGCTTTTGAGATCTCTTTGTAAGAAACAATATATACACAGAGAAATATATTTTACATTGTATTCTGTGAAGGATGGTACAGAGTTTAGAAACTGACTCCGTGGTGGGTTGCTGTCCCTGGCTGCAGAATGAGTATGGTAATAGTGCCTTAAGCTGTAAGCTGTATTACTGCTCGCTGAGCTACAAGGAAGGTGTTGGTCAAAGCCTGTCATAGGATGCTCAGCCTGTTCTCAGCAATGCTCCTGCTCTTGAATTTGACTGGGGACATTATGGGCAGAACCCCAGGTCTTGTGTGTCCTGGGCAAGTACTTGTCACAAGAGAAGTCCTAGCTCCTGCTACGCATTAGAGTTCATAGTCTTTACTATTTTTCCTGCTATTCAAATTTTAACCTTAGAGCTTGCAGTGGCAAACTTTTTGAAGTTTTTGGACAGAATGCTAATGAATTGGAATATTTCAGGAAAGTCTTCCAGTGTTTCCAAAGGGAGTCTGCCCGCAGGGCTGTGATCTCACGTCTGAAGGCAGGCCAGTGGCGGTTTTCTTCTACTGGTGTCCAGCAAAGGCTGCTTTCATTTGTTCCTTGAAGCTCATTTAGTTGATATAGAGCTTGATGTTAATTTTAAAAGCAACTATTTTGAGTTTCTAGTTGAAATGATTCTTTTTCCCTAGTCACAGGTGTTTGATCAGAAATTTACTTCTGTGTTTTTTAAAGTTAGAGTAACTTAAGCACATAAGGTGCCTGAATATGTTAATATATTTTTTTAAAACTTACAGCCTATTGTCTCTTACCTTAACACTGATAATTTGTCATTGAGATGTGGGTATGTGATGAATCTAAATGTATGAAATTCTGTTTCTGAGATAGTCAGTGTCGCTCTGGGTGGCCATGGACTCACTATGGAGCAAAAAGAGTTGGAACTCCTGATTCCCTGCCCCAGTCCCCCAAGTGCTAGAATTACAGGTATGAGTCACCATACCTGGATAAATTTTTTTAATATGCAATTTTAAAGGTTTAATTAACTTCTTTTTTGCTATAGCATTCCTGTTATAGCAAAGTAGGTGTTTTGTTCTTGGGGGCGGGGGTGTTGCTGCTGTTACTGTTTGTGTGTTTTCTTTTTGATACCAGGATTAATTGATGCCCAGGACCCTATACATTCCATTTAGACTGCCATTCTACCATTGAGTTACAGCCCAGCCCCATAGTAAATAGTCTTAAATGGTATTTAACTGAATTAGACTAGTGTATCACAGCTGTGTGTGTGTGTGTGTGTGTGTGTGTGTGTGTAGGTGTAGAGGTCACCATTTAACTTGGTACACCCATTTGATTTGTTAGACTGGAACAGCAAGGCCAATGGGTCTCCTCAGTACTGGGATTACAGGTGTACGTTGCCATCTCTGGCTTCTGTGGGAGTGCTGGGATCAGACTCAGGTCCAAGTTCCTCCTCAGCTGACAGAGCAGTCCCCAGAGCCCACCGCCATTTTTTTTTTTAACTATAAGAATGTATGAGTAACTTGGCAATGGTCTTACTGAATTAAAACTACACGGATAAGGACACTCAGGCCTTTCCCTAGGAGTCACTAGGCTCTCCTTGTATAGTTTTCACCTGTCATAGCTTTAATGAGTATTTGAAGATAATGTTGGTACAGATCAAATTCATTTGAGCTCTGCACTTCCAAGGTTCTATATATAGCCCAGTAGAATAAATCCTGAGATTATTGCCTGCCCTTAGGAAGTTTGATCATTAGCCAGTCTTGGAATTGAGAAGTGGCTTCAGGCATTCTGGGAAACCAGTGCACCTGTCCTTCACAGCCGGAGGTCTCAGCTGCGTGGGAGAAGGGGAGGTAAGGACAGCTGGGATAACTAAGAGTCCTGCCCTCGGTTACAGCGCACCTTTCCTTTCACTACACTATAGGCAGAAGAGGGCAGGACTAGATTTCTCTAGTCATCCTATGTTCCTAAGACCTCATAGCCTTAAAGAACTCCTAGCCTGCCCGAGTGGCAATAGAGGAAGGCTGTATTTGCATGTCTGAAGAAGAAGAGCAGAGACATCTGCACCAAGGCCACCGGAAGGTACAGCAGCCCCACTATGAGCTCTCTGTTTCCCAGAGCTTGGCATGGGGTGGTGAGTAGCTGTTACTGTCCATCCTCTGCTAACTGGTAAGAGATCGCTCAGAATGTTTTAGATAGCAGTTCTGTCTGACATGATTGTCTCACTAGGGTGGCTAGAGAGGGAGTGGGGATTCCTCCAGGAAAGGAGAGGAGTCAGGAGAGCAGGAGACTGTTAGAGACCAGGAGATCTGCATTGCTGCTCAAGGCTGAGCAAGGCTGTTGTGCTGGCTTGTTTGGTTTTTGCTTGTTTGTTTCCTTTTTTTTGTTGTTTTGTTTTTGTTTTCCAAGTTGATTAGAACCTAGACATATCTGGGAAGAGGGAATTTTCATTGAGAAAATACCTCTATAAGATTGGCCTATAGACAGGTCTGTTGGACATTTTCTTAACTGTTGATGTGGAATGGCCCAGTGTGCTGGGCAGTGCCACCCTGGGCCAGTTGTCCTGGATGTATAAGAAAGCAAGTTTAACAAGACACACGCATGCCAGTAAGCAGCAGTCGCTTGGCTTCTGTCCCGCCTTCAGGTTCCTGCACAAGTTCCTGCCCTGACTTCCTCACCTGTTGTAAAAAATGAATAAACCTTTCCTCCCAATGTTGACTTTGGTCGTGGTGTTTAGCAGAGCAATAGACATAACTAAGACAGTCTTGAAAGACTGCTAACTGCAAGGTGGTATTTTCCATGGTAACAACTTTGTGCCAAGGCATGGTTAGTGTTTGCAGTTGGTTATTAGCTCCAAGCAACTAGTCTTAGCAAACTGAATGGCATAGGCCCCATCACTCACTTAGATGGAGTTTGGCCTTCGGTTTTGCATGACTCGTTTTCCTTCATGTTTTGTTGAAGAGACGACCCTCAGCAGGAAGTATGGGGACCATTGGATTTCATGTGAACTCCTGTTAACAAGGGCTTCTTAGTAATACGTACTCGGAAGAGGATAAAACAACCAGAAATCATTTTCACCTTGGTATGGCATTGTGCTGTTTATTTGGAAATGTTTAGGAGGCTTATTTTGGTCTCCATCTGAATCCAGTTATTTGCAGATAGATTGCAGAAGACACAAACATGATAGTGACCTTAGGGATTCCCATGGAATAGCTCCTCGAAAGTGTCTGCTGCAAAGAACATCCTTGATCTGCAGTATCTGACTCAAGAGACATAAAATCCCCCAGTTATTACACTTTGCCTTTTAAATGTGATGTTACTGCTCTATGGTATATCCACCCACCTTTACTTACTCACTGGCTCTAAAGGTGATTTTTTTTTAAATGTTTATTATATGAGAATGTACGTTAAAACATTTTCCTTCTACAACAGAAACTTTAATCTTTGATAGCTCTGGAAAAAGGCAGTGCTTTAGAGGCCTCGTGGTTGTAGGATGGAAGTTGTGTAAGCGATATTGAATGTAAATGTCTCATTGTTTCTCGTTGTCTTAAAGCCTTTTGTAGTTGCTATTTCTTGTTTGAGAATCCCCAGTCCACAAAGGTGCCACAGCCTTGGAGGAGCAAAGACAGGCAGATTCTGGAGTCTGGCTGCCAGCCAGCCGGTCTAGCTTAAGAGCTCCAGGTCCAGTGACCTCTGATCTGAAGGGACTAGGGAGAGTGGGAGAAGAAGACAGTGACATTGACCAGGCCTGCACACAGGGTTGTGCACCCACACGCTCAGGCACAGACATACCCACACACGTACCTCTAAAAGAAATTAAAATGCATACTTGAGAGTTGGGAGTGATACCTAATCCTACAGTCCCACTGAGACCCAGTTTCAAAAACAAAACAGCAAAAGTATCACTTGTAACTTGATGTTCCGTATGTACAGGGACGGATGTGTATTGTCAACAGGTTGAACATCTTAGCAGTGCTCTGAAAGCTTTTCACTGCAGAGCACTTGTAGTTTTGATTTTTGGATTAGGGGTGCTCAGTGGGTAAGATCTCTGTAGTCATCCCCATCAAGTACCTGAAACCCGAAGCGCTCTGCTGCCAGAGTTTTGGATTAGTGATGCTCACCCTGTGCCATACCCGGAGTTTGTCAAGTCCAAATCAATGAAGCTCTAGGTTGTTGTTTGCTCTGGCTTTAGTTTGCAGTGTGCAGCACTGAGGACTTAGCGTGGTGCCTGCTGTTTCCTCCTACGAAGCGATGTGATGAGCATTGTGTCCTCTGCCGCCAACACTTTCCCTGTGTCACTTGGTAAGATCTGATCAGGAACCTTCTCCGGAGACAGTTGCTGGATCTGGGCTCAGAGGAATGCATCTTCGGATCTCATCAAACTTGGATGTGTTTATTCTGCTGGGCTGAGCATAAAGGCATGTTCCTTCTAGTCTGCTCTCTTAAAACTGACCATAAAAGTAGGCCTCAGAGCTGGCCGATGCCTCGCGGGGAAGCAGGCTCAGCAGTGATCACATTAAACTGTATGTAGATAATTATAAAGATATTGAAAGTAGACTGGAAAGTATAATGAGCCTGCCGAGGTCCTTTATGAGTTTGGACTCATGGCAAAGGGTTTCGAGTCTATAGCTGACTGGCTTGCCAACTCTGTTTCAGTCTAAACAGGTTCCATTCGTTCTCTTATTATTTCAGTAGCATGCCAGTGCGACCTTCTTAACCATTAATCACCCCTAAGGAACGCTGACTAATACCGGTCTTCCGAGGAGCACAGTGGCTCCCAGGTGCCTTTGCTTGGGCAGGACTCATTTCCTTATGGACTTTACTTCCAAATATTGCCCTGGCTCCATTTGCCGTTATTCTCAGCATCCAGCCACATCTGTTAAACCTTGTTGTTTGCTTCCCTTCTGACGCTCTCCTTTTATCTCTCCATTTACTTCTGACCTATATTATAATGTATTCATTTTTTACATATGACTTAAAATCTATTAAAGTATATTTTAATTGAGGGTTTTTTTTGTTTGTTTGTTTCTTGTTTTCTTTTTCATTTCTACACTTTTGCCAAAAGCCTTCCAGTTTGGCTGGAATTCTCAACTCAAGTACCAGGTCTTCTCTTCCTGTATACAGCAGCTTGAGGCCTGAGCTGCAGACCTTGGTGACTCGGTCTCGTGGTACTGATTCCTGCTGAGCAGAGCACAGACGTACTTTGAGGGTTGGGGAGGGGCTGACAATGGATACATTCAGTGTAGAGTTTCGTTTGTGTTTACTGTGAGTTGCAGCACTGGCAGGAGAGATCCCGTCCCAGGCAGGTAGGCTCAGCATACATCCACATCGCTTTCTGACCTTCTCGGTTGTGAGCTTCAGTACATCTCTCCAACACCTGTCTCCCCCAAAAGATTGGGCTTCCTGCAGTTTACTTCTGATCAGACCTATAGTGTTCACCCCTTGTATTCAAGCTGCTGGCCTCCCCCCCCCTACTTTGTTCTCATTTGTAGCAGTGGCTCCTACCTCTTTGCTCTGCTGACCCCAGCCCCTGGCCCCTGTACCGGAGTATGTATTGCTTAGGGACTTTGACTCATTGTAAGGGGACTCCAGTGCTCTCTCACTACCAGCTTGTTCGAATGGATTTCTGTGCACCCAACCAGCTGGAGCCATGCCCATCTATCTGGAAAGCAGAGAACACGCCCTCCTTTAGAAAGCCAGCATAGCCAAGCTTTGACTTCCAGCCTGTGGTTTTCCTCAGAGGGTTCTGCCCATGGGGATTCAAGGTTGAATGTGTGCCATGTATGAATGTGTACAAATGACATGTATATGTGCCATGTATGTATACCATGCATGATGAATGGTACAAATGACTGTGTACATTGAGACACTTAAAACAACCAAGAAGTGGATGTTTTCTTCCAAGTTTTCAAAATGCTTGTCTTGGCAAAGATAAGGAATTAAGCATTTTAGGCCCAAATTCTTCTTTTAAAAATATTCTGATTTACAAGAGAGAAGTTAGCGGCTGGAGAGACGGCCGTTAAGAATCCTTTCTGCTCTGTGGATTTAGTTCCCATCACCCACATGGCCACTCGCAGTCATCTGTACTCCACATCCAATGGCCTCTTCTGGCTTCTAAGGGCACTGGACATGCATGTCGTGCACTTACATACATGCAGGCAAATACACATAAAATTAAAAAGAAAGAAATCTGTAAAAAGAGACGTTAGAAAATGTCTTCAAATTTCAGCACAAGTTCTTGAGATATGCTTTTATGATTTGTTTTACTGGGGGAGGAGATGTGCTTCATGTGGCATATGGAGGCCACAGGAGGACACTGGGCGTCTCCCACTACCTTACCTTTGAGACAGGATTGCTCACTGCATGTGAAGCTTGCTGTTTTGACGTCTAGAGTTCACCTGTCTGCTCCACACAATGAGGCTGCAAGGGGAAACAGCCCTGGCAGCTTTTACCTGGATGCCGAGGATGCAGAGTCAGGCCATTCACCTGCACAGCAGGCGTCCTTGCATACTGAGCCATCTTCGTCTATTACAGTATCCTACAATGAAGATTTAAATGCACTTGCACACGGGTGAAATTCTTGAGATATATGTATATTTTATGAGCCAGTTCTATAATATATCACTAATGCATGCTTCATATTTTCAGTTATATAAGCAGCCTACATTTGCTGTGACAACAATAAAAAATGGTGTCTTTATTTTAGTTTTCCGTATATAATTATAATGTGTTACATATATTTTAGCACCATTGGACTGCCAGAGACAAAGCGAGTCTACATGTTTAATAAAACCATGTGAAAGCTGGAGTTATTTTGTTTTTATATTCATAGCTCTGGAAAAGGCAGTGCTCCAGAGGCCTTGTGGCTGTGGGATGGAAGTTGTGTTAGGTGATACTGAGTGTAAAAATTTCATTGTTTAAAGTCTTTTGTGGTTCCCATTTCTAATCCATATTAGCTGTATTTAATCTTCTAGATGAAGGAAGATTTGACTATGATTAAGTATGTGCAGCATCATCCCGGAATAAATTTTATTCATAAATTAATAAAATATGTGGATTCAAGAGGAAATACTTTGGGCCTTAAATGCAGTTACAATATCTACAGTCTGTTTAAACCCTGTGCAGCTGAAATCTGTTTTGCTTTAAAAATGAAAAGTTCAGAGAGCACCAGAAGATATTGAGGATGTGGAGGTGGAGGTGACATTTCCTTAATTGGCTCTTGATTGTGTAAATAAAGATGGCAGAAGCCCGTCACTGGGTGAAAGCAAAAAGGTGGGATTTCCATGTCCCAGGAGGAAGAGGAGGGGACGAGAGGGGGGAGTTCGGCCAGGCGTTGGGGAGAGGAGCATGGGTGGGCACCATGTAAGGGCTGGGGGCAACTAGAATCAATGGTGGCCTCTGCAGAATCCTGACATAGAATAGCTGGTGAGTTTAGGGCTGTAGATTCTGCATCTAACGGTTGTGTTACCTGGTTGGTTTTAAAATACTAAGGTGTTAAAATGTCCATGGTGCTTTCCATTTGTGGGTTTATTATGCCCGCAGTCAGGTGGAAAGACAGATCCACTGGTGCTCATCTTTCTACTTTGGGTCGGACCCCAGCCCAGGGAATGGTCCTGCGCATGCTTAGGGTGCTTCGTCCCACCGCAGTTAACTGGATCTAGAAAAGCCCTCCCTCTACAGACATGCCCTAGACTTCTCTCACAGTCCACTCTAAGTCTTGTCTGGTTGCAACCCTTGTAATGCCTTGCGAAGATTTCCAAAGTTCATCAGTGAAAATTATCAGTGATGAATCCCCTGGAAAGAGAAGTCAGGAACACAGAGAGTCAGAAAAATGGGTGGGAAAAGTCCATGTGGGAGAAAATGCCAGCATTACAGTAGAGATTTTTTTGTGAGGAAATTGAGATTTGGGGTGAAAATGTTGGAAATGAAATTTTTAATGAACCAAAAACAAAACAACTAAAAGAAAAGCCAAGAGATGAAAAAGTATCTCAGTGAAAAAACACTGAAGACAAAGTTGAAAGAATACCACATTCCTACGCCAGTAAAATAAGTAAGCAGGCGCATTAAACAACTCTAGAAGCGACTAAGCTTCCTACCAACCCTCAGAATCCAAAGACAGAAGAAGGCTCTAAGATAGTAACTAAAGGCATACGAATCCATCCACTTAAATAATAGCAGAAAGGTTCCTAAGTGGCTATACTACACGAGAGGCAATCTGCCCACGGAGCGGCCCAGTTTGGTGCTTCTATTATTCAGCTTAGAGGAATGAAGTTATGATATCTGGGGGACCTGTGTGGGGCTGGAGAACAAGTCGGACGTGCAAGATAAAATACGTGTTTTCTCTCATGGCGTGTCTAGAGTTAAGGTTTGTGTGTATGTGTGTGTGTGTGTGTGTGTGCGCGTGTGCGCGCATGTGCACGTGTGTGTGTGTGTGTGTGTGTGTGTGTAGGAGCAAGACTGAGAGCAAGAAAGAGTGAGCAACCGAGAGGGCCTGGGAAAGTATAAAGGCGGCTGGAAGGGAGGACACTTTACCATGGAGTGAACAGGTTAGCACAATGGAACACGTGCCCCGAGGGCAGGAGGGACTATTCGGCAGGTAGGAAGTCAGACGTGAAAGAACAATAGGGCAAACTAAACCGATGCATGACACATTTTCATATACATGAAAATGTCACATTGAAGCTCATTATTTGTATACTAACCAAAATTCAGAAAAAAAAAAAAGAATCATAATGCCTGTCATACTAACAGAAACGCAAGTTCTGCGATTATGTGAATCATAAAAGCATGCTAGAGTTGAGTGGATGAAACTAGAGTCATACCAGACACGTATCAAAGGGCTGGGGTTCCTAATTTAGGAGACTTCTCCCGGTCTCCCAGTGGTCTGTGTCTGCTGCAGCCCTCGTGAGGGGGACTTGTTTCTGGGCAGAGAAAGCTGGCCAGCTGAGAAGGCAGCTGAAGGGTTTGGTATATGGTATCCCTGTTATAAAACTATCCAATATGCCCAAGACAAAGCTGTATTGGGGATATTTAATCTCTAAAAAGCAGTTACCCCTATTTTCTGTGCTAGGCTGCTCTTTCGGAAATCTGCCGGAATCCGAGAGAGGGTTGATGCTCTCTGAAAACAAGGCAGAGGTACAACTGAGATTTGGCTCTCAGATAGCTCCACGGAGCTTTCAAGATGCTTGTTCAACTAATATTTTTCTCATGTGTGTCCAGTGATTTTTGAGCAATTATTGACTGTTATATGGTCCCAATGTAAGAAGCCCTGTTCGATGAGTCCAGCAGGTGGCGCTGTCTTAAAAGGTTGTGGATGCTACAGATGGTAGGGTCTCGCTGACTGGTTTTTGGATGGGCCCATAAGAGGTTAAAAGCTTGTAAGAATTATCAAATGTGAGTCTTTTCTATCAAATACTCAAAACCTTGTATCTAAGAACTGAAATCTTTAGATATTCCCCACCTTGTAAGAGTTTTTATTTTCTTTTTGCTTAAACATTTGACATACATTTTGGGAATTTGATGGCCTGGAGCAGTGACCATTTTCCCCTTGGAAGAGTAACCTTTTCCCCTTCATTTCCTGTGTGTCAGTACTTCTCAGACTAGCCAACTGAATAAGACTGAGGTTAGACGTTAGCCAATGGGGAAGAGAGACAGCACCACCTGAGTTAGAATCTAAGCCAAGTGTATGGAGCGTTCGCACCTCCCCAGCATAACTTGTCAGTCAAGCGTATAGTTCACTTTGTCTAGACCCTTACTTAGCTGGGGTGGTTTGTTTGTTTGTTTGTTTTGAGACACCAACCTATCTCTACCATTGCCCCATCCAGCCTCTTTTAAAACTCATTTATTTGTTTGCGTTGTTTCAACCCCAGGACAAACGGCTACCACGTTCTCCCAGCACTCCCGGCATCCCTCACTCTCTGTTACTGGGTATGGCTGGCACACCTTGCCCCCTATGCTAAACGTTCCAGCCAAGGAACTGGCTGTCCTTTCCCCAGAGGGTCGTCCCTATATAATCCAGACATTTTAGTAACCCACTCACCCACTCACCCACTCACCCGTTTTGTACCTCTGGCTTCCTAGCCGCTGCATCTGGCTCTCCTCTCTTTCCCTCTCCCTTCCACACATAGCTCAGGATCGTGACCATACTGGACTCTTCCAGGTGTGCCTGTCTCTGGCTATGCTCTCCCATATATTTATAATAAACTTTCTACTCCACCGTATATAGGAGCAGACATGCCCTTTCCCTTTTTATTTATTTGTTTTTATTCTGTTTGCTTGCTTGTATCTGTGTGTCTATGTGCCCATGCATGCGCTGTCAGAGGACACCTTTCAGGAGTTGATTGGGTCAGGTATCTCCTGATTGTGCTTCCATGTTTCATATCCCACACTGTCTGGCCAACAAGCTGCAAGACAGTCCTCCTGCCCTGACTCCCTCCTTGTAGTGGGGGCACTGGGATTAGAGAGAGGTGCAAGCTACCACATCTGACTTTTTTATGTTGGTTTCAGGGATTGACTCAAATTGTCAGGCTTGCTTGCACAGCGTTACTGGATATATCACCTCCCTGCCTTCCAGCCCCTGGGTTTTAGTTTCTCTCCTTACAGATACTCGAAACTCCCTTTGCTTTAACATGCAGTAGTCAGAATCTGCTCAATGTCATAACTTAATGTAAAGACTGGAGCTTACACAAAGTGTGGATGCTGGAGATCAAAGCTGGATTCCAAACAATCAGACCTGATCATGGGCAGTCTCACTTTTTTCTTCCAAGACTAACTTAGTATCTGTCTCAGTTTGAGTTTCTATTTCTGTGAAGAGACACCGCGACCACAGAAACTCTTATAAAGGAACACATTTAACTGGGACTAGCTTACAGTTCAGAGGTTTAGTTCATTATCATCATGGCTGGAAGCGTGTTGGCATGCAGACAGACATGGTGCTGTTGAAATCTACATCTGGAGCAGCGGGCAGCAGGAAGAGAGAGAGTCACTGAGCCTGGCTTGAGCTCTAAAACCTTGAAACCCACCTCCTGTGGCATACTTTCTTCAAGAAGCCCACACCCACTCCAACAAGGCCATACCCACTCCAACAAGGCCACACCCACTCCAGCAAGGCCACACCCATCCAACAAGGCCGCAGCTCCTAATAGTGTCCCTCCCTATGAGCCTGTGGGGGCCATTTTCATTCCACTCACCACATGTGGGCAAGAAGATAACGAAGTTCTCTGATGACTTTTCTTTTCAGAGGACATCAGTCTAACTGAATTAGTACTCTACCATATGACTTCATTTAACTTTACCTCCTTAACAGTCATCCTGGGTTAGACCTTGAGTATGTAAATTGGAGACAGGAAAATCACAGTTACGTTCATAACAGAGGATCTTTGAAATGCTACCATTGGGTCAAGCTTATTCCCTGTTTAAGCCCACCCCCATTATTATTCTGAGATGAATCCAAACTCCTGATTAGCATACAGAGGTCCACTTTATCTAGTCTTGTTCTGTATCACAACTCTAGGGGCCATAGTTCCCATCAGTACAATAAAAACATTGACGTCAGAGGCTATCATCAATTCCAACTTGAGAGTTCTGATGAATAGGAAGGTGCCTGTTATGGGTCTCCTGTTTAATAAACTATTTCTCCAAAGAAGAATGGTTCTTTGTCAGGATGGCTGTGACACACACACACACACACACACACACACACACACACACACACAGACACAGACATCAAGAAGGCATACAAGAGTCTATTACATAACTGAGGCCATTGGAAATGGCAGGCCAGGCCTTCCAGGCAGGACACTGGCTGGGTCTTTACTGTGGCCAAGAGGTGGGACTAGCAGGCTGTTATAATTTGGGTCTTGAGTATCCCCCAAAGCCAGGATGCTGAAGGCTCAGTCCCATCCTTAACCATACTAAGAGACTGTGGAAACAATAGGTGGGGCCCAGGGGAAGGAGGTTAGCTCATTGAAGATATACTAGGTGGTGTTAGTACCTGGCTCCCCTGTTGCCTTACTGTCTTACTTCCCCTGTGCAGTGGGTAGGTCCTTCACCACATGCTTCTGCCATTCTGTGCTGTGCTGTGCTGTGCTGTGCTGTGCTGTGCTGTGCTGTGCTGTGCTGCACACCAGACTGCAAAGCCAAGGGAGCAATGGCTGAGCCTGCCACAGCTGTGAGTCACAACAGTCTCCCCCTTACATTATCTTCAGGTTTTGTCCCAGTGATGGAAAACTAACATGCACTGAGAAGAATGTAGAGTCCACCAGCGCCACAAACGTAGCGTACAAGAGGAAGAGGTGAGGCTTTAAAAGCTCTCAGCTGTCCGATTTTTAAAATGGAGTCAGGTTTCGTATTGATTTCGTTTCAGTTGCTGTTCTTATCATGGTAAGATATATAATAAAAGCCACTTAAGGGAGGGAGGGTTACTTCAGTTCTCAGCCTCCTCACGGCAGAGACATCACGGAGGGCAGGAGCTTGAGCTAGCGAGCGGGTCACATTGCATCCGCAGTCAGGAAGCCAGGAGGTGGGTGCTGATACTCCGTTTCCTTGCTCCTTTTCATTCAGCTCAGGATTCCAGCTTATGAAGTGGAGCTGCCCACAGTTAGGGAAGGTTTCTTTACTTCCATGAGCTCCCCCAACAGAGGCACTCAGAAGTCTATTCCCACGGCCATTCTAAAACCCATCAAACTTACAGTCTAAACTAACCCTCTCACTGCACAATCTTGTCTGTCACGAGATCCTGACTAATTTTGCCCCTTTTGTCCTTCCATACAGTTTTAAAGATCAGCATGTTAAGGTCTATAGCGAGCCGTTTTTAGACATGTTCTTATGTGTGTGGAAGTCAGAGGACAACTTAGGGGAGCTGGTTTTCTTCTTCCAGTATGTGGGGCTGGAAAGTCAAACAGGTTGTTAGGCTTGGTGGCAGATACCTTTACCTGCTGAGCCATCTTTCTGGCCTCTTGTAATACTTTTAGTAATATATTATGTTATTATCAAGAGACATTAAAAACAATACATGCTAAAGCATGTCATGACACACAGCTTCAGGGAGGAGCTGGCAGGGGAATTAAAGGTGCCAGACCTGTACCTTAGACCTTTATCTTGATTGCAGTATGGACTGGATCTTCTGCTTCAGCCCAGGCTGACAGGACTGGCCACGACAGGCCACACAGGTCCACTGCAGGGTACATTCTTGTCTGTAACAGCTGGTGGTGCAGAATAACTCCAGGCCTCTGTATCCGGACTCACAGAGTTGCCAGTGGGGGTTGGTGGTCTCCTTTTTCTCCTTTCCACAGATGCCTGTGGTGCCATGACTGTGGGATGGAGTCCAGTGGGTACCTGTGGGGGTTAGGTTAAGATTAACATGGCCTTAGTTATGTCTGCAGTTATCTCAGGCTGTTCTGGATTGGGGGAATCTGATATCTCTAGGATATTGAGTCTTTCTACCCAAGGATAGCTTATTTATTATCTAGCTTAACTTTGTTTATTCTTTAACACAGAAAGAAAAGCAAAACAATTTTCTTCATTCGGGACTTTAAAAAGGTTTATTTATAGGTATGTTAAATTTCATTGCATTTGTGAAGTCCTTGTATATGAAACTACATTTTCGAGTGAATTTTAAGTTGGAATTTGGTTTTGGTGACCTTTTGAAATTCTGTTACTTGGAGATTCGCTTGACTTGGCTACATAATGATGCTTCCCAGGTACAGCACAGAAGCAGTTTGGTTTCTTCCAAGGCAGTGTTGATACCCAGTTCACTCTCTAGGCCTGCAGCTCTCTAGTTGTCCACAGAAAGCATGGGGTAGGCCTGCATCTACTCTCATCTGTAGTCTCAGGGATGGGGTGGGGGCGAGGCTTGCTCTATGGAGAGGGCTATGCCCTTTGTGCCTTTTACATTCAGGTTAACGTTTCAGGTTAAGATGTTGCCCCTTCTTTTCCTAGATCTCTGGGAATATTAATCTTGATCACATGAAAATATGCTTATCAAGTTTTAAGTATTAGAGCACATATTCCTCAGCTTAATCTCTTCTTGGATATGGTGCAATAATATTCATGTATCTGATACCATAAAATATAACACTTATTTTTTTAACATTGAGAGAGAGAGAGAGAGAAAGAGAGAGAGAGAGAATACATGCATGTATAAATGGCGTGCCTGTGGAAAGCATAGGAACTTGTTCTACCACGTGGGTTTCAGACATTGAATCTGAGTGATCAAGCTCGGGACAAGCCTTTATCTGCTGAGCCATCTCGATGGCTCCCAAACTCAAAACAAGCCTTTAAAATACTTCATGTCTTTCTAAAAGTTTCAGATTTAGAGCACTTTATATTTCAAACTTGATAATTATGGATATTTAACTGATAAAGTCTATGCTGTTATCACATTGTACATAAATGGCATTTATTCTAGAAATATGACATTTTACATTTTGAAGTCAGAGTAAAACAGAGAGATGAATTATGCATCCATCCACCTACTCATTATGAAAACTCTCAGTCAGCTGACGAGCGGGAATATAATCTGATAGATGCCGTGTGTGATGAGCCCCAAGCACAGCTAGCATTTGGCACAGAAATACTGAATGTCTTCCTTAAACTAGACTAAGACCAGGATGTCTGCTCTTAGCTCTTCTATAGACTGTGACCCCTGAAGTCCTAGCCAAGGAAATTGGGCAAGAAAAGAAAAGCTTGGAATCACTGCAGAGAACTAAGAAAACAGTGCTTTAAACATTAAATATGGAAGAGATTTGCAAACTCAAGAAGAATAATTTTAGTTAAGTTTTGCTAGATGAACAGCTCCTGAGGTGGGGGCATGTAGAAGCAAGAAGGAAATTGTTGCGGTGTGTGTGAGCCCAGAGATAGCCGATGCTTGGAGCCTTGGCTGGAGAAGCTGCCTTCTGCAGCAGGCAGTAGTGAATGTAGGGACTCACAACTGGCCAAAGTGCTGAGAATAAGTGAGTGTAGATTGCTCAGCCCTGAATAGGAGACATTTCCTCCAGGCTCAAGAAACACCCTGGAAAAAAGAACAGGAAGAATTTAAGAGCCAGAGGGTGGGAAGACTGCTATGAAATTCAGTGTTTAAGACATGATGTGGCTGTTATACTCATGAATGTACAGATGTTATGGATACATGTCCAAGACCTCTGCAAGATGGGGCCCATCAACATGCCATTACGGATGGCTGTGTCTTGTCCCAAGGAGCTATTGGCATCGAATGGTTACTGGGGTGTTGGGGGTACTGTTTTCTTCAGTAGTGTGGCCATTGGTAAATTACTAATATGTCATACCCATGCTTACATAATTACTCCTTACTAAACTTAGGTGGGGGCCTGAGTAGATGGCACAGTGAGTAAATAACTTGTTGTGCAAGAATGACTATTGGGAGTTTAGATATGCAGAGCCCATTAAAAGCCAAGTAAATGCCAAACAACTATTGTGGCCCACAGAGACAGGGGTAGACAGAGTCAGGGGTCCCTGGGGCAAGCTAGCTAGTTAGACCAACTGAACCATAAAGCTCTAAGTTCAAGAGATGGACTCAGCCTCAATATGTAAGGTGAACAGGCGAGAAGACACCTGATATCAAGTTCCATTCTCTACATGCATGTACTCACATGTGTGAGTGTACCCTATCATGCATATATCCCATATACATGAAAACATGCATATATATATACAATGGCACAATATGTAATCATATGCAAAATGTTTTAAAAATTATCTTGTTGATACTAAAAAGAAAAACTCAAAAATAAGAGGGAAACATATTAGAAAGAATAGGATGTTCAGAGGGAGTGGAAAGAATGAGAGAGCAATGGGGGACAAACAGGACAAGAATACATATATTTGTGTGTAATTGTCAAATAATAAATAAACTTGTTTTTAAAAATAGCATATACACTATGCATGCCTGTGTAGAAACTCTAAAAACTCAGCTGTAGGAAAGAGCAATTCTCTTCACGGTTCATAGACGCTTTCCCGGACAAGGGATGTTTGAATGCTTGGTATCCAGTTGTGAACCTGTTTCAGAAGGATTAGGGAGGTGTTGCCTTGTCAGAGGAAGTGTGTCACAGAGGTTTCTAAAGCTCATGCTAGCCTCCCTATCTCTCCCTCCTCCTCCTTGGCTATGAATCAGCATGCAAGCTTTTAGCTGCTACTCCAGCACCATGCCCGCCTGCCTGCCACCACACCTGTCTGTCATGATGATTCCAAACTAACCCTCTGACACTGAAAGTAAGTCCCCCAGTGGATGCTTTCTTTTATAAACGGCCTTGGTCATGGTGTTTCTTCACAGCAATAGAATAGTGACTAAGGCTAACCAAATCATATATCAAATATTCAAACACATGGTTACTATAAAAAAAAATCAGTGATTTGCACATAGTTTTTTTTTAATAGTTGTTGAAATCTGGTATGTGTTTCACTTTTATTTAACTTCACAGTACAGGCTGGTTTCATTTCAGGTGTTCCATAGCACCTGTGGTGAGTGGCTGCAGTCTTGGGTACAGTGTTTCTGAAGATATGAAAATAGGAATCAGAACCAGGCTTCTCGGGGGGCTGGTGAGACAGTTTAATGGTTAAGGGCATGTACTGCTTTGCAGAGGACTTGGGTTCTATTCCCAGCAGCTATATGGTGGTTCAAGCATCTATACCTCTAGTTCCAGGGGATCTGATGCCGTCTGTTGACCTCTACAAGCACTAAGCACACACGTGCATTCACATGCATGCATTCAGCAAATACATAAATAAAACTAAAACTAAACAAGCAAAACAAAACAAAACAAAACCTGACACACAAAACAAAATCCAGACATCAGACATCTCAGGTGACCATGGCAGTGCAGCACATGTATTAGCATCTGAAAGTCTGAAGCAGGAGAATTATGGAGTCCATGACAACTGGAGATGCATAGTGAATATGAAGCCAGTCTGAGATGTCATATATGTCATGAGATGACATATATTACATGTGTCATATAACATAACCCAGTCTCAGAAAACCATCATCACTACCATCACAAATAAGACAAAACAAAACAGTACACCAAAGTTATCTCTGGAGAAGAACAGTATGTTTGATTTTGGTTTTTAAGTTTTTAGTTTGCTTTGGGTGGACACATCTATAGCATGAAATAAAAAAAAAATACTAAAAATGAAAAAAAAGAAGAAGAAATTAAGCCCTTTCTGCAGCCTGCAAAGTGTTAATCTACTGAACTCACTATAGATGTCTTAGTTGATGTAACTCTAGAAATATTTTAAGTAGGAAGTAAATTTTAAAATGAAATGCAAAATGAAAGCTTAATTTTACAACAACAACAACAACAACATTCTACACTGTTCCTTTACATTTATTTACTTACCTTGCTTTTGGGTCTCCTCCACAGGAACTAGACTGTGGTGGGGCTCAGCTGACTACTAGTCAGACTTGCTGATTCCTACCTTAATCTGAGTTGAACTAGTAAACTTCTGCTTCAAGGATTAGACTTCCAAGGCAGGTTGTGGGTGGAGGGAGCCTCGACCTGGAAATAAGGACACTGCAGCCCATTATTTGTCAAAAGTGCAGATTCTATCGACACATTCCCTAGCATCCCTCAGAGTCTGAGTTAATCTAATCATTGTTTTCTGTGCTTTAAGGCCACTTGGTGTCTCTCTTCTCATGGGGGCGGGGGATGGTAAAACGTTATGAAAACAGATTTTCAATGGTTTCTTTCCAAATAAAATCCTTGAGTCCAAGTTGTGTTTTATGGAAGATTTAAATATATTAGAAGCAGAGTGATGGGGCCAGGCCAGGTGAGTGTCTGAGTGATGCTGAGCCATGGTGCTGCCACAAGACACAGGATCCTCCTTCCGGAGGGCGGTGCTCACTCACTGAGCAATAACTCACTGTAGACCGCTTCCGGTGTGTAATCTGTGTATCACGTAATCACTGCTAACCCCTCTCCTGAATCAGTTTGCTGGTATATGTATACCCTTGTAATAAAATTGAACTCTTTAGAGGCATTACACAGATTAAATCTAAAATTGACAGAAGTACATAAATGAAGAGATTTTCTGCTTCCTGAAGGCATCTCCATAAGAAAGTATTTTCCAAAGTCAGCTCACAGTAGCTGATCCATCTGTAGGTCAAGGAGGCATGACAGCAGAACTTAGAGCATAATCTGCCAGGAGTCATTCTCACAGAGAGCTCAAAACCCCCTCCTCTCAGCCATTTCTAGACTGCTTTCTCTAGGCTGCTTTTAGAAGTACTAGTTTAAAGATTAGCCAAGTAAGCTAGATGGTCAGTACATACAGAGCTCACCCAAGTGGGCTCAAACAAACGAAGCTCACCTGTGGTTAGGTTACCATAGCAACTCTTTTCCACCTCACCTCCTCATGATCGAAATATGATGCCAAGTTCCTACTGCACCTGCCAAATCTTCCCTGAGATTCTGAGAGACAATTCTGAGAAACTGTTCCTGAGGAATGATGCTAGCCCTGAGATTGTTCCCAGAATACAATGACTTTCCCCCCCTTCACCCCTCCCCACACCTGCTTGCTTGCCTTTATATTGCCTTGTGTAAAAAATAAAGATTGACAGCTTGATCAGAATACAGACTTGCTGTCTGTTTTCTCGTGTCTCTTGTCTTTCACCTTTCCCTAGGTGGTTCCAGGGACCCTGTTGACTGTCCTGCGGGTCAGGACAATTGTCTATGTACTACTTGCCTATATACTACTGCCTATTTCACAGGCATGAAAAATGTAAGGTTTAATGGGTCATGGAGTATTGCTCCACAGTTTCAGAAAGCAAATGAGACCAAGGAATTCTACTAAGGAATGTTGCAGCCATGGAACACACCCTACCCACGATAGAATGTATGAGTCCTGCAGTCAGTAATGCCAGAAGCCAGGAGATTACCCAAGCCTTTTGGAGACCAGTTGACTACATGATGTAGTATATGGTGTTTTTCCTGCTTGGCTTTGGTTTTGCTTTGGTGTGATTGTTCCTTCCGGCACCCCAGTTCTTCCATTTTAGAATGAGAACATTTACTCTGGCCATTATATGTTGGAAGTATATAACTTGGTTTTGATTTTATAGGGGCCTACAGTTAAGATACAATTGATCTGTAAAGTTTTGGGACCATTATAGGAACCTTTGGTTTGGAATAGAATGCATTTTATATTATAACACTATCATGAGCCTTTGGGGACAAGGGGTGGAATTTGTATCTTAAAGATGATGTATTTGTGTGTCAGGATGAGAAAAGGTAGGATTGTGGTGGTTGGTGTTATCAACTTGACAGTCTAGAGTCATATGGGAGATAGGCTTCTAGGCACGGCTGTGAGAATTATCTTGGTTCTACTAATTGAGGTGAGCAGGTTCTCTCACGGTAGATGGCTACCACATTCCTTGCCTGAGATCATGAATTGTGTGAGTGGAAAAAGGATCTGATCACCCGCATGCATTCTAGTTCCTGCAGTCTTGACTTCCCCACCATGATGGACTGTACCTTTGAAACACGAGCCAGAATAAATTCTTTCTCCCTTAAATTGCTTTTGTCAGAGTATTTTATCACAGCTACAGGGAAAGAAGCAAAGACAGTCAGACAAGCTTTTCCTCATTTTTTCTTGAACCACACATCTCCTTTGAGAGAATCAACTATCACTTGTTTAACTAACTTCCCATTACAGCTGTTGCCTGTAGTCTTTTACAATTGTAGAAAATGTTGTAACCCATGTCTTTATAGCATTATCATCTGTCTCTGTGTTAATGTATCTGTAGGATAATTCCCAGAAGTAGACTTCCTCAGTCCTTTGAAAGGTTGGGAGTTCATCCAGACTCCCCTCAGGGTAGCATGTTATCTGTAATCTTAGACTCTCACCAAGAGGGCGTTTTCCTTCTTTTTCTTTGCTAATATAAACTTTAAATAGTGTCCTAGTTCTGCTTTGCTCTTTGCCAGAGTGGAACTCAGTACCTTTTAAAGTCTTAGGTTCATTTGATCTTGTTAGTCAGGGAACTATTCCTTATATCAACACTTCTAAAATTTTTTTACTGCTTCCCAAGAATTCATGAGGTTCCTTTTGAAAAACCTGAAGAACAGGAGGAAGGCTTTCTACACTGGAAGCGGAAACAACCCTTGCCTGGCTCTTTTTCAGTGTTGGGGAATGAACCCAGGGCGCTGTACACAAGCACATATTCTGCCTCTATCTCCATTCCCAGCCCCCAGAGCTTTCCTTTCTAATCTATAGTAGTATTTTGCTCCCCTCTTCTGCTGACTCTCTAGAGGAAGCTGAAATCACAAGGACCATGTCTGTTTTACATAGTTGTTCAAAATTCTGCATTGTGCTCTGCTCTCATAGAACATACACCAGGGTGGATTTTTTTCCCTCGTTTGCCATGGTATATTTCATTTTATTTTTAAATAATTGTGGCTTTAATTAAAGTCTTGGAAGTCTTCAAGAAGGATAAGACTGGAAAGGTGACAAACGGGAGGAAGCTCAGTGGCTTTTAGGTTTTGCTTTTTTTTTTTGCCTTTTGTTTTTTGTTTTTTAGGTTCCCCCCACCCCCCCCCCCCTCCGGGTCTGGTGGACTTTTGGCTAATGTGGAAGAACCCAAAGCTACATTCCATCACAGGATAGCTGATACATAGAAAGTGTCTCTAAACCCTGAGGGTTGGGAGTGTGGCCCAGTTAAAGATGAAAACCCAGGTTCTCTCTCTAGTATTCTGCAAACTTGTGTCCTGCCCTTTAATGATTTGATCCAGTTAAGTACTATATGGGACTTTTATTTTTCTCACTCATTTTTGTATAAGAAAAATATTAATTTTTTATTAATTCTTTTAAAAATTGAAACTATTTGATATAAATCATTAATGAATATAGAGGTCTGGTAAGTAGTCTGACCCAGAATTTAGTTAATTTACTTTAGACAGGAGTATGGGTCCTAAGGACAACCTACATTATTTCTAAATTAAATAAAAGCAAGATAACTAAGTAGAAATACGCAAATAAAGTTTTAAAATTAAATGTGAAGCCAGGGCAAGGAAGTAAGTAGAGAACTCAGCCCTGGACAGGAGGAGGCTCTGCCGGGCTCAAGAAACACCCTGGAAAAAAGGGCAGGAAGAATGTAAGGGTGGGAAGACTGCTGTGAAAGTCAGTGCTTGAGACATGATGATGCACGGCTGTTAACAGAAACACCATCAAGGACAGCACTTCTGCTGGCTGTGTCTTCCTGTTTCTACCCAGGAATACATATGGGGATGTTCCCAATTCAATGTCAAAGAACAGGTGACTTCAAAAGTAAGGAATGGAGATCTGAACATGTTTGTTTCACATGTGTGATGCCACAGGTTCAATCCCCAGCATTGTCAAAAAGAAAAAGGAAGGGAGGGAGGGAGGGAGTCTGGGTAAGGGGAGTTGAGAGTCAAGGTGGGAGAGAAGATGGAAGGGTATATGGAGATGTCTTCAGAGCACACACAGTCTCTGTGAGATACAGAAGGAGAACTCCATAGCATGGTGACCACACACACACACACACACACACTCCTAAATCAACCATAGTTCCATTTAATCATGTCACAATGTATCTCTCTAAATACTACCATATACATCTTAAGTATACATACATTGTTAATTAAAGCTCAATAACTCTAAGGGATTAATTTTTAAAAGAAGTGAAAAGGGTGATGGTGGGCAGCACAGCAGGGAGCCACATTTCTCCAGAATGGAAGCCTGCCCAGGTCTTTCTCTCAACTGAGTCCCTTCAGCTGCTTTGGAAGCCACTGGGTTGGGGTGGGGGTGAGGGAGTCTGCATACAAGTTGTTCTCTCTGTTCAGTCCCAGAAGATGTGAAACTATTTACGGAGTATTTTTATAGGTGTTTCCACTATGTCATCCGAGGAAATGAGGCCAGGTGTGCTGTCCACAGGGAAAGACAATGCTTTTTCCTAAATGGATTCAGCAAATGTTTACCGAGTGACTACCGCACGACAGATAGGCTGCACAGTTAGGTCAAGCAATCTTTAATTCAAGGATATTAACTCAGACAGTTCACCACCTCTTCCTTATACCTCCCTAGTGTTTTCATTTGTTTATAAAGATGTTAATGTTATAGCTGCCTTGACATAGACCAAAAGTCATCACCCCATCTTCTAATTAGATCATAAACACCCTGCGTATGCAAGTTCACCATCTAGCTACAAGCACTGATTCAAAGGAATTTCTTCACTGCAACTTAACTGGGGCCTTCATTGAATGCCTCAACTCATATTTATTTTTTTTTAACTTTTTATAGTTAAGAACTCACTATGTAGCCCAGGCTAGCCTTGAACTTAGAGCAATCCTCTTGTCTCAGTAGGTGGACTCTTCACTGACAGGACATGTCTTGAGTAAGTTCTCTGTGTGTCCTGCTGAGATGACTTTTTTCTAATTGTCTAGCTCAGAAACTTCAGTTCTGGGTTGGTGGGCAGGGTAGAGGATCTGTGTCCTTTGAAGCACCTTCAGAAAATACCTGGGCCTGTTTGCATGCGCATCTGAGGGGTTTCTTCAGAGTGATCTCCTTCTTTCTACCTTGAGATATTCCAGGGCTCCTCAACACCTCTCACTAAAACAGCATGTAGGATAGCAGGTATCCAGAACATACTTACATGGCTGTGCACCTTGAGTTAAAATGCCACTCTTAAAATGGGTTTTTGGATTTTATCTATTGAGTTCTTTCCACCTAGCTGTTGATATGCAAGAGAGACCTTGCCTAACTAAGCAGCAAACATTTTATCAAGAAGAAATGGACCTGTAAAAATGCTGAAACTCCAGGATTTGGTTGTTGGTTAAAGAAAGAAAGAAAGAAAGAAAGAAAGAAAGAAAGAAAGAAAGAAAGAAAGAGAGAGAGAGAGAGAGAGAGAGAGAGAGAGAGGGAGGGAGGAAGGAAGGAAGGAAGGAAGGAAGGAAGGAAGAAAGAAAGAAAGAAAGAAAGAAAGAAAGAAAGAAAGAAAGAAAGAAAGAAAGAAAGACAGAAAGAAGCAAACAAAGAAACAAAGAAAGAGAAAAAAAGAACAGGATCTGAGCCTGAGGAAACCGTGAATTCTGAAGTGACCAGGAGACCAGGAGCTTGCCAGGTGCCAGGGCAGGAAAGCACCACTCAGGAAAGCGCCACTCAGGAGAGCACCACTCAGGAAAGCAGTCTGTTCTAGAGAACAAGAAGTAGCACAAAGCCTGCCCAAGTGTGTGTGCTCCCACTGTGGATTCTCCCTCACGGTCCCTCTGGCCACATAGCCCACCCTCATCCTTGAGAGGGTTTTGCATTTCTCTGTTGTAGATCTTACTGTTGTCTGCCCTCTGTGCTCTGTAGAGCTTTAGGCAAGTTAATAAATTCTGTGCACTCAAACCAAGAGGCTACTATAACCTTCTACACTACTAAAGGAAAGTATGCTAGTTTGTAAAATCTCTGGGACAGTGTCAGCACATAATAGATTTGATTGACATGTTTTATTATTGTTGTAAATATTAGTAAAAGTACTAATAATAATTAGACACTTAGATATCAAGTTTCTTTCTACTATAATTTAATACATTTAATACATAATCATATAGATACATTTTTGTGTATGTCTTTTGTTATTTTCTCAGATTGTATTTGTTTCCTATACATATTTTAAATATTTATTATCCATTTTATTTTCATTTCCAACCATGTATTTATTTACTTTGTGTGTGGGCATGTGTGCACATGTGCTCTGTGCATGTGAAGGTCAGAGGAATCAGCTCTCTCCATCCATTGTCCCAGTCTCCAGGTGTGCCGGCAAGTGTTTTTACCTGCTGACCCTTCCAGTCCTTGTGATCTCTTTTCCAAACTGTACCCCAGAAAATGTATACAAATTAGCTTTTAAATCAACATTTGAAAGGAATGCCTGTTCATTCCACTCTCTTCAGCACCAAGGCTCGCCATTTAAAGGTCTCAGTGGGAAATCATTAATATTTTCTTATTATCTTTTGATTTGTTTGTAGCTCTGGGGATGAATCCAGGCCCCTCCCATGCTGCTCAGCCTCTGCCACAGCTCAGTCCTCACCGTCTTATACTAGAAGGGGAGACAAGAAATCTCTCAAGTTTATATTTACTTGTATCCAATCTTGTGCGTGTCCTGTCCTTTTTCTGGAATGACATTAAATCTAAAGTAGATGTAACCATTTATGTTTAATACATTTTATATATTCTCTATTCATATGATTTAAAATATTATTCTTACCATTGTAGCTTGTCCTTATGAGATATGTCTGCTGTGCGGTGGTATAGCTCGGTGGTAGAGCGTTTGACTGCAGAGATTTATCTGCATTGTATTTATACCTATATACTCATCATAAATACATCTACCTATTCAATACAACCTTCCTCATCTGTTATCTTCAGCTCTCTGCTGGGGTGATTTGGCTCTTCTGTGGCTACTGCCTGGGAGGTTTCATATTCTCCTTCTATTCTTTCAGAGGCTACCTTCTGAGTTAGGGAAGTTTCTCCTTGGGCATCCTTCCTGCCCTCTTACACAGTACACAGACCCACCAGTGCTTTACTTTCTATCCCTCTCTCCACTTAAAACCTCCTTTTATGTGTCCTGCTGTGTTTGACTGGGAAGTGTTCCGCAGGCTCCTGGATTTGGACGTGGCCCCTACATGGTGGTACTGACTGGGGTGGGGGAAGTGGGGGGTGGAGTGTAGAATCCCTGGGCCTAGAGCCTGGCTAGGGGGTGATGTAACTACCAGGCTTGGGACCTGAGAGCTCCAGGCCATTCCTCTTCCCCAGGTCATCTGTTTCTGGTCTATTACAAGGTAAGGAACTTCAATGCCTCGGTCTGCCACGATGAACTCTGCCACGCCTTTCTCACCATCACAGACATAAGCAGACCTCAGGATTTCCTCCCAGCAATTGCAGGTATTTTTGATAGTAAAAACAACAACAAAAATAGATAGATAGATAGATTAGATAGATAGATAGATAGATAGATAGATAGATAGATAACCCCACCCCTCACCCACCCTCATCCCTGCCACTCCCAAGAAAGTCAGTGGGTGAAATGTCCTTGGCCTTGATTTGTCTGAAAACATTTAATTTGTTCCTCGGTGGTCTTCAAGAGTAAACGGGCATAGGTGCCTGAGGATACTAGCAGGCCAGTGTCTCAGCCACTCTTTGATCGTCTTGTGACGGATAGAGGTAGTCTGCTGCTATATTGCAGAGTGTGCTCTCTATGCTCTTGTCTGCCTCTATGGTCTTCTTCTTGCCTTGGTTTTCCAGTCATGCATGATATGTTTCCTGTGGGCCTTTAAAAGGTGTGCTATACATACTGAGTCTACAGACACATGCCTTTGAGAAGTTCTAGAAAGCCTTTTCTATGACTATTGACAACATCTATAATTATTAACAATATTTAATAATTATTATAATTAATAGTATCTATAATTTCTCCCTCTCTTTGACTATTGATTTCCTCATTCTTTCCACTCTTCTTTTCCTTTCTTTGTGACTAGCTCTATCTGGATGTTCTCATTTGATCTAAATACCTGTGCATCTGCAACTTCTCTTTGGTATGTTCTCTTTGAACTTTGTGATGCTTCCTAGAGAATTTCCTCATCTCTGCTTTCAGATCATTGCTTTTCTGATCATCTATGAATAATTAGTTATTAAAACCTATCCACTAAGTTTATTTTTCTGTTTTTATTAGATATTTTCATTGTTTACATTTCAAATGTTATCCCCTTTCCTGGTTTCCCCTCCCAAAATACCATATCCCGTTCTCCCCTCCTCCAACTCACCAACCCATCCACTCCCTCTACCCTGTCTGGGCATTCCCTTATACTGTGGAATCCAGCCTTTTCAGATCCAAGGGCCTCTCCTCCCTTTCATGACCAACAAAGTCATTCTCTGCTTGAGCTTCATTGATCTTTGAATTACATCCTGGGTATTCCAAGCTTCTGAGTTAATATCCACTTATCAGTGAGTGCATACCATGTGTTTTCTTTTGTGATTGGTTTACCTCACTCAGGATGATATTTTCTAGCTCCATCCATTTGCCTAAGAATTTCATGAATTCATTGTTTTTAATAGCTGAGTAGTATTCCATTGTGTAAATATACCACATTTTCTGTATCCATTACTCTGATGAGGGACATCTGGGTTCTTTCCAGCTTTTGGCTATTATAAATAAGGCTGCTATGAACATAGTGGAGCATGTGTCCTTATTGCATGTTGGAGAATCTTCTGGGTATATGCCCAGAAGAGGTATAACTGGATCCTCCAGTTGTACAATGTCCAATTTTCTGAGGAACTGCCAAAGTGATTGTACCAGCTTGCAATCCCACCAACAGTGGAGGAATGTTCTTCTTTCTCTACATCCTCACCAGCACCTGCTATTGCCTGAGTTTTTTATCTTAGCCATTCTGACTGGTATGAGGTGGAATCTCAGGGTTGTTTTGATTTGCATTTACCTGATGACTAAGGATGTTGAACATTTATTTAGATGCTTCTCAGCCATCTGGTATTCCTCAGTTGAGAATTCTTTGTTTAGCTCTGTACCCCATTTTTAATAGGGTTATTTGATTCTCTGGAGTCTAACTTCTTGAGTTCTTTGTATATATTGGATATTAGCACTCTATGTGATGTAGGATTGGTAAAGATCTTTTCCCAATTTGTTGGTTACCATTTTGCCCTATTGACGTGCCCTTTGCCTTATAGAAACTTTGTAGTTTTATGAGGTCCCATTTGTCAATGCTTGATCTTAGAGCGTAAGCTATTGGTGTTCTGTCTGTTCAGGAATTTTTTTCCCTGTGCCTATGTGCTCGAAGCTCTTCCCCATTTTTTTTTATTAGTTTCAGTGTGTCTGGTTTTATCTGGAGGTCCTTGATTCACTTGAGGTTGAGCTTTGTACAAGGAGATAAGAATGGATTGATTTGCATTCTTTTGCATGCTGACTGCCAGTTGAACTAGCACTGTTTGTTGAAGAGGCTATCTTTTTTTCCACTGAATGGTTTTAGCTCCTTTGTCAAAGATCAAGTGACCATAAGTGTGTGGGTTCATTTCTGGGTCTTCAATTCTATTCCGTTGATCTACCTGCCTGTCATTGTACCAATACCATGCAGTTTTTTATCACTGTTGCTCAGTAGTATACTTTGATGTTAGGGATGGTGATTCTGCCAGAGGTTCTTTCATTGTTGAAAATAGTTTTTGCTATCCTGGGTTTTTTGTTATTCCATATAAATTGAAACTTGCTCTATCTAACTCTGTGAAGAATTGAGTTGGAATTTTGATGGGGATTGCATTGAATCTGCATATTGCTTTTGGCTAGATGGCCATTTTTACTATGTTAACACTGTCAATCCATGAGCATGGGACATCTTTCCATCTTCTGAGATCTTCAGTTTCTTTCTTCAGAGGCTTGAAGTTCTTGTCATACAGATCTTTCACTTGCTTGGTTGGAGTCAGACCAAGGTATTTTATATTATTTGTGACTATTGTAAAGGGTGTGCTTCCATAATTTCTTTCTCAGCCTCTTTAACCTTTGAGTATAGGAAGGCTATTGATTTGTTTGAGTTAGTTTTATTTCCAACCACTTTGCTGAAGTTGTTTATCAGGATTAGGAGTTCTCTGGTGGAATTTTTGGAGTCACTTAAGTATACTATCATCTGCAAATAGTGATACTTTGACTTCTTCCTTTCCAATTTGTATCCCTTTGACCTCCTTTTGTTGTCTAATTGTTTTGTCTGCATTTGGTGTTTTAATTATTATGTGACAGGAGGAATTTCTTTTCTGGTCCAATCTATTTGGAGTTCTGTAGGCTTTTTGTATGTCCAGGGGCATCTCTTTCTTTAGATTAGGGTAGGGTCTGTCTTCTATAATTTTGTTGAAGACATTTACTAGCCCTTTAAGCTGGAAATCTCTAGTCTCTTCTATACCTACAATCCTTAGGTTTCGTCTTCTCATTTTGCCTTGGATTTTCTGGATGTTTTAGGTTAGGAGAAATGTTTTATATGGAATCTTCTACACCACCCGAGATTTTCTCTTCTAACTCTCTCTCTCTCTCTCTCTCTGGTTTTTTGAGACAGGGTTTCTCTGTGCAGCCCTGGCTGTCCTGGAACTCACTCTGTAAACCAGGCTGGCCTCAAACTCAGAAATCCCCTCCCTCTGCCGCCCAAGTGCTGGGACAAAAGGCATGTGCCACCACTGCCCGGCTATTTTTTTTAAAGATGTATTTATTATATATAAATACACTGTCGCTGTCTTCAGACACTCCAGAAGAGGGCATCAGATCTCTTTATGGATGGTTGTGAACCATGTGGTTTCTGGGATTTGTACTCAGGACCTGAGGAAGAGCAGTTGGTGCTCTTAACTGCTGAGCCACCTCTCCAGCCTGAAGACATTCACTTTTTTTTGTTTTTGTTTTTTTGGGTTTTGTTTGTTTGTTTGCTTGTTTCTTATTTTTTCTCGACACAGGGTTTCTCTGTGTAGACCTGGCTCTTCTTTTTTTTTTTAATTTTTTTTATTTGATATAATTTATTTACATTTCAAATGATTTCCCCTTTTCTAGCCCCCCACTCCCCGGAAGTCCCGTAAGCCCCCTTCTCTTTCCCTGTCCTCCCACCCACCCCTTCCCACTTCCCCGTTCTGGTTTTGCCGAATACTGCTTCACTGTCTTTCCAGAACAAGGGGCCACTCCTCCTTTCTTCTTGTACCTCATTTGATGTGTGGATTATGTTTTGAGTATTCCAGTTTTCTAGGTTAATATCCACTTATTAGTGAGTGCATACCATGATTCACCTTTTGAGTCTGGGTTACCTCACTTAGTATGATGTTCTCTAGCTCCATCCATTTGCCTAAGAATTTCATGAATTCATTGTTTCTAATGGCTGAATAGTACTCCATTGTGTAGATATACCACATTTTTTTGTATCCACTCTTCTGTTGAGGGATACCTGGGTTCTTTCCAGCATCTGGCAATTATAAATAGGGCTGCTATGAACATAGTAGAGCATGTATCCTTATTACATGGTGGGGAATCCTCTGAGTATATGCCCTGGAGTGGCATAGCAGGATCTTCTGGAAGTGAGGTGCCCTGTTTTTGGAGGAACCGCCAGACTGATTTCCAGAGTGGTTGTACCAATTTGCAACCCCACCAGCAGTGGAGGAGTGTTCCTCTTTCTCCACACCCTCTCCAACACCTGCTGTCTCCTGAATTTTTAATCTTAGCCATTCTGACTGGTGAAAGATGAAATCTCAGGGTTGTTTTGATTTGCATTTCCCTAATGACTAATGAAGTTGAGCATTTTTTAAGATGCTTCTCCGGACCTGGCTCTTCTAACTCTTGTATTGTGTTGTTGATGCTTGCATCTATGTCTCCTGACTTTTTTTTCTAGGTTTTCTATGTCTAGAGTTGTTTTCCTTTGTAATTTCTTTATCATTTCTATTTCTGCTTTTAGATCCTAGATGGTTTTGTTCAATTCCTTCACCTATTTTGTTGTGCTTTCCTGTAATTATCTAAGGACTTCTCCCTGTTTACCTGCATTCTTCTGTATTTCTTTAAGGGAGTTATTTATGTCCTTCTTGAAGCCCTCTATCAGCTTCATGAGCTGTGATTTTTAAATCCAAATCTTGCTTTTCTGGTGTGTTGAGGTATCTAAGATTTGCTGTTGTGGGAGAATTGGGTTCAGATGCTGCTGTGTCACCTTGGTTTCTCTTGGTAATGTTCTTAGGTTTGCCTTTCACCATCTGGTTATCTCTAGTGTTAGCTGGTCTTGCTGTCTCTAACTGTGTCTTCTTCATCCTGTGTATAAGTACTCCTTAGAGATCAGTTTTCTCTGTGTATGCAGGTTTGTAGGTATTCTTGGGAGACCAGTCCCTTCATGGCGATATATGTATGTAGCTCTGTGGCCCAGGATCAGCTCTGGGTGCAGATGGAAAGCAGAAGACTCTTGTCCCCAGCTCCCCCTGGGTTCTTGTGTCCTGAGAGTTTTGGGCCAGTTCCTCTGAGCAGTGGGGGGGGGGTGGGGAGGCCCTACCTGCACTCTCAGTCCTGTACACTCTCCTGGGAGGATAGCTATCTTCCCATGCCACCTGGATATGCAGCCCCGTGGCTGAGGCTGGTCCCTAGCAGCAGACAGAACCCAGAAGACTCCCACCTAAGTGTTCTTCAGTACGTTTTTAATTTCAATCACATAGTAGTTTTTCTAAAAAAATTTTGGATTTTTTTTCTGATTTTATTTTTATAATGTTACATTGTTTGTTGGTTGGATATTTCCCTTTCTGGCATTAGTCACGTCAAATATTCTTATTTTATTATCTATAAAACTAATTAGTTTTCTGGGTTACAATGCCATTCTTGGCATTACATTGACTTACAGTGCCATTGATTTTTTTTATCTGTTGGTTCTCTCTGTGTGTGTGTGTGTGTGTGTGTGCATGTGAGCATGAGCATGTGTGTGTGTTCATGCCCGTGTGGTACCTGTGCATGATTGCATGATATGCATGCATACTTACATGAACACATGAATGGTATGATACACATTTGGAAGTCAGAAGACAATTTCCACTCCAAGGGTTCTGAGGACAGATCACACGCAGGTTGTCAAGCTTGGTGGGAAGCACCTTTACCCTTTGGGCTATCTCACTGGCCATTATTCTTTTCTTGAGGTATGTTTTCCCGTACCATGATGAAAGTCGGCATTTGAAGTAGAAATTGTGATGAGATGCAACTATAAATTCCCAGAAAAACTTTTCCCTGAGTTTTAGTACAGTAAAAAGAATAATAGATGCTTTATCTCCTTTTGCTTTTGAGGGAGGGAGTCAAGCATCATGTATCCTAGGCTGGCCTCTCAAACTCACTACATAGCCAAAGGAGACCTTGAACTCCTGATCCCTTGACCCTACTTCCCCAGTGGTAGGACAACAGACATGCACCACAGCGAGTTCGCATGTGCTTTCCTGTCATGTGTCTGGGGGAGAGTGAGCGCTCATCTATTCTAGTTTAATCTTTGTCATTGAAGGATTACTATTTGCTAGAAGGTCTACACTTCCTTTCTTTTGCAAGACTCCAATTCTGCCTCTGCTTTAGCAGGATTATTAAACCTAATCCTCAGAATTAATGAGGTTGTATTTACTTCTAGGCCTTTGGTTGGATTCCACTGATCAACCTGTCTGTTTTTATACCAGTTCCATATGGTTTTTATTACTATTACTCTGTAGTACAGCTTGAAATTATGGAGGGTGATTCCTCCAGAAGTTCTTTTTGGGCTGGGTTATTTTCGCTATCTTGGGCTTTTTGCTTTTCCATATGAAATTGAGTATTATTCTTTCAAGGTCTGTAAATAATTGTGTTGCAATTTTGATGAGGATTGCATTGAATCTGTAGGTTGCTATTAGTAAGATGTCCATTTTCACTGTGTTTATCCTACCGATTCATGAGCTTAGGAGATCTTTCCATCTTCTGATATCATCTTCAATTTCTTTCTTCAGAGACTTCAACATGTATCTGAAGATACATTTGCCATACAGGTCTTTCACTTGCTTGGTTAGAGTTATACCAAGATATTTTATATTATTTGTGGCCATTGTGAAGGATGTTGTTACCCTGATTTCTTTCTCAGGCCGTTTATTGTTTTTATATAGGAGGGCTTCTATTTTTGTTGTTGTGGTGGTGGTTTTTAATTTTTTATTCAGCTATTTCACTGAAGGTGCTTATCAGCTGTAGAATTCTCTGGTAGAATTTTTGGGGTTGCTTTTTATACTATTGAATCATTTGCAAATTTAGATTCTTCCTTTCTGTTTTGTATCCCCTTGATCTCCTTTAGTTGTCTTTACTCTAGCTAAGACTTCAAGTATTATATTGAATAGATGCAGAGAGAGTGGACAGTCTTCCCTTGTCCGTGATTTTAGGAGAATTGCTTTAATTTTCCCTTCATTTAATTTTATGTTGGCTATCACCTTGATGTACATTGCCTTTATTGTGTGTTTATATGTACCTTGTATCCCTGATCTCTCCAAGACTTCTATCATGAAAGGGTGTTGAATTTTGTCAAAAGCTTTTTCAGCATTTAATGAGATGATCATGTGGTTTATATGGTGGATTACATTGACAGTTTTTTTTCTTTCTTTTTCTTTTTTTTTTTATTGAATATCTTCTTCATTTACATTGCCAATGGTAAAACCTTTCCCAATTTCCCCCCTCCCAAAAGCCCCTCTCCCCAAAGATTCCCTACCTCTCCTCCCACCCCCTGCCTCCATGTATATGCCCCTCTACCCGACATACTCCCACCTTCCCTCCACCCCCACCCCTATCCATTTCCCTTTTTGGGGGCCTCTATTGAGCCTTTACCTGACCAAAGACCACTCCTCCCACTGATGCCCAACAAGACATTCCTCTGCCACATTTTTGGCTGGAACCATTTCAGTCCCTGGGAGTCTTGGAGTATCTGGGCGTCCGAAGTCATTGTTATTCCCATGGGGCTATAAACCCCTTCAGTTCCTTGGGACCACCCTCCAGATCCTCCGTTGGGGATCCCAAGCCCAGTCCAATAGTTGGTTTCTAGTTTCTGCCTCTGTATTTGTAAGGCTCTGGCAGGGCCCCTCTGGAGACAGCCATGGCATGCTCCTTTTGGTACATGCTTCTTGTCATAGTGTCGGGGTTTGGTGACTGTTTATAGAATGAATCCCCAGGTAGGGCAGTCCCTGGGTGGCCTTTACTTCAGACTCTGCTCCACACATTGCCTCCCTTATTGCTTCTGTAAGTATTATGTTCCCTTTCTCAGAGGAACCAAAGCACCCTCACTTAAGTCCTCCTTCTTCTTGGGCTTCCTGTGCTGGGTGAATTGTAAATTGTTTATTTTGAGCTTTTGGACTAGCATCTGCTTATTAGTGAGTGCATACCATGTACGTTCTTTTGTGACTGGGTTACCTCGCTCAGGATGACACTTTCTAGTTCCATCCATTTGCCTAAGAATTTTATGAATTCATTGTTTTTAATAGCTGAAGAGTACTCCATTGTGTATATATACCACAGTTTCTATATCCATTCCTCTGTTGAGGGACATCTGGGTTCTTTCCAGCTTCTGGCTATTATAAATAAGGCAGCTATGAACATAGTGGAGCATGTGTCCTTATTACATGTAGGAGCACCTTCTGGGCATATGCCCAGGAGTGGTATAGCTGGGTCCATAGGTAGTACTATGTCTAATTTTTTGAGGAATCACCAAACTGATTTCCAGGGTGGTTTTACCAGTTTGTAATCCCACCAACAATGGAGAAGTAGTCCTCTTTCCCCACATCCTCTCCAGCATCTGCTGTCCCCTGAGTTTTTCATCTTAGCCATTCTGACTGGTATAAGGTGGAATCTCAGTGTTGTTTTGATTTACATTTCCCTGATGACTAAGGATGCTGAACATTTCTTTAGGTGCTTTGGAGCCATTTGAGTTTCCTCAGTTGAGAATTCCCTGTTTAGCTCTCTACCCCATTTTTTAATAGGGCTATTTGATTCTCTGGAGACTAACTTCTTGAGTTCTTTCTATATGTTGGATATTAGCCCTCTATCAGATGTAGGGTTGGTAAAGATCTTTTCCCAATTTGTTGGTTGCCATTTTGTTCTGTTGACTATGTCCTTTTCTTTACAGAAGCTTTGCAGTTTTATGAGGTCCCATTTGTCGATTCTTGTTCTTAGAGCACAAGCCATTGGTGTTCTGTTCAGAAACTTTCCCCTGTGCCCATGTGTTCAAGGTTTGTCCCCACTTTTTCCTCTATAAGCTTCAGTGTGTCTGATTTTATGTGTAGATCTGTGATTTACTTGGACTTGAGCTTTGTACAAGGAGATAAGAATAGGTTGTTTGCATTTTTCTGCATGCAGACCACCAGTTGATCCAGCACCATTTGTTAAAAATGCTGTCTTTTTTCCACTGGATGTTTTTAGCTCCTTTGTCAAATATCAAGTGACTGTACGTGTGTGGGTTCTTTTCTGGGTCTTCAATTCTATTCCATTGATCTTCCTGCCTCATTGACAGGTTTCCATATGGACACTTGAATTTGATAAAGAAGCCAGAAATATACAATGGGGAAAAAAGCATGTTCAATAAATGGTGCTGGTCAAATTGAATGTCTGCATGTAGAAGAATGCAAATAGATTCACGTCTATCACCTTAAACAAAACTCAAGCCCAAGTGAATCAAAAATCTCAATGTAAAATCAGAAACACTAAATCTAATAGAAGAGAAAGAGGGGAATAGTCTTGAACATACTGGTACAGAAGACAACTTCCTGAACTGAATACAAATCAAGCAAGCATTAAGATAAAAATATTTAATAAACTGGACCTCATGAAACTGAAAAGCTTCTGTAAGGCAAAGGATATCATCCAAAGAACAAAATGGTAGCCTATAGAATGGGAAAAGATCTTCACCAACCATACATCTGACAGAAGGCTGATATCCAAAATATATAAAGAACTCAAGAAATCAGACATCAATAAGCCAAATGACCCAATTAAAAATGGAGAACAAATCTAAACAGCAAATTCTTGACAGAGGAATCTCTAATAGCTGAGATGCACTTAAAGAAATGTTCAACATTTATAGCTATCAGGGAAATGCAAATCAAAATGACTCAGATTCCATCTTACGCCTGTCAAAGTGGCTAAGATCAAAGATACAAGTGACAGCTCATGCTGGCAGTGATGTGGAGGGGACTAACTCCTCCATTGCTGGTGGGAGTGCAAACTTACGTAACTACTTTGGAAAGCAATATAGTGATTTCTCAGAAAATCAGGAATCCATCTACCTCAAGACCCACCTACTCCTGGGCATATACCCAAAGCACACTCCATCATACCACAATGTCACTTGCTCAAGTGTGTTCATAGGAGCTTTATTTGTAATAGCCAGAAACTAAAAACATCCTAGATGTTGCTCAACAGAATAATGTACGCTTACTCAGCATTAAAATCAATGATGTAGGGCCTTCCTTCTCCATGGGGTCATTGGCCACTGGCCACAAGAGCAAAGGTAGCAGAGTTGACAAACAGGGTTTCAGAAGGCCCATGAGTACAGATGGTAATAATGACGTACTGGGACCAGCCTCAGCGAGACAGATTAGCTTTACTTGGGGTGAATCAAGAATTACATAATTTTGGGGAAGGGGAGTGAGAATATCCAGGGTAGGCCCAGGTCTTTTGCAGAAAGCTAAGGTAGGACTGCCTCATTAGCATGGGGAGGCATTTCCGGAATCTCAGGAGCTAGCAGAACTAGTTCTTATCAGGAGAAAGGAAGCTGAACCTGTAAGCTTAACTAAGGCTACATGGCATTCTACGGGAATAGGGTGTGGGGTCTGGGACCTCTCAGGTTGAGAAGAGGAGCCCTCACTGACAAAGGGAATCTGCCATTTTACACATAGCCCAGGACTTTCCGGTAAGGTGAGTCTTTGACCTCGGCAGCCCGTCAGCACAATGACGACGTGAAATTTGGTAAATGTATGGAACTAGAAAAGATTATCCTGAGTGAGATAACCTAAACCCAGAAAGACAAGTATGATATGTACTTACTTATAAGTGGATATGAGCTGTAAAGGACAGGATAACCATGCTACAATCCACAGACCCGGAGAATCTAAGTAATAAAGAAGACCCAAGGCGGGGTGGGGGGGCACATGTGAACCTCACAGAGAAGGGGAAAAGAATAGACATCATGACAGATGGAGTGAGAGGACTAGACTGGGGTGGGTGTGGGGATAAGAACAGGAGAGATCAAGTGTGGAGAGAGTAGAGGGAGAGAGTACTGGGAGAGACAACTGGAATCAGGGTCATCTCTGGGATGC
The DNA here is from genome assembly GCF_947179515.1 of Apodemus sylvaticus. Lineage (NCBI taxonomy): Eukaryota > Metazoa > Chordata > Mammalia > Rodentia > Muridae > Apodemus > Apodemus sylvaticus. The sequence continues at coordinate 57,413,396 of NC_067485.1, read as the reverse complement.
TCTAGAAACCTAGGGCAATGAAAACTCCCAGAAACCCATGGGGGTGACCCTAGCAATGGGAGACACAGAATCTGAACTGCCTATATCCTGTAACCAAGCAAGACTTCCCACGGAAGGACTGGGACACAAGCCAAACTAGAAAACATTTGATTTAGACTTTGCTCTGACTACAAGATGTGCTAAAGTAAAGGTAGGGCAGAAATGGAGGGAATGGCCAACAATACCGTTCCAACTTGAGACGCATACGTGAGAGGGGGTCCACCCTGACACGGCCTGGAGAGCCAAGAGCCAGAGGCTAGACAACCCACAATAGAGCCAAAGAGGAATGGCAGAAAACAAAGCAAACAAAACGAAAAGTCAATGAAATGATTCCTAATGATATTCTGCTATACTCATAGCTTGGCATCTGGTCCATTTGTCATCAGAGAAGCTTCACACAGCAGCTGATGGAAACACATGAGGAGACCCACAGCCAAGCATTAGGCAAAGCTTGGCAAATCCCTAGGAAGATGGGGAGGAAGGATTGTAGAAGCCAGAGGGGTCAAGGATACTACAAGAAAACCCACAGATTCAGTCAACCTGGGCTCACAGGGACTCATGGAGACTGACACACCAACCAGGGAGCCTGTATGGGACTGACCCTCCGCACACAGGTCACTGTTATGTAGCTTGATCTTCTTGTGGGGCTGCTAACAATGGGAACAGGAGTGGAATCTGACTCTCTTGCCTGCTTTGGGACCCTTTTCTCCTACTGGTCTGCCTCCTCTAGCCTTAATAGGAGGGGAGGTGCCTAATCTTACTGCAACTTGACATACTAGGGCTGGTTGATGTTTGTTGAAGCTGGCCCTTTATTTGGGAGGTGAGGAGGAAAGAGAAACTACAACTAGAAGGTAAAATAAGTAAAATTAAAATAAAAAAAAAAACTGGGCTTAGCCTGGGGGTGTAGTTCAGGCATACAGAACTGCATGCTCAGTGTATGCTAAGACCCCTTCGATGCAGCCCCCAGTGCCATGGAGAACTGTACCATGACTGGGTCAGCAGCAGCCCACCTATTCTCTTGCTTCTTTTCCAGCTCTCTCTTTGCCTTGGACTGTGGGATTCTCTTTACTTTCCGGCAAGTTGCATCTGAAACCAGACTGATATCATCTGCCTTTGCCATATGTTTATAGTGGTTGTGTTCCCAAACCTTTACACACACCACACACACACACACACACACACACACACACACACACACACACACACACACACACAAATGGGAACTCAGTTTTTTCAGTTGCCCCTGGAAATTATTGAATATAACTAGATAATGATTGCTTAGTTTCCTTAGTTCTACTAGTGGTTGGAGGGCCTTCTCCTAGCACAGTGAGGGTTGCATAGCACAGTGGCCTTAGGTGAAGGCGAAAAGGGGAACTCTGAAAGAAAAACACACATGGACTCCACATGGTACTGACAAGTTGGGTAAAGGAAGGAAAAAGCTATGTCAGGCAGACTCAGCTGACTCCATGCTTTGTAAGTCTTACTCTGCTGCAGACAGAAATGCATCCCTGGTGGATTGTAGCCTTCAGAAGGGCAGTTAGCCACTCTGTGACCCACTTGTCTGTTGATACTTGCTGAAAGATGCCAATGGGTCTTTTAGCGGCCGGTGAGAAGCTACCAGGAAAATGGTTCTAGTATCTGTCATGGTTTGAATGACAAATTTCCCCCATTGGCTTCAGTACTTGGACATTTGCTTCCCAGCGGGTGGCACTATTTGAGGAGGCACTCTTTCTAGGGGGTGTGGCCTTGCTGGAGGAAGATATGCTGGTGGAGTCTTAGAGCCTTGCCCGACTTTAGTTTCCTCGATCTGCTTTGTGTTTGAAGTTACCTATGTGATCTCTCAGCTTCCTGCACCTGCTACCAGGCTTGTCCTCCCCCAACTCCACTCCCAAAGATGGGCTGTCATCCCTCTAGAACTGTAATCCCAAGCAAATCCTTCTTCTCTGTGTTGTCTTGGTCCTGGTGTTTATCACAGTGACAGAACCAAACTAAGGCAATAATCCTGGCTTTGTGTCTGAGCAGAAAATGTCTTGGTTTAGAAGACCAGTCATAAGAATACAGCATTCTAGATGGCAAAAGGCGATTCTTCAGACTCACAAAAGTACTAACTCATCTTTACACGAAGATAGGAAGCTGAACTGCAGGAGAAAGCTCACAGGCTAAAGACTGTTGCACTGTTGATTACTTTGAAGCAGTGATTTCACACACCCTCTGTTCCAGAGAAGTACTAACTGTTAGATAAATGGTCTTTATCTAATTTTCTTCTTGCTATTCCATGTTGATGTTTTCTTCAGTCCAGTCCAGACCAGCAAAAGACACACAGCATGAGCTAGCTCAAATCCAGACACACAGCATGAGCTAGCTCAAATCTAAACAACACAGCAGACTGTTTCCACTCTACTAGGAGATACAAGCACTTCATCGTAAAAAGTTGGAGTGAAGACAGTTGTTAAAATAAAGTTTTGGGGAGAAAATGGAGACCTCTAGACCACTTATTCATTCTATTTTGTAAACTCCAAAGACGGGCACATACTTTTTTTTTATTAAGTCTAGTGCACAAGGTCTGGAAACGTAAGAGAGGGTTGCTCAGGAGTTGTTCCAACAAACTTTCCACAGTCCATTGTAGGAATCTATTATATAATTTGACTCTTGTCAAGGACTGAGCATCCCTACCCCCTAGGAACAGGCTGGTGGCCGGGACAGGTTCCCAGACCTTAGTATGACTGACAACATTACAGACATACCATCTAGGCCAGCAGGCAGGCAGCACCACCTGGCAAAATGAGAACAAAGAGTGAGTCTATCAAATGCAAATGTTCTAACCTTGCTTTCTGTCTTCTACAATTCCACTTCTGGCTAACTGTTCAACTGAGGTGTGTCCGCCCAGGATGTGTTGTTTGTGCTTAGAACCCCATCCTGAGAAGGAGGACTTGGACCGCCCTGGCGTCCTGAACACCCAGCAGAGCCTGCAGCCAGCTGATGAAGACTGACTATTAACTTGAACCTACGTCCAAATAGTCTTCTCTTGAGGATACCCCACAAGAGCCCAAAGCAGAGGCTTTCCCCTGAGTGAGTTAATCTTAGAGTCACACATACAGTTCTGTGGGATTTTCTGGCCTTGGTTATTATTGCAAACAGACTGATGCTTAGCACTGCCGTGTCCTTTCCCGAGCACACAGCTAGACTTCCTGTCCCAGACTTCTGTCAGTCTGGGAGGCCCATGTCACTGAGGGCCTATGAACAGAATGTGAGCACTGTGCACGCCCCACTTTCAGACCTGGCCTATAAAAATGTAACACACATGCTCTGACAAGCTCCTTTCCTCTCCTGATTAGGAAGGCTTCTGTGCAGCCTAGGGGAATGCATGCTGAAGAGAGCAGAGGAACCATGGGCCTAGAGAACAGCCACCTTCCTGAGTATCCATTCACTGTGCAGTGCAAGCCACCGCACATGTAGGTTATTTTGGTAATATAGCTGAGCCCCAGAACCAATGGAGGGTGTGTGAGGGACAGGGAGGGAATTATCAGCCAAGAGACACCAGTATGACCCAGATAGAGTTGTTTTTCTTAGTGTAACTATGAACACACATCTGCATTGTCTCTGGCTGTAGCCCAGGGATCTTTGTTGTGTATCCCTGTCCTCCACAGCAGCCTCAGAGTCAGTCAGCATTTGTCTAAATGCCTCCAATAGTGCTCAATACCCGGGTCTTCAAATCCAAGACAGCTGAACCTAGGCTGCGCATTTCCATGTCACGCCTTCTTGGAACATTGGATTCAATGTGCAGAAGAAAGAACAATATTTTCATAATAAAATAAATATTAATGGGCAGAGTGCAAAACTGGATGAATTTCAAAGGCTAGGCTTGCCACTTCAAAGAGATTCCAGCCTGCACTTGGAGTCCTGGAGGAAGGCCTCAGACTCCCGTGGGCTGCTGGCTAGCTCTGCTGAGCAGGCAGTGCTCTAACCCTCGTTGTTTCTCTAAGGGTTTTAGGTTTGAATCCAGTAGACAAATTATTTTCTCCCAATACAGTGCAGACATGAAGTTCAAGGTCTGTTAAATATTGCTAGAGCACTGGATTATTTGTTACTGGCCTCTCTTCTCTTCCCAAGGTCCCCCTCCCTGGTGGGACCACCCACAGATGTCAGCTTGGTGGTAGACTGTGGTAGATTTGGGATGTGAGTCTTGTGGGTAGCTCTGCTGAAGGAGGAACTCTGTTTTTGCCTATGGCCTTGAAAGGTCCCTTCCCACCACATAGTGCTTTCCCAGCTGCCCACACCCCATTGCAAGCCTTCATTCTGAACCTGCGTGTCCTGTGTGTGGGAGTTGGAAGTACTCACAGTCTGCCCAATGTGGATGGAATGGAAGCTTTGGCACTGAGCTGCCTTGTAACTTTGTGCCTAATAACCAACCACGCTAGGCAGTCCCCTCTCCCCCCAACAGTCCATCTTACTGAGTGTCTTAGTTAGGTTTCTATTGCTGTGATAAACACTACAACCAAAAGCCACTTGGAGAAGGCAGGTTTTATCTCCCCTGAGAGCTTTAGGTCTTCCATAATGGAAGGCAGGGCAGGAATTTAGGTCCCCCAGTGACCGTGGGGGACAACTGCTTACTGGCTTGCTTTCCCTTGATTAGTTTACTTCTTTCTTTCTTTCTTTCTTTCTTTCTTTCTTTCTTTCTTTCTTTCTTTTTCTTTCTTTTTAAGATTTATTTATGTTAAGTATGTGAGTACACTGTTGCTCTCTTCAGAATCACCAAAGAGGCCATTGAGTCCCATTACAGATGGTTGTGAGCCACCATGTGGTTGCTGGGATTTGAACTCAGGACCTCTGAAAGGGCATTCAGTGCTCTTAACCTCTGAACCATCTCTCCAGGCCTAGTTTACTTTCTAATACACCTCAAGATCACCTGCCCAGGGGTTGCACCCTCCCCCACAGTGGACTGGGGCCATCCTTCCATTAATTATTAATGAAGAAAAACTGCCTTACAAACTTGTCTACAGGCAATTTGATGGAGGCATTTTCTCATTTGAAGTTCCTTGTCCCAGATAACTGTAGCTGTCAAGTTGATAAAACAAAGCAAAGGAACAATGAAACAACCAAGGCACTGGGTATGGTGGCATATACCTGCAATCCTGCTCAGGAGGCGCAGGATTCAGGAATGCAAGCCCAAGGCCAGCCTGGGCTAAACAGTCAGATACCCCCTCCCTCCTTTCTCTGTCTCTCTCTCTGTCTCTCGGTCTCTGTCTCTCTGTCTGTCTCTCTCTCTCTCTCTCTCTCTCTCTCTCTCTCTCTCTCTCTCACACACACACACACACACACACACTCTCACACACTCACACACTCACCCCACCCACACCCCCACACCCACACCCACACATTCCTTTCTGGGTACACTCAGTGTGGGCTCATCACCTGTATCCTTTTGCCTCCCTTGCCATCCTGCCTCCTGATATCCTTCTGAGTTACTAGGCATGTATTTATTTAACTCAGATCCACAGCTTTCTTAGGGTGGTGGGGGCTGGATGAGGTAAGCCCAGGGTGAGGCAAACTTCATCTTACCACAAGAGGGAGGTGGTGAGCAGCATCAAGGAAGATCTGACACTCAGGGCTGTGGGAAGGGGGTGGCAGCGGTGGTGGTGGTGGTGGTGGTGGTGGTGGTGGTGGTGGTGGTGGCGGTGGTGGTGGTGGTGGCGGTGGCGGCGGCGGCGGCGGTGGCGGCGGCGGCGGCGGCGGCAGCGGCGGCGGCAGCGGCGGCGGGGCTTCAGAGCCCCCAGTACCCGGAATCACAGGAGTGAGCTCAGGAGTCTAATAGGCTAGATCCTGCACTGTGACTGTTTTGCTTAGAAGATAAAAGCTGGAAGTCAGGAGGTAGGATCAAAAGAGAGCTCAAGGGACCCAGTCTGAGAGCACATGATAAGTCCTCCAATTGGAGTCCAGGGAGTGGAGCAGCTGCACTTGCCCAGGACAGTCGCCTCATTTGACAGGTTCTGATTTCAAACCTGTTGCTGTTTGTTGTATGGGCTGGGGACTGAACTCAGGGCCTCGTGACTGCTAGTCGAGTACTCCACTTCTGTACTGGCTGGTTTTGTGTGTCAACTTAACACAGGCTGGAGTTATCACAGAGAAAGGAGCTTCCGTTGGGGAAGTGCCTCCATGAGATCCAGCTGTGGGGCATTTTCTCAATTAGTGACCAAGGGGGGAGGGCCCACTGTGGGTGGTGCCATCCCTGGGCTGGTGCTCTTGGGTTCTATAAGAGAGCATGCTGAGCAAGCCAGGGGAAGCAAGCCAGTAAGGAACATCCCTCCATGGCCTCTGCATCAGCTCCTGCTTCCTGACCTGCTTGAGTTCCAGTCCTGACTTCCTTTAGTGATGACTGCAGTGTGGAAGTGTAAGCTCAATAAACCCTTTCCTCCCCAACTTGCTTCTTGGTCATGATGTTTGTGCAGGAATAGAAACCCTGACTAAGACAACCTCTGAGCTATATCTCCAGTCCTGAGAAATACTGGTTCTAAATCGGTAGAATATGTAGAAGACCATTTCCCTGAGTGAACAGAGTAGGCTTTGACTTGTGCTAACACCAGTTCTCTGGTTTCCTGTTGACTGTTCAGGTGTTTGTGTATGCATGAGCGACAGCCCTCTGTATTGGTATGTGTTTATATTTCACAAGTGGATTATTGTACAAAACTTTTAGTTCCTGTGCTTCTGGCTGTAAGTACAAGGTTCTTATTACAACAAATGCAGTAATAATAAGTTCACAACCAGTGGTCTCAGTGAGTTCCAGAGGGTTGCAGGACTCCTTCAAGCCCTCCATGCAGAACAAAGCTGTCTATGCTTTCCTGGGCCTCCAGCCTCAGCCCTCTGGGGACACAGAGCGATCTCTGGGCCAGGTCACTCCCTCAGACGGAGGAGCAAAGCTGGAGCTCACCTCAGTCAGTACCTGAGGAGCTGGGTCAGACTCTGCAGTGCGATTGCTGGGTGGATTCTTTCTTTGTCAGAGCTCTGGGTAGGGTGATTCTTTGTGAACCATGCAGTTCTAGGAAGATGGGGGTCCTGCTCCAGGCCAATAGAGATGCCTTAGCTGAGACAGAGTTTACTCGGGGGCACCTGTGATCATACCAATTTCCCTCAATGCTGCTTCTTTTTGTCTCCCCAAAACCCAGGCTGAGTCAAGTCAAGGAAACACTTGGCACATGCCCTCTGATGGGGCTGTGCTCCCTGGGAATTGGCGGCTCTCAGTTCAGAGAAGCTCAGCTGCCATCTTGGCCGGGGATCCATGTTCCATGATGCCCTTTGGAGAGTCCTACCTCTCTCTGGGTAGCACTTCCTCCCAGCTGGGACACAGGTGCTAGCTGTCTCAGCTTGGCATTCCTATTCCTCATCCTCCTTGTTTTGAGCAAGTCTCGAAAAGTGAAGGGCGAGTGGCCATCTTTGGAATTGTGTAAACTGGAATCTCCTCAGACCTTGGCACTCTAGTGCCACCTCTGTGATGACAATACTTACCTGCCAGCCCACACAAAGATGACAGGCATCTAGAGATGGTCTTAGTCCATCACTGGCTGTCTTCATTTAAGGAGAAGAAACTTGAGGGTTCAGGGGAACCCTGGTGACCTTGCCCCTTGGTAAGTAGGTATGGCAAATCATATGTAAGGAACCATCCTTCTCTGTCCTTGCAGGAGGGACCCATATTAGAGGAAATAGAAGAGGTCCATCTATGGGGGATCTGAATCTGTTACAATCCTGGTCTAGGTTTTAATCAATCCAAGAATGACTAAACTAGCCACCTGGGGATCAGGGAGCTGCATTTAGGATGATATAGGTCCCATTTCTATGCTAAAACTATGTTTCTAGTTTCTTTGGGGGAACAAGCTAGTGATTTTCGTAGGTAACTCAGCGAGATCAGCCACCTTATCAGGGTAATTCTGAGAGATCAGCCGCCTCATCAGGGCTGCACAAGAACAATCCCAACTGTACCAGTTATTCTTCTGTGCTCTGGTTCTGTGGTCCATCGGGGCTTTGTATTGGGCTGTGGATGAGTGGACAGACAGAATATCTAGGGAGCCTCTGCTTTAGCATGCACCTGTCGTGTAGGGGCATGCAGGTGGCCTCAGGTTTCCAATGGCAACTTGACTGTGAAATGATGCATCGAGGTGGCCCTTGCATATAGTGATAGCTGTGAGCTCTTGCCATAGACGGTGCATACCTGGGACCACCCCAGAGTCTACACCATGCCTGCTGGATGCTGAAATGGAAGTTTCTGGTTGTGTCATATGATGCAGACACAGGTGGTGTTTTGCTGAGGCAGGACCTGTGATAGGAAATGCAATGTTTGAAGAGAGTATAAGCAGGACTCAATGGATGGTGATGTGGGACAGAGCTAGCTTGGCAACACTTCATTGCTCTTACATCTTCACCAGTCTTCACTTTGTTTAGAGAGACACACAGAGAACTGTTCACAGAGAACAGAACAGACCAGGCTGGTTCTGGTCGCTCCTGCTGACTGGTGCCAATTCGGTTGAAGCCTCTTTCTACCGGATTGTGCCACCATTGCCGATTCAGGTTTGGTACCCTGGTATTACTGAACTGGACTGCTGGTATCCTGACAGAGATGGGAATCGCCCCCAGTGAAATCTTTCTAAACAGGTCCACATCCCCTTGTCCTATTTACCATCTTTTCTCCCCTACCTTTAGGGTGGCCTAGAAGGGGGATTGAAGCAATTGAGAACCCTTATTAAAGAAGGTTTTGAAAAATCTAAGCTCCTTTTGACAGGATGTCAAACCTCCCCAAACTAAGCCAAGGAAACCTCATTTATGTATAAAGTCTAAAAATAAGGAGCCATGTCATTATTACATGTGATGTGCACCTCTACCAAGACACTGGGAATCAGCTTCCAAGCGGGCCTGGAGCGCTACCATTCTGGGGCCTTACTGTTGAAATCAGTCTCCTGAGAACGTTTGGACTTTGAAACAACAAATTGAAGTATGCCCACCATGCTGGCAGACCCAGAGCAGCACTTAAACATTGGGGTTAGAAATGTTTCACATAGGCTGATAGCCTTCTCCAGGAGTTCCCACAAGCTTTGGGCCATTCATGGGTGCCTCTCTGGTGCAAGATCTCTTCTCTGACATTTGGACCCTGAATCCAACTGGCCACTTGTTTAGTGAGTCTTTTATTTTATTCCATGTGGTTTTAGGTTTTTGAGGCTCTTCTCCTCTGAAGAATTAAAGTGTTTTGTTGACCATGCAGCACTTTGACCTGGGAAGTGGGGGAAGACAATGACACCCAGGCATAGGACACATGGGAAAACAGACATGAATAGACAGTGAGCGCAGCAGTCAGTAAGCCAGGAACCTGGAGTCAGCTGCCTTACGCCATTAACTCATCCGTTACTGTTTTCTGTAGCCACTTGACTGCGGGCAACCTACTCTCTAGGTCCCTTAGTTTCTTCATGTGTGGAATGGAACAAATGGAGCCAGGCCATGTATCAGACAGTGTAGTGCTGAGGATCTGAGTTTAATGTGACGCATGCTTACAACCCCAATCTGGCAGGCGCAATCAGAGGAATCCCAGGGACTCCCTGGCCAGTCTTACTAGCCCAGTTGAAACATTGCTAGCACTTAAACATTGGGGTTAGATCTCAAGCCAAGAGAGACCATGCCCTAGAAGACAAGCTGGCTGGCTCCTGAGGAGTGACACTCAAGGTTGACCAAGGTTGGTTTCCATATGTATGAGTACAAATCTGTACATGTACTCGCACATGTAAACCCACATACATGGAAAAGAGAAAGGTGGGATAAAATGGAGTCTATTGCAGAACTGTCTTAGACTATGGCATCAATGTGCAGCAGGTCTACAATGCAGTTGCCCTTTTCCCCAGGTCCTGGGGTGCAGCTTATGTGTCATCATGAGTCATGCAGGTGTGACACTTCGGGCAGGCAGGGCATTGCAGCAGCATGCGCTTCCTTCACAGAACCTGCGCATCACAAAAAACCCAGCTGGCAGCTCCGTTGCATTGGTCTTGCCAGTTAAGAGCACTCTATGAAGTGTTATCATTCTTATATTGAATGTAGGCTCAGGTCAGGTGTTGGCTGCAGCACATGTCCTCCAGAAGCTGCCTGGGCTCTGCTGGCACATATACAGCCTGGAAACAGCCTGCTGGAGAAACAGCCTGCTGGAGGAACAGCCTCGGGGTATTTCAGGTTCAGCTACGGGCTCTTTTCCTGACTCCCACGCCTCCTCATCCTCAGATGTCAAAGTGACTTACACAACGGCAGCTGGAATAGAATACACATGGAATGCAATCTCTGATAAGTGGATATTAATTAGCCCAGAAGCCCTGAATACCCAAGGCACAAATTGCATAACAAATGACTCCCATGAAGAAATATGGAGAGGGTCCTGATCCTGGAAAGGATCGATCTAGCATTGGAAGGGAATATAAGGACAGAGAAAAAGGAGGGAGGTGATTGGAGAAGGGATGGAGAGAAGAAGGTTTATGGGACATATGGGGAGGGGGGATCCGGGAAAGGGGGAAATCATTTGGAATGTAAACAAAGAATATAGAAAATAAAAATATTAAAAAAGAAAAGAAAAAAAAAAGAATACAAAGTCACAAGCATCACTGGGCATGGTGGAGCACCTATGGCATCCCAGCAAGTGGAAGGTGGAGGCAGGAGAGCCAGAACTTCAAGGTAAGCTAGACCTCAGCTAAAGAGCAAGCTTGAAGTCAATTTGGGCTACAAGGATGTAAAAGCAGCCCCAGTACCTGGTGCAGGGCACATGCTTTGGTCACAGATGGGAATATGATGTGATTTTGAACCTCTTAACAGTCAGGGTAAAAGGGAAGCAGGCATAGCCAGCCCATGATGCCTTTCAGCAAACACCAGCCATGTCCCCAGAACAAAAGAAGCACAAAGCTCCTAAGACTGAGTGAGTCTTTCTTCCTCTCTTAGAATCCATCATGCACTCTATGCCCTTCTGGAGAAAGTACTTGATGTGTTATGGAAAAGCAACCCTATTGTCCCTGAACTCAATGACATTTGCAATCAGACTTTGCACAAAAGTTTATTTTGGAAAAGCCACAATTGATATTTGTGACATGTTTCACGGAAAGAAATGTAATGTCAGGGTACCCAGGCCCAGGCCTTCTGTTTTCCAGATTATTCTCTCTGCTTGGCTGGTATCAGCTCATACAAGGGCACAGACAGAATTTCTACCTTGAGGGTGAGGGTATGTGTGTATTTCACTTGTGATGTTTTGTATATGCTTGGCCCAGGGAGTGGCACTATTAGATGGTGTGGCCCTGTTGAAGTAGGTGTGGCCTTGTTGGAGTAGGTGTGGGTGCAGGCTTTAGGATCCTCATCCTAGCTGCCTGGAAGCCAGTATTCTGCTAGCAGCCTTCAGATGAAGATGTAGAACTCTCAGTTCCTCCTGTACAATGCTTGGCTAGATGCTGCCATACTCCCATCTTGATGATAATGGACTGAACCTCTGAACCTGTAAGCCAACCCCAATTAAATGTTGTCCTTTGTAAGACTTGCCTTGGTCATGGCATCTGCTCATAGCAGTAAAACCCTAACTAAGACATTAATCAGTTTTGATCCTATACTTTCAAAAAGTTATCAAGGGTTTTTTGTTTTTGTTTTTTTGTTTTTGTTTTTTGCAACAAGTTAAAATATGACCTGACAGAAAACTTGAAAAAGATATGTGATTTGGTTCATGCTACAAAATTATGATCATGAGTAGAGGTCTTGGGGGCACTGAATGACAGCGACAGATGCAGGAGCCAGAGTGGACTAAGAGCTGCAGAGGGTCTTCTACCAAGAGTCCAGGTGTAAACAGGAGCTGGGAAGCAGTGCTGGCACAGGTACGATTAAACGCAGGCTCCGTGTCCTCGGGTGTGAGCCCCTGTGCGTTTACTCTCTTTGCTTGGTTCTCTTCTCATCTGGTGACTGGCAAAGCCACAGGTCAGGGGTGATCCCCTCATCCCTCAAGCCTGCCCACCCTGGGCACTAGTGTGATGACCGAGCTCGGGCGGAGTTTTACACACTCCAAGTCACAGTGCTGTGCAGTGACAGGCGCCTTTTTCCAGCTCAGGAGAACACTGCTATTCTTATCTTCCACTTGGAATCAATCGTCTACTTTCCTTGTAGCAACTTCACCCACATTTCCTCAAGTATCATCAACCCTGCCTCCAAATTCCTATTTTGGTAATTTTCAAACAGGCAGAAAGAAGGAATAAAATGAAACTTGTATTCTCTGCTAAAAATCACTTAATTTCCCCCTCTGTCTTCTCATTTCTGTATTCTTTTTCATGCGAGTTGCCGTGTGTGTGTGTGTGTGTGTGTGTGTGTGTGTGTGTGTGTGTATACATATGTGTGTGTTTGTGTCTATGTGTGCCTGTTTGTGTCTATGTGTGTAAGTGAGCCTGTGTGTATGTACGTGTGTTTGTGTGTGTGTGAGTGAGCTTGTGTGTGTGTGTGTGTGTGTGTGTGTGTGTGTGGTGGGAGGCTGAGGCAGGAGGATCACAAGTTTAAGGCACTTTGGGCTACAGAGTTAAGAAAAGAATGTTCTCTTACACAATAAATATCACAGTCACAGTCAAGTCACTAATCACAATCCCGTTACTTCATCTTCACAGTCCACATTCCTACATTAGCTCAGGATCCTATTAAAGTTAGAGTATTACAAATGACTGTCAGCACTCATTAGTTTATTATAGAATAATCAATGGTTCCATTCCCCCATCTTTCAGGACTGTCTTAGTTAGGATTTTATTGCTGTTAACAGACATCATGACCAAGGTAACTCTTCTAAGGACAACATTTATTAGGGGCTGGCTTACAGGTTCAGAGGTCCATTATCATCAAGGCGGGAGCATGGCAGTGTCCAGGCAGGACAGAGCTGAGAGTTCTCCATCTTCATCTGAAGGCTGCTAGGAGACTCACGTGGTTAGGAGATGGGTCTCAATGCCCACACTCACACTCTTCCTTCAACAAGGCCACAGTTATTCCAACAAGGCCTTATCTCCTCATAGTGCCACTCCTGGGCCAAGCACATTCAAACTACCACAAAGACATTATTTTTAGTCACAATTGTCTTCTTCCATTTGCCTGACAGGCATCATCTGTACTACCCACCCCTCAGTTACCTAGTGCCTATCTCAGTTATCAGAATGTCTGTCGTGGCATCCTGATGCTTGTGTTCAAGTACCCTTAGTTAGTGCCCTCATGTGATGTCTCAAAGAACATTGCCCTCCCTCATTTTGCCAAGTAGGTATCTCCTGCTACCACAAGAAGAATGAGTTCAGTACAGTAATATACTCTGAGAGAGACCATGCTCATTTAACTTTTCTTTTACAGTATGCTATAATTTTTTACTTTATTATTATTGTTGTTGTTGTTTGATAAATAGCATCATAGGTATGTATAGGTAGGAGACAAACATTTGTATAGGACCTAGCACCTTTCATGATTTCAGATATCTGAGGGGACAGGGCTTAGCCTGCGGTCGAGGAGGGAACCATTGTATTTTGATGAGCCTTTACTTTACTCCCAACTCCTGTGCTGTCTGCTTTCTTTGTTCTCAGCTAAGAATCTCACCTAAGAAACTTATCAACCACGCAGTCCACTGTTCAAAAGTAAGAAAATGCATTGTGTTCTCATCAGCAGAGGCCTGCGCCCATCGGAGCTTCTCCATTCTCCATCACTAAATCACACAGCTTCACAAACATGGTTCACAAAGATGCAGAAAAACGTTACTCCATGCACAGGCCACTCTGCAAATTTATAAACTAACGGCGCACATGGATGTGCACATGAATGTGCTTAGCTTTAGTTCACCAGAACTTTTTTTTTTAAAATCCCTGAATGCACCTTGCTACTTTGACTTACACCATTTCATATTTTTTTTCTACTTTAGGAAATATACTTCCTCGTGAAGGTGAGCACTTCCAAGGATGATACCCTGGAGGACAGATGCAGGAAGCCAGGAGGACCTTCCTTGATCTACCTAACAGAACAAGAAAGAGGCTTTGTTATAGTCATAGCTGCAGCCCCAACCCCAGCCATACCCTACTCCAGCAGTACCTGTCCCTGTATGTCTGTATGTCTGTCTGTAAGTCAAGATGTGCTTTGACAGGACTCTCGCAGAAGGGAGTGATACAGACGTGGCCTTCCACAGCATCCGAGCCCTGCCTTTGCTTGCTGGGGCGTGCCCCCTCAGCTACTCATATTTTTCAGGCTGAATATGACAGATAACTTGTTGGGATGTAAAACCCACAAATGTTTAGTAACCACACAGGCCAGTTTTATGAAAGTACAAAATTCAAATTATCCTTTCTGCTTGTCCAGTACGATGAAGAAAACGGATGTGTCCCGACTACAGGCTGCCTCACACAGTGGCTCTGGTGTGAGGTGGCTAAGTTCAGATCTCAGCCTCACTGCCTCCACCCTCCCCTTTAAGATCCAGGCCAGCTGAGGGGAGGGGAGGGGGCTGCTCTGCCTTCCCCACAGGAAGGATAAAGTGACCAGAGCAGCCCCTGGTTCCCAGCAAGCCCCTGTCACCATCATCTAGAAGTCAGCCGCTTCAGTACAAATCGCCACCCACAGCCTACTGTGTGGGAATGACTGGACACCCTGAGGTTTAGCTTCTCAGGAAAATCCTTCATCTCAGCTGGGACTGGGGGCACTCGTTCCAGTCTTGGCAGCAGGTAGGCTGAGACAGGTGGATCTCTATGAATTTGAAGGCAGCTTATTCTATATAGTGAGTTCTAGATCCACAAGGGCCACATAGATGAGACCTTTTCTAATTAAAACAAAACAGAAATCCTTTATCTATCTGTTCATCCATCTTTTGTCCCTGCTCCCTGGAGATAGTTAACTGGGGTTTATTTTCAAGGAATGTTAAGTCAGATGTGAGGAACGGGTAAGAATTCAAGTGGGTCTTATTGGAGCAGTTAGCACTCTGTGGAAGTTTTTCACCCCGCTGAGTCCCAGGAGCTAAGCGATATTAAGAGCTTCACAAAGCAGTGTTAGGCTAAGCAGCAGGAACATGGGCTCCTTCCTGGCTTTGATCATTTGGCCTTGTGACTGGGAAAACAGTGCCTGCCCAGTGTCTCCTTGAAAGACAGAACAGTAATGAACCAAAGAGGGCTGCACAGCAAGAGCCCGGCTTTAAGGTGTCTGGGGCTTAGGCTAAGCTGTCTGCCCTTGCTTCACCCTGAAGCTAGCAACTGCAGCCAGAGAAACTGGCCGATCAGGAAGGATTGGCCTTCTCAGGAAGCCACTTTTGGAAGTGTAGAGGGGACAGGCCAGTACTGAAGAGCCACAGCTGCACCTAGCTCTCTCCTCACTCCTCTGTTCTCTCCTTCCTGCCATCCCTAGCATCACCCTCCCTGCTTCTCTGGTACACTCTGGTTCTCCAGCCGCTGAGCTGGCCATAGCCCCATCCCACTGCTCTTCATTCTGCAGGTGCAGCGTCTGCACATGCGCTGTGCTCTGGCCTTTACAGTCCGTTTTTACAGACCTCTAGATTTACTGATTAGTCAGGACGATCCTATAGGAACCAAAGCCGCTGGGTGTTTGTCCCCCCAGTCTCTGGGCATTACCATGGCGTTGCTTTTGTTCTGTCTGTCTGTCCACAAGCCATTTTCTTTCTTATTGGTCCAATTATCCCCCCTCCCCCCAAAGTTTGGTTATATAAACATAATGGCCATTGTCAAGAGCCTCTTTTTCCTCCTTTTCTCTAGATGTCTTCCCTTATCCTTCCTTGGTGATATTATCCTCTCTTAGGTCCAGATCTGACCCAAGTCTGTGAATTTAGAGTTTATCTCTGGAGATTTGAGGCTCTATTTTCAACTCTCCGTGTAGATGCTTTTAGAGTGTAAAAAGCCAGTATTTGCGAAATCTGTCCTCTAGAGGTCAGTTACATGCGTGTTGTGTCCCAGACTAACCCTTTTTGCCAAACCCTTCTACCTTTCTCTCATTGCCAAGAGCAGTTGCTGAGGAATTCAGCCTTTTCTGTTCAACTATGATACAGTGTCTAGCTTGTGCAATTCCAGTTGAGCACCTCCAATAACCTCCCCTCCCCTCCCTTCTCTTCTCCTCTCCTCCTCTCCCCTCCCCTCCTCTTTCTCCTCTTCCATTGTCCCCTCCCTTCTCCTCTCCTCACCTCCCTTCTCCTCTCCTCCCCTCTCCTTTCCTCCTCTCCTATCCCCTTTCCTCTTGTCTCCTCTCCTTTTCTCTTTCCCCTTTCCCTTCCTGTCCCTCTGTGTCCCTCCTCTTCCTTTCCTCTATCTGCCCTTCCTTCCCTCTCTCTGCCCTTCCTTCCCTCTCTCTGCCCTTCCTTCCCTCTCTCCCCCCTTCCTTCCCTCTCTCCCCCCTTCCTTCCCTCTCTCCCCCTTCCTTCCCTCTCTCCCCCCTTCCTTCCCTCTCTCCCCCTTCCTTCCCTCTCTCCCCCCTTCCTTCCCTCTCTCCCCCCTTCCTTCCCTCTCTCCCCCCTTCCTTCCCTCTCTCCCCCCTTCCTTCCCTCTCTCCCCCTTCCTTCCCTCTCTCCCCCCTTCCTTCCCTCTCTCCCTCCTTCCTTCCCTCTCTCCCTCCTTCCTTCCCTCTCTCCGCCCTTCCTTCCCTCTCTCCGCCCTTCCTTCCCTCTCTCCCCCTTCCTTCCCTCTCTCCCCCTTCCTTCCCTCTCTCCCCCCTTCCTTCCCTCTCTCCCCCCTTCCTTCCCTCTCTCCCCCCTTCCTTCCCTCTCTCCCCCCTTCCTTCCCTCTCTCCCCCCTTCCTTCCCTCTCTCCCCCCTTCCTTCCCTCTCTCCCCCTTCCTTCCCTCTCTCCCCCTTCCTTCCCTCTCTCCCCCTTCCTTCCCTCTCTCCCCCTTCCTTCCCCCTCTCCCCCTTCCTTCCCCCTCTCCCCCTTCCTTCCCCCTCTCCCCCTTCCTTCCCTCTCTCTGCCCTTCCTTCCCTCTCTCCCCCTTCCTTCCCTCTCTCTGCCCTTCCTTCCCTCTCTCCCCCTTCCTTCCCTCTCTCTGCCCTTCCTTCCCTCTCTCCCCCTTCCTTCCCTCTCTCCCCCCTTCCTTCCCTCTCTCCCCCTTCCTTCCCTCTCTCCCCTTCCTTCCCTCTCTCTGCCCTTCCTTCCCTCTCTTTCCCCTTCCTTCCCTCTCTCCCCCTTCCTTCCCTCTCTCCCCCTTCCTTCCCTCTCTCTGCCCTTCCTTCCCCCTCTCCCCCTTCCTTCCCTCTCTCCCCCTTCCTTCCCCCTCTTCCCCTTCCTTCCCCCTCTCCCCCTTCCTTCCCCCTCTCCCCCTTCCTTCCCTCTCTCTGCCCTTCCTTCTCTCTCTCCCCCTTCCTTCCCTCTCTCCCCCTTCCTTCCCTCTCTTCCCCCTTCCTTCCCTCTCTCCCCCTTCCTTCCCTCTCTCCCCCCTTCCTTCCCTCTCTCTGCCCTTCCTTCCCTCTCTCCCCCTTCCTTCCCTCTCTCCCCCATTCTTTCCCTCTCTCCCTCTTCCTTTCCTCTCTCCCCCTTCCTTCCCTCTCTCCCCCTTCCTTCCCTCTCTCTGCCCTTCCTTCCCTCTCTCCCCCTTCCTTCCCTCTCTCCCCCATTCTTTCCCTCTCTCCCTCTTCCTTTCCTCTCTCCCCCTTCCTTCAGCATGGCCTCCTTGTGTAGCCCAGGCACCTCTTTACTTTTCTCACCTCCCACTGCTGAGATTACAGTCGTTTCCTGATTGGTCTTAAAGTCTTACACCAGTCCCGTTACTTGACTGCTTCTAATGTTCATTCCCAACTAACCCAAGTGTGGTTGCCTGAACTTAGAGGGCCGTCAAACCCTCACCAGTCTGTCTCCATCTCAGCCATGGCTAACTCTGTTCACCAGCCAGCCTGTTCCCTTCTCATCCATGGCTTACTCCCGTAAGGCTTTCCTTAAGGAACAGTGAGTTATTGAGTACCACACGTGGACCACAGACTTTCAGACGTGGGGTTGTGCAGGACAGAAGGAGAGAGCAAAACAGAAGACCACGACAGTGGTGGCAGTGTTAATGTGTTAGCAGGCTTCGAGTTGTGTAGGAAAGTTTTACTTGATTCTTTTTCTTTCCTTTTTGAGATAAGGTTTCTCGAGCCCAGATTAGCAAAGAGCTTGTAGACTAGCTTAAGGATGACTTTGAACTTCTGATCTTCCTGCCTCCATCTCCTGAGTGATTACAGCATGAGCCATCGAGCCTGGCCAGACTGATTTAGAGGGCTGTATGCTTGGTAATGAATTTCCCTACATTTCATACCTCTCAGTCCCGATTTCAAACCCTAACATATTAGCCAACTCTTAATAATATGTTGCACAAGCAGTCATAAACATCCAGTGTTCTAAGACGGGAAGCTTCCTGTGACTGAGGCAGCTGGACAGGTTATTCTCACATGGAAGGGCAGAACCTCCCAGGGTGATGTATAGACACATGGGAGATGACTGTACCTCTTCTGGGGATTCCACCGATGCAGAGGGTCAGATGATCAAGACCAACACTGCTGGATCTCAATGGAGCTTTTCAAAATCAAGCTCAAAGCCAATATTTCTTATTTACATTTTGGAAGTTGTTTCCAGGATGCCACTGTGAAACTTGGTATGCCCATATTCTTGTTAAAGTCAATATTGTGCCCATTTACAAATGGAAGAGTCTGTTGTCCATATCCTGGTTTTACCCATGTGCTCTTTTGTCATATGTGAGAAATCATGTCTATTACACACCTCAAATTGCAATGTTTTTGTTTTTATTTTGAGATGGGAGACTCATGTACCACCCCAGACTGGCCTTGAACTCACTATGTAGATTAGAGGCTGGTTTGTATTCCTTCTATTTCTACTTTCCAAGTGCTAGGATTACAGATGTACATCGACATGCCTGTTGAAATGCCTGTTTGGTTTGCTAGCAGTCATATGCATACTTAGGAAGTAAGAGGAAGTCTTGTCACACAGTTACCATTTCTATTGCTCCTCACCATTTCCTGTAGTTCCAGGTTTCTCTCTGCTGTGATGGTTGTTAGTGTTGATTGCCACCTGAGATGGTCTGAGAGAGGAGCCTCTGGGCATTCCTGTAGGGGATTCTCTTGCCTGGGATACTTGAAGCAGGCAGCCTCATCTTTCCTAAGGGCAGATCAAAGATGCTGGCTGGGTAAGGTGGAAAGGATTAGCACCAGGGTTGAATTAGTTCTCTCTGTTTTCCAGTCTTGGATGCAGGCAAATCAGATACGTTAAGCTACCAACACCTGGACTTCACCAGGATAAGCTGTACCCTTGAATAACTTCTTTCTCTCTTAAGCTGCTTTTGTCATTGCCACCGCAGCAGGGGAAGAAGCTAACACTCTGCTACTGCTCCTCTGTGTCCTGAAGAAGAAACATTGTTTAGTTGGCTTTGACTATCACCAGTATGGCCTACTGCTCTGACTCAGCTTCTGTTTGTATGAAAGTGTCTTTGTTTTGCTTTCATTTTTGAAGTAAAACTGAACCTAGTAAAAAAAAAAATTGATAGTGACAGACTTTTTTAAATATTCTGATTTCCTTCACTCTCTTATGTTGAGAACTCTGTGGTAGTTTGAATAAGAATATACTTATTTTGCATGCTTAGTCCCCAGTTAATGAACTGTTGGGAAAGGGTTACAAGATATGTCACTAGGAATGGACTTTGAGGTTTTAAAAATTCCACACCAGGTGCTTTGGCTTTCTCTCCTTCTCCTCTCCCCATTTCCTCTCCCTCTCCCCTTCTCCCCTTCCCCCTTTCCCCCTCCCCTTCCCCCTTTCCCCCTCCCCTTCCCCTTTTCCCCTCCCCTTCCCCCTCCCCCCTCCCCTTCCCTCTCTCCCCTCCCCCTCCCCTCTTCCCCTCTCCCTCCCTCTCTCCCCTCCCTCTTCAACTTCCCCCTCCCCCTTTCCCTCCCCTCCCCCTTCAACCTCCCCCTCCCCTTCTACCTCTCCCTCCCCCTTCCCCTTCCCCCTTCAACCTCTTTCTCCCCCTCCCCCTCCCCCTCCCCCTCACTCTTTCCCTTCTCCCTCCCCTCTCCCTCCCCCTTCACCTCTCCCTCCCTTTTCCCCCTCCCCTTCAACCTCTCTCTCTCCCTCCACCTCCACCTCCCTCTTTCCCCTTCTCCCTCTCCCTCCCTTCTCCCTCCCCCTTTCTCTCTCCCTCCCCCTCCTTCTCCCTCTCCTCTGTCTTACACCTGCAGGTCAGGATGCAAAGCTCTCGGCTTTTGCTCCAGCACCATGCATGTCTGCTCCCTGCCATGATGATCATTGTATAACTCTCTGAAACTGTAGTCAAGCTCCAATTAAATACTTTATTTTTTAAGAGTCACCTTAGTCATGGTGTCTCTTCACAGCAACAGAACAGTAACGAAGACATCAGTTGGTACCAAGAAGCAGCACATTGCTGTGACAAGCCTGACTGTGCTGTTTGTTGGTGACATAGGAAAGACTTTAGACTTTGGACTACAAAAGATATAGGGACTATGGAGGTCTTTGCACTCACAGACATGCACTAAAGGAACCTAGAATGTAAAGCACTCAGGGTTGTTCCTTCAAGGCAAAGAATACCAAACCTGTGTTCCTTCCAGAAAGCTAGAGAGGATGTGCTTTCTAGCCTAGCAACCTTTGCATAGTATGTACGGCCAAAGACTTTTGGGCAGCAAGCCCTCCCGTGGGCCCTTCTCGTAGCCTTGTCTTCCTCAGTCTGCAGAGCCTGCCTTTATGGAAGGTGACATAAGTACTTCATGACATATGTAAGCTTTGTAGTACATGAAGGATGGAGTTAATCATCATAAGGATAGTTTCCATCAGATTGTGCTGTGTTTAAATAAACAACTCAGGGTCAGACTCCCAGAGTTTAAACCAACACTGGCTACTGAGTTGTGTTGTGCTGAGCTGCCTTCTCTGGTTTCTCACGCTGCCCCCCCCCCCCCCCCCCCCGTGAAGGTCACAGAGACACCTCCCCTCCCTGAAAAAAAGCAGTTGAATGCTTTAAGCAGGGCTAACTGGGCCAACCTAGTAAGAACATGGAAGGCAGTGGTTCTAAAAACAGTGAATGAGAGGTTTCAGAGGGAAAGAATATTAGCAAGTGGTTTAGACCATTCTTGTGGTATTTTGGCTAAGAATGTAGCTTGTTGCTTTTTACACTTGTCCTAAAAATTTGCCAGCAGCTAAATTGAAGAGGTTTTGGATAAAGATATTATCAAAGAGGTTTCAAGACAGTCTAGGATTGATAGTATCATGTGGTTATTAGTTATCACTCTTATACAGATCTACAATTGAAAAAGAGCAAGCTGGACAAAGAAAAGTACAAAATACACAGTGTGAGGAGAAAAGAAACACCAGTAAATGTGTTGTCGGTGTCTAGTCCTGTGTTCAAGGAGATTCAACGCTTAAGACAAGGTCTGAATGAAAAGAAAGGCTAAACGGAATAAAGGCAGTGGTGTCTTCAGACTCCTACTTATGCTTCCAACTTGTGAAAGGGTATTAAACAAAGAATATAGAAAAAGAAAAAAAAAGCTTAGGCAGTCAAGGAGACCATTTTAACAGAAAGTTTATGCAAATGCAATTCAACGAAGGGCCCAGGTTCCAGCCCCATAGAGCAGAAGAACATGTCAGCTTCTTAAGAAATGTTCAACATTATTAATCATTAGGGAAATACAAACCAAAACAACCTTGAGATTTCACCTCACACCAGTCAAAATAGCTAAGGTTAAAAACTCAGGAGACAGCAGGTGTCGGCGAGGATGTGGAGAAAGAGGCACACTCCTCCACTGCTGGTGGGATTGCAAGATGGTACAATCACTTTGGAAACCAGTCTGGCTGTTCCTCAGAAAACTGAGCATGACACTACCGGAGGACCCTGCTATACCTCTCCTGGGCATATACCCAGAGGATTCCCTGGCATGCAATAAGGACACATGTTCCACTATGTTCATAGCAGCCTTATTTATAATAGCCAGAAGCTGGAAAGAACCCAGATGTCCCTCAGCGGAGGAATGGATACAGAAAATGTGGTATATTTACACATTGGAATACTACTCAGCAATTAAAAACAATGAATTCATGAAATTCTTAGGCAAATAGTTGGAACTGGAAAATATCATCCTAAGTGAGGTAACCCAATCACAAAAGAATACACATGGAATTCAATCACTGACAAGTGGATATTAATTAGCCCAGAAGCTCTGAATTCTCAAGACACAATTAGCATATCAAATGATACCCAAGAAGAGGGAAAGAGAGGGCCCTGGTTCTGAAAAGAGTTGATCCAGCATTGTAAGGGAGTACCAGGACAGGGAAATGGGAGGGGAGTGATTGGGAAATGGGCAGAAGGAAGAGTGCTTATGAGACCAATGGGGAGGGGGGAACCAGGAAAGGGGAAAGCACTCGGGATGTAAACAAAGACTATAGAAAAAAAAAGTCAAGATATACAGGAAAGGATTATGGAACCTTCCTCTACAGTTAAGGAAAACAAAGTGTCCCCGCATGGAGGCCTGGAGAGGCCATTGCATGAATCTATGAAGATGAAGCCTGGATTGTGTTGTAGACCTCAGAAATGCCCACAGTTATGGGATACCTGACAAGGAGATCTGCTAACAGGGTGTGAAACCAGCCCCAAAGAAAGAAGTGTGTTGTAGTCAACAGAGCTAAAAGAGTTGGAGATCTGAAGAGATACAGAGATACGGAGATGCAGAGCTGGACTTTGCCCAGCAGGTTTTCCGTCTTGCATTATCCAGTATTTCTTTATTATGCACCTTTCCTCCCTTTTGGGATAGCGATGTGTAGTGAGAATTTTGGCTTCTTTTTTTTAAAAAGCCGCAGAAATATTATGGGAATATATTTTTGTTTCAATCCCAGATGTGGGATATGGGACTGCTTCAGGTTGTCCACAGCAGCAGCCTCACGCTCTAGCAGGGTATGGTTTTTCTACCTGCAGATAATTTCTTCAAGTGTGTGACTTTGGAATTCTGGGGACTTTTCAGACGATGTATAAATGCTCGAGCCCTGATAGAAGAGGCCGGTTGGCCTGTTCGTGGTTGGATTCTGTTGGTCACATTTGGTTGCAGTTTGTCAAACAGTCATGTGAAGAGATGAAAAAAGGAAATTAGATCCCTTAACAGCAAAGATCAAGCTTGACCCAAGGAACTACATGCTCTCAATCAGCAGGAAGTTCCCCACGGATAGCATTAACCCCTTCTCCACTATTCTTTTTTTCCCTCCCACCTAGTGCTGTGGGGCTGAAATTGTGGAAGAAGGGAGGTGCAGAAGGGATAAAAAACCCACAAAGTAAAAGTACAGCTACAGTAGTGATGTATATTCTGTGCCATTTTATGTTGGAAATGTGTGGTATGCTTTCTAATTTTGATTTCCAAGGGATAGTTAAGATATTACCTTCAGACTCAGAAGAGACTTGGGACTTTTAAGCAATGTTGAGACCGCAGAAGACTATAGAACTTTTAGAGTTGGATTAAATGCAATTTTTTCATTATGATATGGCTAAAAGCCTATGGGAACGAGGGAGTGGAAAGTGGTGGTTTGAATGAGAACGCCCCATAGGCTTGTATGTTTGCACACTTGATTTTGAAAACAATTAGGTCACTGGGTGTGGGATTAGAAGCTTTAAAAGCCCACCACAGGTCCAGTCTCTCTCTCTCTCTCTCTCTCTCTCTCTCTCTCTCTCTCTCTCTCTCTCTCTCACACACACACACACACACACACACACACACACACACACTGTTTGAAGGTCAGATTGTAAAGCTCTCAGCTCTTGCTCCAGTGCCATGCATATCTGCACCCCACCTTGATGATTGTGAACTAACCCTCGGAAACTGTAAGCAAGCCCTTGTTAATTTCTCTTTATATAAATTAGAATTGCCTTAGTCATAACATCTCTCCATAACAATAAAACAGCAACTATAACAAACCTCTTTCCATGAACCCTTCACTCCTCAGAAGCTGTACCAACTTTGTTTAGAGATTTAATTTCTGGCCATTGTACAATAAGAGGGAACATTCTGGAAGGAAATGAGTTTAACTGGCTTAAGCTCTGGAGCAGAAGGAACAACTGTATCTAATTTCAGAGGCTTTATCACACATCCAGGGAAGCAGAAAATGCTACCATGTAATGATTATAGTTAGATAGATGGAAACTTATAAACTAAATACTCTTTCTTCACGTTGTTCTCTTGCCTCCCCATGTGCACTCACACATCCAAATACAGGACACAGAATGAATAAATTAAGAAAAATATCTAAAATGTCAACTCCATTTATATATGAAAATGTAATATATAGAAAGAAACAAGTTTAGCAAAATGTTCATCATACTTATGACTATAACTGTTAAATATACTTAATATCAAAAATCACGAGTAAATGGAAAAATGGCCAATGCTCTTATACAGGAAGATTTCATTTGGAAAACTTGTCCGTCATTCCAAGTTACTTTAATGCAATTTTGATAGGCTTCCTGTTTTCTTAGAACTGAATATAAATAACATGGTATAACTTATATAGGAAAGTAAATGTTTAAAAATAAGTGAAGATGGAGTTTAAAATTAGATTCATGAATATCTGGAAACCTACAGACAACATATAAACAGTGACTATGCTTCCCAGATCAGAAAAGTCAGCTTATTTAATAAGCAGTGGTGCCCGGGTGCCATCCGAGCAGAGGGAAACGAACTTAGAATTTAATTGGTATAACATAAAAAAACAAAATCCAGGTTGATGAAGGTGTGGAAAGTCAGATAATTCTGGAAGAAATTCCGGAAGAAAATTGCAACATTATTTGCATAAATTTTAGGAGTAACTTCTTAGTAAGCTAGGGGAGGAAAAAAAGAAGTCCATCTGTGCTGGTGAGTGCCCGTAATCACAAAAGACCTGTGTGCTGGTGAGTGCCCGTAATCACAGCACTTGGGTAATAGATGTAGGAAAGCCAGGAGCTCAAGGCCAACCTCAGCTACATTGTAAGTTCCAGGTCAGCCTGGGATACATGAGACCTTGTTTCAAAATACAAAACAAAACACAAAAATCAATAAATGAAAGTAAAATCTGTGAATATGTATATGTATATATACACTTATATAATACATATATGTATTTGTATATGTATAGTTTGTATATGTATATGTGTAGTGTATGTGTATGTGTAGTATGTGTATGTGTATGAGTATGTGTATGTGTATGAGTATGTGTATGTGTATATGTATATGTATGTGTATATGTATATGTATATGTATATGTATATGTATATGTATATGTATATGTATAATTTGTATATGTATATGTGTATATGTATATGAATAAGAACTTTAAAACTGTGTAGTAAAACATACTAAATAGAATACTAAACAAGAATAAAACACAGAAAGCACAAAAATATAGTGTGATATACTGCATATGAATGCCAACCCCTCACGTATACAGAGAACTCCTGTTCACAGGACAGGAAAAGACGGGCAAGCCCATAGGACAATAGGACAACTTGCTGACAGGAGCCTGATACACTGTCTCCTGAGAGGCCCTGCCAGATCCTGACCAATACAGATGCAGATGCTCACAGCCAACCATCGGACTGAGCACAGGGACCCCAATGGAGGAGTTAGGGGAAGGACTGAAGGAGCTGAAGGGGCCTTACCTGGCATCAGTGGGAGGAGAGGCCCTTGGTCCTGTGAAGCCTTGATGCCCCAGTGTAGAGGAATGCTAGGGCGGTGAGGTGGGAGTGGGTGGGAGAGTGGGGGAGCACCCTCTTAGAAGCAGGGTAAGGGGGGATAGGATAGGGGGCTTGCAGAGGGGAAACAGAGAAAGGGGATAACATTTCAAATGTAAACAAATAAAATATCCAATTAAAAAAGAGAAAATAGGACACAGGAGAGGCAGAGACGCTGTGCATCCTCATGCCACGGCTGGACAGTGATTGTCCAACCAGAAATCATCTAAGGGTGTTATATGACTGTGTCACCACTGGAAGTGACTGTGTCATTGCCAGTTGAGGAGGCCACAGAAAGGGTGCTGATTTTCCCACCACCTTTCTGAAGCACAAGGATGGATGTGCCCAAGTCATCTCCTGCCTGTGACACAGCCTCATTGTACTGTTGTAAGGATCGAAAAGAAACTGAGGCTATTTTGCCTGCAGAGAATGTGAGCTTTGTATTAATTGGATTACATTGTGCAAATACAGAACACAAAAATCCATCTCTATGTAAATGAACAGCCCTCTAGTTGATGGACTTTCTTAGCAGTCAAGAAACATAAAATAGGTAAACCACTCACAAAGAAACCAAAAACCCCCAAATAATAAAATTGGCAAAAATTAAAAGAAGAATGAAGCACAGAGGAGCTTTGACTTAGAGAAGGGGGTATTATGGGTAGAAATGTGCCACACTATGATGCTGGGTGGAGTAACCTCTAGTATAAAGATTGAAAGTGGATACTTACTGAACGCATGACTCGTGTGCATTTCATTTTCTTAGTCCTGTCAGAAATGTGTAGTTTGAGGGTAAACAAGCCTCTAGATTTAAAATGACAGCTTCACACACACTGAAATTGCAGAGGGAATGTAAATGGTACCATGGGTGGGATAATCAGAGAGCTTCGTAGTGTCATATGTAATAGAAGATACCTTAGCTAGGTCAAATGCTGTCATTAAAAACAAACATCTGGATAGACTCTTCCTTTCTACAGGAGGCAAAAGCCAATAAATATACAAAATCAAATATAGTATATTAATCTAGCTTTAATCCAGGCCAGAACAAAAGTTATAATGGGTAGTTGGGAGAAATTTGAAAATATGTCAAGTATCTGGTAATCTTATAAACATTTTAAATTGTTTTTGAAATGGCAGAGGTTGTGTATCCACTTAGGAGTCAGGATAAAATATGTGGAGTTAGGGCTGCAGTAGTTCTAAGTGAACTGCCGAGCAGTATAGCAAACATAACTGCATATGCTTCTAGATGGCAATAGAGCAAATCTATACATTTTATATATCAGCTTTAGTGTAAGAACCTACCACATAATAAAGGTACTAACACATAAAATTAAACACATATGGACATTTTCACCTCTTTGCTTATTGAGACAAATAGCTAGAAACAATTACTGATAATAAGTGAAGATATAGTGCCTTCATGGCATAAAATCCTACATGTCAACTAAGACAAATGAGTTATATTTGTCTGTATTGGCTTGAGACATACCCACACGGCACATATATAAGAAAGAGGTTACAGAACAATAGTATAACAAAGAAGCCATTTGTAGAAAACAGTATTCATAAAAATCTTATTTTCTAAGTATCTGCCGATCATCTATATACCTATCTGCCATATGTTTACATCTGTTTATTATTTATGGATATATACATTTGAAACAAAACATCAGTCTGTGAATATTGGTTGCCTAGAAGAGTTAAAGGCAGGTAACCTGTTTCTTAATAAGCTATACATCATTTCACCTCTTATAATTAATATAAATTATAAAATTTCTTAAAGACCTTATAAGTCTAAGTATCTACCACAGTTACAGGTATTGGAAGTCTTCCTTTAAAATACTGTCCTGACTCAGGACCCATCCTGTTTGCTCCACATCCCTATGGCCTGTGCCCTCCACTGATATAGATCATCAGCTTGTCTGGGCCCCTGAAGACCCCATAGTCTGAAAGCCTCCCAGGAGAACTGCTACAGCCAGGGCCGCAGGTCTCCCAGGATACCTGCAACAACTCAGGGATACAGGAGGCAGGCTCCAGACAGGATACCCAGGCCAGTTAACACCAGAGATAACCAGAAGGTGAGAGGCAAGCTCATGTCTTGATAAGCAACAGAATCCAATATACTTTGGTAGCATCAGAAGGCAGTTCTCCAACCAAAGAAAGTCCTAGATACCCAACACATCTGAAAACCCGGATGCTGACCTAAACCTCTATCTCATGAAGATAATAAGGAAAATAAATATTTATATCCTTTAAGAAGGATATAAATGGCTCACTGAAAGAAATACAAGAAAACAGGTAGAAGCCCTTAAAGAGGAAACAAGTAAATCCCTTAAAGAAATACAGGAAAACACAAACAGGTGAAGTAAATAAACAAAGTTCTCCAAGACATAAAAATGGAAGTAGAAACAATAAAGAAAACACAAATGGAGGCAACCTTGGAAATGGGAAACCTAAGAAAGAGGTCAGAAGCTACAGATGCAAGCATCAACAACAGAATACAAGAGATAGAAGAGAGAATCTCAGGTGTAGAAGATATCATAATGATATTGACACAAAGGACAAAGAAAATACAAAATATAAAAAACCCCAACCCCAAAACATCCAGGAAATCCAGGACACAACAAAAAGACCAAACCTAAGAATAACAGGACTAGAAGAGAGTAAAGATTCCCAGCTCAAAGGGCCAGAAACCATCTTCAACAAAATCATAGAAGAAAAGTTCCCCAACCTAAAGAAAGAGATGGCCATAAATGTACAAGAAGCCCATACCAAATAGAAGAAGAACACCAAACAGATTGGACCAGGAAAAAAATTCTTTCATCACCTAATAAGCAAAACACTAAATGCACAGAACAAAGAAAGAATTTTAAAATCTGTAAGGGAAAAAAGGCCAAGTAACATATAAAGGCAGACCTATCAAGATTACACCAGACTTCTCAACAGAGACCCTAAAGCCAGAAGAGCTTGGGTAGAGATCATGCAGACCCTAAGGGAGCACAATTGCCAGCCCACGCTACTATACCCTGCAAAAGTCTCAATCATTGTAGATGGAGAAACCAAAATATTCCACGACAAAACCAAATTTAAACAATATCTACCAATCCAGCCATACAGAGAATTCTAGAAGGATAACTACAACACAAGGAGGGTACCTACATCAAAGAAAATACAATAAATTAATCATCTCACAACAAAACAAAAGGGAGAGAATCACATACACATAATGCTACCTACACCAACAAACATAAGAGTAACTAATAATCACCTGTCTTTAATATCTCTCAATATGAATGGACTCAATTCCTCCAATTAAAGGACATAAACTAATAGAATGGATACACAGACAGGATTCAGCATTATGTTGCATACAAGAAACACACCTTAATGACAAAGACAGATACTACCTCAGTGTAAAAGGCTGGAAAAAAGTCTTCCAAACAAATGGTCCCAAGAAGCAAGTGGGAGTTGCCATCCTAATATCCAATAAAATACACTTTTATCCAAAAGTTATCAAGTGAGATAGAGAAAGATGCTTCATATTCATCAGAGAAAAAAATTCACCAAGAGAATGTCTCAATTCTGACCATCTATGCCCCAAATGTAAGGGAACCCACATTCATTTAAAAAAAATACTTTACAAAAGCTCAAAACACACATTGAACCCCACACAACAATAGTGAGAGACTTCAACACCATACTCTCATCAGTGGACAGGTCATTGAAACAGAAACTAAACAGAAACACAGTGAAACTAATAGAGGTTATGAACCAAGTGGAGTGAACAGATATCTATAGAACATTTCACCCTACAATAAGAGAATATACCTTCTTCTCAGCACTTCATGGTACCTTCTCCAAAATTGACCATATAATCACTCACAAAACAAGCCTCAATGGATACAAGAAGATTGAAATAATCCCATGTGCCCTATCAGATCACCACAGACTAAGGTTACATTTCAATAACAGCAAAAACAACAGAAAACCCATGTACCCATGGAAACTGAACAACTCTACTCAATGATAACTTGGTTAGGGAAGAAATAAAGAAAGATATTAAAGACTTCCTGGAAATCAATGAAAATGACACAGCATACCCAAACATATGGGACACAATGAAAGCAGGGCTAAGAGGAAAATTCATAGCACTAAGTTTCCTCTTAAAGAAATGGGAAAGATTCTACACTAGCAACTTAATAGCACACCTGAAAGCCCCAGAACAAAAAGAAGCAAGCATAGCCAAGAGGAGCCGAAGGCAGGAAATAGTCAAACTCGGGGCTGGAATCAACCAAATAGAAATAAAGAGAACAACACAAAGAATCAACAAAACCAAAAGCTGGTTCTTTGAGAGAATCAACAAGATAGATAATCCCCTAGCCAGACTAACCAATATCCTTCATGTTAAAAGTATTGAAGAGATCAGAAATTCAAGGTCCATAGCTAAACATTATAAAAAAAATAATATCCAGCAAACCAACAGCCAATATCAAACTAAATGGAGAGATACTTGAAGCAATCCCATTAAAATCAGAGACTAGACAAAGCTGCCTACACTCTTCCTACTCAATACAGGACTCGAAATTGTAGCTAGAGCAATAAGAGAACAAAATGAGATCAATCAGATACAAATTGACAAAGAAGTCAAGGTATCACTATTTGCTGATATGATAGTATACATAAGCGAATCCAAAAATTCTACTAGAGAATTTCTACTTCTGGTAAACAACTTCAACAAGTGGCTGGATATAAAATTAACTCAAACAAATCAGTAGCCTTCCTTTATACAAATGATAAATGGTCTGAGAAAGAAAATAGGGAAACAACACCTTGTGACAATAGTCACAAATAATATGAAATATCTTGGGTAAAAACATGTGAAATATCTGTATGAAAAGAACTCCAGATCTCTCAATAAAGAAGAGCCTATAGAATGGAGAGATCTTCCATGCTCATGGATTGGTAAGATTAACAACATAAAAATGGCCATCCTACCAAAAGCAATCTACAGATTCAACGAAATCCCCATCAAAATTCCAACGCAATTCTTCAAAGACATGGAATGAGAAATTCTCAATTTCATATGGAAAAACAAACAAACAAACAAAATCCCAGGATAGCAAAAACAATTCTTAATAATAAAAAAACTTTTGAGGGAATCACCATCCCTGACCTCAAGCTGTACTACGAAGCAATAGTGATAAAAACTTCACAGTACAGAGACAGACAGGTTGATCAACGGAATAGGCTTGAAGACCTAGAAATAAAACCACACACTTTATAGACACTTGATCTTTGACACAGAAGACAAAAATATACAATGGGGGAGAAAGCATCTTAAATAAATGGTGCTGGTCTAACTGGCAGTAAGTTTGTAGAAAAGTGATAATAGATCCATATTTGTCACCGTGCACAAAGCTCAAGTCCAAGTGAATCATGAACCTCAACATAAAACCAGACACACTCAGTCTAATAGAACAGACAGTGGGAAAGAGTCTCAAACCTCAAACACATTGCCAGAGGGAAATTTCCTAAATAGATCTCCAATGATTCAGGCTCTAAGATCAAGAATTGATAAATGGGACCTCATGAAATTGAAAAGCTTCTGTAAGGCAAAGTACATAGTCAATAGGACAAATTGGCAACCTACAGATTGGGAAAAAAAACTTTACTAGTCCCACATCTGATAGAGGGCTAGCTAATATCCAATATATATAAAAAACTCAAGAAACTAACCACCTCCCCGTAACCCTCCCCAAAAGAAAGGACCCCCAAACAAAAACAAAAGCAAAAACAAAAAATACCCAAACAATCCAATAAAATATGGTGTATAGAATTAAACAGAGGATTCACAACAGAGGACTCTCGAATGGCCAAAAAACATTTAAAGAAATGCTCAAAGTCCTTAGTGATCAATAACATGTAAATCACCAATCAGAATGGCTAAGATCAAAAACTCAGGTGACAGCACATGCTGGCGAGGATGTGGAGAAAGAGAAACCCTCCTTCATTGCTGGGGGGATTTCAAACTAATACAACCACTCTGGAAATCAATCCAGAGGTTCCTCAGAAAATTGGAAATAGATCTACCTGAAGACCCAGCTATACCACTCTTGGGCATATACCCAAAATATGCTCCAACATACCACATCCACTATGTTCATAGCAGCCTCACTTGTGATAGCCAGAAACTGGAAACAACCCAGATGCCCCACAATGAAAGAATGGATACAGAAAATGTGGTTCTTTTACACAATGGAATACTATTCAGCTAATAAGAACAAGGACATCACGAGTTGTGCAGGCAAATAAATGGATGGAACTAGAAAATATCATCCTGAGTGAGGTAACTCAGACCCAAAAGAACATACATGGTATGTACTCACTAATAAGTGGATATTAGCCAAAAAAGTACAGAATACCTAAATAAGTATAAGACTATAAGAATATACTTATAAATAAGTAAATAACAATAAGTATGGAATCCACAAAAGTCAAGAAGGTTAACAAGCCAGAGGGCCCAAGTAAAGAGTCTTCAAGCCCACTCTGGAGAGAGAAGAAGGTAGAGGGAGGGCCCTGGTGGGAGGGAGAGGGGAGGGGAAAAGGGGAACATAACCATATATGGGGGAAGGGAATCAGGAGTGTAGCCCTGAGGTCCAGCAGAATGAATCTCGGGGTGAGGGGAGGTGGTGGGAGTTGGGGGGACCCTTTAGAAAGTACCAGAGACCTGGGAGCTGAGATACTCTTAAGACTCAAACTGAGGGACCCTAGATGAAATGCCCAACAGTGGGGAGAGTCCACCTCCAGTAGAAAGACAGGACATCAAGTAGAGGTATGGGGCTGACATTCCATAGTCAAAAACTGACACAGAATTGTTCCTGTCTGAAAGAGCTGCAGGTACAAAAATGGAGAAGAGACTGGGGAAAAGGAGGTCCAGGGACTGGCCCAACTTGGGATCCAGCTCAAGGGGAGGATCCAAGGCCTAATACTATTACTGCTACTATGGTGTGCCTATATAGAAGCCTGGCATGGCTGTCCTCTGAGAGAGCCAACAAGCAGCTGAATGAGTCAGATGCAGATACTTACACCCAACCAATGGACTGAAGTCAGGGGTTCCTGTGGTTGAGTTAGGGAAAGGCTGAAGGAGCTGAGGAGGAGGGTGACCCCATAAGAGAACCAGCAGTCTCAACTAACCCAGACCCCTGATATCTCTCAGATGCTGAGCCACCAACCAGGTGGTATAGACCAGCTGATATGAGGCCCCTGACACATATACAGCAGAGGACTGCCTGGACTGGCCTCAGTGAGAGAAGACACACCTAGCCTACGAGAGATTTGAGGTCCCAGGAAGTGGGGAGGCCTGGTGTTGGGGAGTGCATTGGGGACATCCTTTTGGAGACAGCCAGGGTTGGGGAAGAGGAATAAGATGAAGAACTGTGGGAGGGTGGACTGGGAAGGGGGTAACCATTGGATTGTAAAAAATGAAAAATAATAAAATAAACATTAAATAAATGCTACCTCCCCTTTTAAGATTTATTTTTAATGATCTCTGCATATTTGTGTGTAGGTATGTGCTCTTGTACACAGTGTCCCCAGAGGCTGAAAGAAGCTGTCAGGTTTCCCTGAATCTGAAGTTACAGTTGCGTGTGAGCTGCCCAACATAGGTGCTAGGGACCAAACCCAGGTCCTCTGCAAAATCACCAAGCACTCTTAACTTCTGAGCTGTCTCCATCCATCCATAATGCTATTTCTATCACTGTGGAGGGCTTTTGGAAGGGCAGCTAAGTTAAAGCCTCCGGTGTTGTGTCATCTGTCTTCCGGCACCTCTTCCACTTGACCCACACTGTCCAAAGTCTCTCTCTTCACTCCCCAGTTTCTTCCACCTAGCACACTGTTTTTTAAAGTATCTCTTTTAAAAAATGATTTTATTATTTTATGTATGAGTATTCTATCTGCATTTACATCTGCATGCCAGAAGAGGGCATCAGATCCCATTGCAATTGGTTTGTGAGCCACCATGTAGTTGCTGGGAATTGAACTCAGACCCTCCTGAAGAACAGTTAGTGCCCATAACTGCTGAACCATCTCTCCAGTTACCACCCGGCACACTCTTATCTGCATGGTGCAGTTTCTAGCTAAAAACAGTGGGTGTGAGAGCTCAGTTGTGGGACTGTGGGGAGTTTAGGCACTGAGGCGTATAAACTCCTGGCTTTGCCTTGTTTATCCAGAGTGAGAGGCAACTGTGGCTAGTAACTGTTTTCAGAGTTCCTCCGTTGGCGTTAGGTGCCATGGAATAGGCTCAGGAGGCTGAAGCAGGAGAAATGTGAGTTCAGTGTCAGCTTGGGCCGCTGAGTGAGTCTGTGGCCAGTGTAGATTACATAACAAGACACTACCTCACAAACAAAAATGCCATCCATTGTCTCGAAGATTTGTTTGTTTGCTTTATTTCATGTGTATGTTAGTTTGCATGCGGCTGCCCTCAGAGAACAGATCAGGGCATTTGAATCCCCAGAGCTTGAGTTACAGAGTGAACCACCCTATGAGTGCCAGGAACTCAACACGGCCTCCACAGGGAAGCTAGGGTTCTAACCCCTGAGCCATCTCAGCCCCTCCATTACCTTAAAACAGATGTATTTGGCAGAATGGAATTTTCCCTGTCTGGTCCAGTGGGTGACACCCAGCCTGTCTACTGAGCCCATGTCCCTGTCTGGCCTGGTGGGTGGCAAACAGCCTGTCTACCAAGTACATGTCCCTGTCTGGCCTGGTGGGTGGCAAACAGCCTGTCTACAAAGTATATGTCCCTGTCTGGCCTAGTGGGTGACAGCCAGCCTGTCTACCAAGTATATGTCCCTGTCTATCCCAGTGGGTGGCACCCAGCCTGTCTACCATGCACATGTCTCTGTCTGGCCTGGTAGGTGGCAAACAGCCTGTCTACCAAGTACATGTCCCTGTGTGGCCTGGTGGGTGACACCCAGCCTGTCTACCGTGCACATGTCTCTGTCTGGCCTGGTGGGTGGCAAACAGCCTGTCTACTAAGCCCATGTCCCTGTCTGGCCTGGTGGGTGGCAGTGAGCCTGTCTACCATGCACATGTGCCAGGCCTTTCCCTTCATTCGTGATTTTATCTGTATGGAATGTGCAGCCGGGATGGCATATTTCAAGACAGACAAACCTCTTTTGCAGCTTCGCTACACAGATCGGGTGTCTTAGCAATGTCTCATGCTAAAATGACATTCAGGGTGCCCAGAGCCAATGCATTGGTACTGATCCTATATATGGCGGCTGTACAGGAGCCCCCGGCAATCACCCTGACTCCATCTCCTCAGTGCTGGGATTACAAGCACGTTACTGTATTTGGATTTTTGTTTTTACATTATTACATTGTTGTTTCATTTTTTTTAAGTGTCTGAGCACGTGTGGAGGGCAGAGGACACCGCTCAGGATTCAGTTCTTCCTTTCACCATGTGTGTTCTGAGGATTACGCTCTGATGAGTCAGGCTTGGTGCCCACGCCTCCCCCCACTAAGCCATCTCATCTCCCCACTCCCCGATCTATGGCACTTTCTACCCGGGTGTGGAGAGCAGACTCAGGCCTCACACTTTCACTTGACTGGCCAAACTATTTTGCTAGTCCAGAGCTACCTTCTACGGCCTGCTTTGTTAAACTGAGCAAGCTCATAAGCACGGCCAAGTTGCCTCTTGGGATTGCCATCTTGTGAGTTTCGGGGCTGGAGTGGGACTCAGGGCTTCTGCACTGTCTCTGCTGTCTCCCTGCTGTCTCTCAGCTCCATGCCCCTTCCCTGCTGAGGCTGAAGAAGCTCTCTGAGCTTCCCTTCTCAGACTCCCTTGCCAGCTGGCACTTAAAGGAGACAGGGTGGGCTGCCGTTCTGCTTTCCAGTGCCAATCGGTGTAGCTGGCAGCCGTGGAAGAGAGCCCAGCTGCCCCTTAATTACTGATCCCACGGGCCATGCTGTGCTCGCGTGGAGGTGATGGCAGTAGCTGTTCCGGATTCCCTTTGCGCCTCTATAGCCAGCCATGCTTTCTTACGCAGGAGACCTTTGCCAGGTACACTCCTACCCCATTCGTGATCTGAGTATCCTCTGGGCTGATTTCTGTCTCTGAGATCTAAGTCATGGCTAGGCCTTTCCAAAAGGCCAAAAGCCCAGCAGCACCAGACTCAGCCCGTGAATGCCCCCTTTGAGGCCCAGGCTCTAGCAAAGCAAAGCTGCCCATGCTGCCTCCGCTCTGCTGACAGTTCCGGGCATCAGCATCGAAGCATGAGTGACATAGAGTCCCCTGCCACCCCTGCCACCGACACTGTCACCCTCACTGTCAGCGCCACCATCAAGGTCTGAGAGGGACACCTTCCTCCAGCTGCGAGACCTTCCCAGCACTCTGCTCTTTCCCTCTCCAGCCCCAGCTGTTTTCTTGATCCTCATCTTCTTATTTATTTGCCCCCCCCACCTCCCCCCCCCCCGGGCCTGTTGAGCTGATTCTGTGCTTGACATGCCTGATACACTTTCTTTCTTGACAAGAGTCTGACTGATGCCCTCCTACTGTTTCTGGACTTAGGGTTCCAGCCTGTGCCCTAACAAGTAGGGTTATATCACCCCAATAAGCTAATTTAAAAGGCCAAAGTAACAGTAATAAAAGAGAGAAAGGAGTTGTCTTTTTCAATGAGGCTCCACTGGGAAGAGACAGGGTGATCCAGTAACCCCTCAAAAATCCATCTTTGGGTTCCTGAATTGAGGGTGACATCTAAGTAGAAGGTCAGAGTTATGCATATTTAAGTAGTCCCCAGTCAAGATGTGGTTCTGCCCATCTTTACCATCAAGTAGTCAATCTCTTTCCTGGAGAAAAGTATCATCTATGACCAGCCCAGGATTTAGATTTTCTTGTCTTTCTTAGCAAGAGGTTCAAGGGTGTGTGGTGTGGTCCAGTCTCTTAGGGTCCATTGTGAGGGATACCTGTGTCTCATTCGTCTGCCAAGTGTGTTTCTCCAGGCTGCTAGAAATGGAGCATGTCTTGGGAAACAATATGGTGTTGACTTCCTGTCTCTATGTCACAATGAAGGCTGAGACCCAGTTGGAATCCTGTGCTTTGTCATGTGTGACACACAGAAGGAGCATAACTGACCATTACCTGTGCTGGCTTGCAGCCAAGTGTCCATGTTAGTTATTGTGATGCATTGATGGTGGCTTCTGACTCAAGAGAGAACTTACAAATGGAAAATGACAAGCTCACTCCTTGAAGCCTCCACCCTGCTTATTGGCGGACTAACTCACTGTCTTAGTTAGGGTTTCACTGTTGTGAACAGACACCATGACCAAGGCAAGTCTCTTTTTTCATATATTTTTTAAAGCTTTATTTATTATTATATGTAAATATACTGTAGCTATCTTTAGACACACCAGAAGAGGGCATCAGATCTCATTACAGATGGTTGTGAGCCACCTTGTGGTTGCTGGGATTTGAACTCAGGACCTTTATTTGGAAGAACAGTCAGTGCTCTTAGCCTCTAAACCATTCTCCAGCCCAACCAAGGCAAGTTGGATAATAAGGACAACAATTCATTGGGGCTGACTTAAAGATTAGAGGTTCAGTTCATTATCTTCAAGGTGGGAGCATGGCCGAGTTCAGGCAGACATGAGGCTGAGGCAGCTGAGAGTCCCATCTCTTGTTCTGAAGGTAGCTAGGAGAAGACTGGCTCCCAGGCAGCTGGGACAAGGGACTTAAAGCCCACACCCCACTCCAAAAGGGCCATACCTCCTAATAGTACCACGCCCTAGGCCATGCATATATAAACCATCATGCTCGCCACACTCAGAATCTATAGATATTCAGAATCTATAGATATTCCTGATGGTGGGAGGTGTAAGAAGCAGCATCTCTTCTGGTTTGGAAGTGAAATCCTGGCATTTTCTACGTCTCCGGAGCCCCCATGGAAACTGGAGAAATGTTGTGGGGGTGGGTGCATGTCTCAGAAAGGGCTCTAAGAAGATATTTCCACCCTATGTGATTATTCACTCAGTGACAATTTCAGCAAGCTCTCAATCATCGGATGAGTCAAGGGTGCGCTCTGCTTGTGGGTAGTGTCACCCTTCGTAGTGTCACCCTTCCAGCCCCTCTGCTGCTTACTCAACGTCCCGCGTGCAATATGTTCATGTTGGACACGAATGACTTCAGATAGACCCATTTCCTCACCACAGTAGAGTCTGCTGCAGCACCTCAGAATGCCTAATCTGTTGATGGCAGAGACATACACTGAGTACAATTATACGAGCCACCTGCCCTCAGGGTAACTCCCCTGGACTTTTTACTAAAGGGTAAGACACTCTCAGAAGAATATGTTGGGACAGACCCTTACTCTGGATGGAAAACGCCTCTCCCTGGCAGTGCCTTGGCAGCATTCCTGTTTGTGAATTGCTGAAATTATCTTAGTTGTGGTCATGCGTTCTGGCCACAGACTTTATTTCATGGCAAAAGAAGTAATGCATCTAGCTTAAAAGAAATCTGGAATGACCCAATGAACCATTGTTTTATGGAAGCTTCATTGTTCCTACCTATTTATAATTTCATCTCTGGTTTACAGAAACACAGTGGTATTAGGGGGGAAAGTTAGGAGAGGAATTTAAAGCAGTCTGACAGGGGGACAGGACCATGGGGACTTTGTTACTTGCATTTTGGATTGTCTTTGTCTGGAGGAAAGATTGCTGTATCTTACAGCATGGAAACAGGTTGTTACTGCGGTGTGAAATGTCAAGAAAGGTACATGAATGTCAACCAGAAAGCTCCTTACTTAACCACTGTTTGTTATGAGAATGAACACAGAGACGATTCTATCTTCTGCTCTGTGGTTCTGGGTCTGGGACTGGGAAACTTCACTTTTCAGCCTCCTTTGACAGCTTCTTACAGATGTGTTAATCAGAAGCACCAATGGACAACTGGACAGTGGCATACAGAACTACAAGAGCCTTCCTTCCTGTCCTCCGGTTCCCCACAGCATCTCGATATGTGAAATGGTGGGCTCAAATGAACACATCTCTTACATGAGTAGGGTCAGTCTTCCCTCTAGTGACCAAGCAGCAGCCCTTGGGACTGCTCATCCCAGTTCAGTCTTTGGTAATACTGCAGATTCTAGGAACAGGGCCGCACGCATGCTAGAGCAGTGCTCGACCACTGAGCTACACGTTCTCTCTGCTTTATACGTTATTAATTTCTGAGTTACTCAAGAATCTATGTTTGGTCTTTTCAGCTTTCTAATATCTGTATAACCAATTCACTATGCAATTAAGTTTGTTTTGTTTGGAATGCCTAAAGTGACTTGTACTTTTCCAGATGGACTTCACTATTACAGTCCTTCCCTACTAGAATAGTTATGCTCACCCATTCATCCATCCATCCATCCATCCATCCATCAAAACATCTATCAGCCATTCTTTTAACCTATCAAAGGCATCCCAATATGGTGCTAGAGAGATGGGTAAGGTTGCTGTCTCCTAGAGGACCCAAGTTTGAGTCCCACCACCCACATCAGGTGGGTGACAACCACATATAACTTCAGCTCCAAGGAATCTGAGATCTGAGGCTTTTGCCTGGTTTCCATGAGTATTTGAATTCACATGCAATTCTCTCTCTCTCTCTCTCTCTCTCTCTCTCTCTCTCTCTCTCTCTTCCTTCCTCCCTCCCTCCCTCTTCCTTCTCCCTCTTCCTCCCTCCACCCCTCACACATAGACACTTAAATAGAAACCAAGTTTTTATTAAAAACTATCTCAAGCTAATCAGCAAGGATAGCAAGCAGGATGACCTCACCCTGTCAACCTCCACCAAAGAGATTCCCCAAAGAGATACAGGATGGATTTTTACAGGTCCTAAAAGGATGGCATGTATCTTTTCCTCATCTCTTTTTTCTTCTTTTTTCCTTCATCCCTAGCCTCCAGTTTTAGCCGGGCGGTGGTGGCACAGGCCTGTAATCCCAGCTTCAGCTCCTGAGCACTGGGGTTCCAGACAAGCATCGTCTCCTACAAGAAGAGTTTTTTTTTTTATGCCTCTGGCCACGCCCAACTTAAAAGAAAACTTTCCAGGTAGTTGCTACACTAATCTGTCATCTCCTTGATGAGTCAGGATCTCTCACTAAACATTAGGCCAACCATGACAAGGGTCTGGGTCCTCCACAACTTGTTCAAAGCTCCAGGATTAAACATGGTGTCTCAGACAGAGAGGCAGGAGCCTGGAATTTAGCTCAGACTCTGTCAGAGTGAAGACAGGTGACCGTGCCTGCTGGGTGGGCAGCCTCCGTAGCTACAGAGGTTCAAGAATTTTCTTAAAGGAATCATTCTTGACATTGTTAACTTATTTATTTGTCCACTTACCTTTATTGAACCAGAGTTGTGCTAGGTAGCCAAGGCCTGTCATGAACACCTGATCTTCTTGTATCTGCTTCTTTCATGCTAGGGTTACATGGTAGAGATAGAAGATAAAAGTAGAGAAAGCCAACTAAAGGTTATTAAAAAACAAACTTTAGTCTATCTGGTCAATATACAACAAAGACCTCCAGATGATGATCATCCACAGGGTTATCAGGAATTCGAATGGCAACCTGTGGATGTGTTAGATCTAAGAAAATTTAAGGAAAATGTCACTAATTTTGGAATGCATTCACCATTTGTGAAGCAAATTCTGACTTCTTGGGCTATTAAAAATAGCAATATACAGCAAACCGGTAGCCAGCATCAAACTAAACGGAGAGAAACTTGAAGCAATCCCACTGAAATCAGGGACCAGACAAGGCTGCCCCCTTTCTCCTTATCTTTTCAATATTGTACTTGAGGTACTAGCTCGGGCAATTCGACAACATAAGGAGGTCAAAGGGATACAAATTGGAAAGGAGGAAGTCAAACTATCATTATTTGCAGACGACATGATCGTCTACCTAAGTGACCCAAAGAACTCCACTAGAGAGCTCCTACAGCTGATAAACAACTTCAGCAAAGTGGCAGGTTACAAAATCAACTCAAGCAAATCAGTGGCCTTCCTATACTCAAAGGATAAGCAGGCTGAGAAAGAAATTAGGGAAATGACCCCCTTCACAATAGCCACAAACAGTATAAAGTATCTTGGGGTGACTCTTACCAAACATGTGAAAGATCTGTATGACAAGAACTTCAAGACTCTGAAGAAGGAAATGGAAGAAGACCTCAAAAAATGGGAAAACCTCCCATGCTCATGGATCGGTAGAATCAATATAGTTAAAATGGCCATTTTGCCTAAAGCACTATACAGATTCAATGCAATACCCATCAAAATCCCAACTCATTTCTTCACAGAGTTAGAAAGAGCAATTATTAAATTCATCTGGAACAACAAAAAACCCAGGATAGCTAAAACTATTCTCACCAACAAAAGAAAATCTGGGGGAATCAGTATCCCTGACCTCAAGCAATACTACAGAGCAATAGTGTTAAAAACTGCATGGTATTGGTACAGTGACAGGCAGGAGGATCAATGGAACAGGATTGAAGAGCCAGAAATGAACCCACACACCTATGGCCACTTGATCCTCGACAAAGAGGCTGAAAACATCCAATGGAAAAAAGATAGCCTTTTCAACAAATGGTGCTGGTTCAACTGGAGGTCAGCATGCAGAAGAATGCGAATTGATCCATCCTTGTCTCCTTGTACTAAGCTCAAATCCAAATGGATCAAGGACCTCCACATAAAGCCAGACACTCTGAAGCTAATAGAAAAGAAACTGGGGAAGACTCTTGAGGACATCGGTACAGGAGGAAAGTTTCTGAACAGAACACCAATAGCGTATGCTCTAAGAGCAAGAATGGACAAATGGGACCTCATAAGGTTACAGAGTTTCTGTAAGGCAAAGGACACCATCAAGAGGACAGATCGGCAACCAACAAATTGGGAAAAGATCTTCACCAATCCTACATCAGATAGAGGGTTAATATCCAATATATATAAAGAACTCAAGAAGTTAGACTCCAGAAAACCGAACAACCCTATTAAAAAATGGGGTACAGAGTTAAACAAAGAATTCTCACCTGAAGAACTTCGGATGGCGGAGAAGCATCTTAAAAAATGCTCAACTTCATTAGTCATTAGGGAAATGCAAATCAAAACAACCCTAAGATTTCATCTTACACCAGTCAGAATGGCTAAGATTAAAAATTCAGGAGACAGCAGGTGTTGGAGAGGGTGCGGAGAAAGAGGAACACTCCTCCACTGCTGGTGGGGTTGCAAATTGGTACAACCACTCTGGAAATCAGTCTGGCGGTTCCTCCGAAAACTGGGCACCCCACTTCCAGAAGATCCTGCTATACCACTCCTGGGCATATACCCAGAGGATTCCCCACCATGTAATAAGGATACATGCTCTACTATGTTCATAGCAGCCCTATTTATAATTGCCAGATGCTGGAAAGAACCCAGGTATCCCTCTACAGAAGAGTGGATACAAAAAATGTGGTATATCTACACAATGGAGTACTATTCAGCCATTAGAAACAATGAATTCATGAAATTCTTAGGCAAATGGATGGAGCT
Organism: Apodemus sylvaticus; assembly: GCF_947179515.1. NCBI lineage: Eukaryota > Metazoa > Chordata > Mammalia > Rodentia > Muridae > Apodemus > Apodemus sylvaticus. The sequence goes on along the minus strand of NC_067485.1, from coordinate 57,371,101 downwards.
AGAGAACATCATACTAAGTGAGGTAACCCAGACTCAAAAGGTGAATCATGGTATGCACTCACTAATAAGTGGTTATTAACCTAGAAAACTGGAATACCCAAAACATAATCCACACATCAAATGAGATACAAGAAGAAAGCAGGAGTGGTCCCTGGTTCTGGAAAGACTCAGTGAAACAGTATTTGGCAAAACCAGAACGGGGAACTGGGAAGGGGTGGGAGGGAGGACAGGGGAAGAGAAGGGGGCTTACGGGACTTTCGGGGAGTGGGGGGGCTAGAAAAGGGGAAATCATTTGAAATGTAAATAAATTATATCGAATAAAAAAATATATAAAAAAAAAATAGAAGAATCCCACAATACTGGAAGGATATGGCAAGAGCAATGCTAGAAACTGCGGCTAATCTACAATGGGTCGCATGGAGGAGCTACGGGAGATCAACGGAGAGGCCACAGGGAGAGAGAAGCTCGTGGCCTGGAGGAACCACACATTATATGGGGTAATACAGATGGAATAGAGTAGTGTAGTGGGAGGCCGCCCAATCTAGGCTTGTAGCTTGTTTTGTTAACTGATAGAGTTGAGCTTTCTTTTAGGGGGGCAGAATTGGGTTGGAAACAAAGTAGCAACACCACCAAGTCTAACTTTTTAATTCGCGCATCTATTTTAGGGTGAGTTTGAGATTATACCTATCTATCTTTATCCTTTTATCTGCCAGCCTGACTTCCTGTCTATATTTATGTACACAAACGAATGTGCACACACATGCACGCACATGCACACATGCTGCACACACACACACACACACACACACACAGATTTAAATGTTTATCCTTTCAGCATCTAGTAACTAAGGAATATGAGATTTTACTTCTAAATTATTTTAACTTTAATTAGGTTGACTTTGTATTTGTTTGCTTTGGGGTTTTTGAGATGGAGTCATGTAGCCCAGGCTGGTCTTAAGCTCACTTTGCAGCTAAGAATGAATGGCCGTTGACTCTGGATGCTCCTAACTGCTAAGATTATTAGTATATGCTATTGGATTAGTTCCATTTTCATTGGATTATTTTTAATTCTTTTTTTAAAATTTATTTAATGTGTTGTATGTGGTGTGTGTATGTGTGTGTGTGTGTGTGTGTGTGTGTGTCTGTGTGTCTGTGTGTGTGTTAGGCATTTATGCATCACAGCTCACATATGTAGGTCAGAGGACATCAGGAGTCAGTTCTCTCCTACAGTGGATTTCAGAGATTCAACGCAGGTTGTTGGAATTGTGTGGCAAACCTTTCTCTTTCTGCATAGTCTCTCTGGCAAACCAGAGTTTACCCAACTCTGCCCCGGGGTGAAAGTGTCTGACCAGGAATGGATCTACAGGAGCGAGACTCTCCTGGAGCCTTGGAGGGAGGGCACACCCTTAATCTTGGCCTCACCTACCTCTCCTGTTTCCGGTGCTGAGCTTGCTTTGCAGACGTTGGCAGCTGGTACACAGGAGTCGCCCCGGTCACATGTGGTTGTGTTTAACGATACAGAACTTTGAACCAACCTCAAGCTGCGCCTGTGGGGGGGATCAAAGTCAATACTCGAATGTATTTTATAAACGGTGAACTTCGGTGAAGAAACAAAGCTCATTTAAGCCAAAGCCAAGGGGCGTGTTGTGTTTTGACTGATGCCAAAAACAAAGGGAGAAGGTTGGTTCCCCTGCGCGTTCTTTGGACTCTTTTAAAAAAGAACCTGTTTATTAAAGTCTGTACTTTCAAATAAACACAGAGAGCTCTCGTGTTCTTTTTGTAAACACGTTTGAGTCCTTTGAAGTCAAGAATAAGGACAGAGACAGCCTCTTTTGACAGAGAAGCCTCTCCCTAGCTCTGGGTTGAGTTAACTGCCTCTGGCTGTCTTTAAAACTCACTCTGCACAGAGGAGTTTAGAATTGACTCCACTAGGTGGAGTGAGAGGGAAGCCTCGGGTGGCAGGGGCTGGACTCAAACCTCTCTCGGCTTCCTCTGGATCAGCCACACAGCTGGCCATGGTCTGCAGCTTTCTTCTGCTGGGAAGCATGGGCCTTCCTGGCCCCTAGCCAGTGGTACCTTGTTAGGCTAACTCTGAGGCAGGGGAGAGACACGCCCGCACTTCTAGGGCGTGACCTGCCCATCATGCACTGTGCAGCGCCAAGCTTCTGACCACCCGACATGGACACAGTCAAGGACTGACTCACACTGAGTCAGCCAACCCTCAGCACCAGTGCTCTATCTACCTCTCCAGAACCATTCCTTCCTGGGCCTGGCGGTTAACAGACAACTTCACGTCAGTAAACATTTACAAGCAGCAGTTTCCCCTCGCTGGGAAAACTCTTTTTTGCTTTTTGAAATGTGTCCTGGCCCCATGTGGTAGAGCTATCGGCTTCCATGCTCTCTGTCCCCAGCAGGCAGTGGTCCCCTGGGCTATTTTGGTCACTTCCTCTGAACGGTTCCTTCCTTGAATTGTTCGGAGTGGTATTGTGTGATTCACGGAGCCAGCTTCCTTTCCCCTCCAGCAGCTGGGAAAAGCAGCTCCCGTAGTGTTGTGTTTTCTTTGTTAACTGAGGCTGCACCTGGCTAGGCAGGGCTGGCTGAGTTGGGTCTCCGGTGTCCAGCTCTTGCAATTATTACAGCTGTTTCTTGGTGGTATGAAGAGTCATTGGGGAGAGGCTGGGCCACTCTTTGGGGAAAACCTAGTTCTACTGGGGCTGCCAGAGTTTTAGGATCTTCGTGGGCACATGTGACACCCAATTCTGCCATAGCCCCAAAGGTGGTACTTGTCCAAATGTAGTAAGGGATTTGAAGAGATAGTATAAAAGACAGACGTCTATGCAGTGCCATAAAAGTGGGTAGACACTCAGCAGGTCACCTGTCCAGGCCCTTGGGAGTGCCAGGAAGGACTGCGGCCCTGCCCCTCCCCTTGACCTGGCTGGTGACCCTAGGCTGGTCACCAGCACAGAACAAGAACTGAGAGGGTCACCTTCTTTACTGCTAGTCCTTTAGGCAGACACAGAACTAGCTGCACATTCTCCCTGGGTCTCCTGGTCTCTCAGCGTCCTCACCCATCCAGCTGGGCTGTGAATCCTCCTCAGGGTGGCAGCACACATCCAGCCAAGGTGAATCAGCTTCGCGAATTGATCGGAGTCCATTGATAAACAACGCAGAGAATGCCAGAAGTTGAACACAAGACCGGGCTTTGCTCCTCGGGGTCAGTAAGTGGCCCCGCTAAGTGACATGGCTTGAGAAAGGCGGTTCACCTCTCCACGCCCCCGTTTTCCTTTGTGTACGATGGAGGTAATAATAGTACTTCTTACCTCATCCTTTGTTTGGCGGATGGAGTTGGTGAACATACAGGACATGCTTGAGTAATGCTCTGCACGGGGTGGCCCCTAGCTAAATATGCATCGTTTACAGTACTGTATATAACTCACTCTCTGCTCTCTAGTGCATGGCCAGGTCTCTGAACTGAAACGACTGGCCCTGCCTTGTTACTGCAGCCACATGAGCAGCCACTAGGACTCACAGAACGGCACACGGCTCATTTAGTTCCTGCTCACGTTAACCCATTGGAAGCAGATTTGCCGAACTATTTAAGCACCAGGATGAGTTAACTATATCTCCACAGACAAAAAGAATCGCTTGGAAAGATAGCATTGTATCTTAAATTCCTAAATTTCCCTATCTGTTCCAGACAATCTCAATCAGTTCATTCACGCACAATGATCATGCTCAGATGGTCTAAAGAGCACATGGTATCTTAAACAAACTCCACTGGGCTTTATGTTTAAAATGAGGAGAGGCTGGAGAGATGGCTCAGCAGTTAGAGCACTGGCTCCTCTTTCAAAGGATTCTGGTTCGATTTTAAGGACCTACATAGTAATCCACAACCATCTATAATTCTACTTTGAGGGAATCCATGCCTTTTTCTGGCCTCTGAGGATGCCAGGCATGCGACTGGTGCAGGCATACATGTAGGCAAGACATAAAAATAAACAAACATAAATTGCTTGTATTGTTCTTGCAGAGGACCTGAGTTCAGTTCTACATACCCATGTTAGGTAGCTCACAATCATCTATAACTCCAGCTCCAGGGATCTAATATCTTCTGTTTCTGCAGACACAGACACTCATATACACATGCCCACACAGAGACCCACACACAATTTAAAAAAAATCATTTAAAATGTAAAATTATGGCCCATGTTTAGTATGTTTTAAACAGCAAGATAACTGGTAAATGTCAAAACAAATTCTCTGTAGAGAGACGAGAAGAGGAAGCAGGCGTGACAGAGAACTGCTGCTCTCCTGCTTCGTCAAGTCGCATGGACCTTGGAAGCCGTGTGGTGACCTGTCAGGGCCCTCTCTTTGGTTTGCAATGTCCCTTGCCTTTGTCGGACTGATGGCAGACCTGCTGTAGCATGGGGATTCTCAGAGCCAGGGTTGTACACTGCGCCTCTGTGTTCAGGAAGACCTGAGAGCCACAGGCTGCCCTGTTTCCATAAACTTGCAGCAGCAGACTCTGCTTCCCTTCTTCGCTCTCTTCCCCATGGTGCACTGATCTCCAGGAGGTTGAGTAAAGAAAGACCTTGTCCCACGCCTTACCCGCTGTCTGTCTGAGCTAGTGTCATAGTGTCGTGAGGAAACTCTGTGAGGGCAAGCAACTTGGGGAGGAAAGGATGTATTTGGCTTACACTTCCCCATCACTGTTCACCATTGAAGGAAGTCAGAACAGGAACACAAACAAGGCAGGAACCTGGACGGAGGAGCTGATGCTGAGGCTACGGAGGGGTGCTGCTTACCGGCTCGCTCCCTCATGACTTGGTCAGCCTAGTTTCTTCTAGAACCCAGAACCACTAGGCAGGGGTGGCACCACTCACAGTGGGCTGGCCCTCTCCCCCATCAGTCACTAAGAAAATGTCCTACAGGCTCACTTACAGCCAGATATTATGGAGGTATTTTCTTAATTCAAATTCTCTCCTCTAAGATGGCTTTAGCTTGAGTTGACATAGAACTATCTAACACCCACCATGCCTCCAGTTCCCCAATCATTCCTCCACCCCCACTGCCAAAGGGGAGAACAGGCAGTCCTTCCTGTGGTGGGAGGGGTAAGCGGTTCACCCTCACAGGCATAGGCATCCTTACTCAGCCAAGGAACACCATGGAAATCTGACCATAGCACAGCACACAGTAGGCTAATGTGTGCCTGAGTCGAGACTGTTCAGTCATCTGGCTGCTTTCTGGGGACTGTCTTCCAGGCCGTGGTCTTGGTGTCATATCTGGATCACTTGTTCCCAGCAACCTACCTTGGCTCCTTCTTGCACACTGTGTTGTGGGACGTGGCAACAAGGGTGCTCTACAGCTGTGGAAGAATCCTGGGCAATAGGTGTCAGGGCCATGCCCCACCTCACTTGTGACAGCGAGTGACAGCGTGGACCTATGAAGAGAGTCACGCAGCAGCACACTGAGAACTGTTAGGGGGAAATGTTCTAAACACATTGAAATGCCGTCGACTAGGAAGTGTGGTACCAGGGAGAAGAGCATTGCTGTGGTTTGAGTAAGTTTCCCCCAGATTCCTGCTTCTCTCAGAGCATAAGTTAATGGTACTTGGAGGTGGGACCTTTGGATAAAAAGGAGGGTTAGATGAGGTCTCGAGGCAGGTCCCATGATGCCCTTCATCAGAAGAGAGAGACTTGAACAAGCACAGCACACTTGCGCTCTCTCCATGTTACCACGAAGCAAGAAGTTCTTCAGCAGAAGCCAAGCAAACACCGGTGTTAACCTCCAGGACCAGATCCAACTAAGATTCTGTCTGTTATACACCACAGTCTCGGGCGTTTTGTTATAGTTACAGAAATGGAGCCAAAGGAGTAGAGAGCACAGCCTATAGACAAGAAATCCAAGCTTGGAAAACCAGCTACCTAACGACGGGCGGGTCTTTGAGTAAACACTGACATGAGGTTTGTGGTCTCTGGGATGAGGCAATGTTCTCCTGTGCTTGTTCCCTGCCCTTACAAAGAGTAAAAAGCGCTAGGAATTAGTCTTTTCTGTCAAATGCCATACAACTTTTATGTACAGAAAATTATTAAAATCCTCATATTTCCTGTCTTGTAAAGCATTTTGCCAGTGCCTTATCATTCATCGAATTTGGTAAAATCGTTCTTTACACGCAGGAACTGCTGCATCCTCGGACCTCCCTGCTTTTCTTCCTTTCTTTGAGCCTTTCCTTCTCAAAGTAGGCAGTGACAAAAGCCCTGAGGTCAGAGTTCAGCAGACGGGCAAGGGACACAGTCTCACCAAGTGCACTTCCTACCTGGGTGTTCTTACACTCCCGCTTCTGTGAGCCACACGTCCTCTTGATAAAGAATAAAGTTTGACCTCACCGAGATGCTTCCGTTGGAGTGATGGTCTCATTCTTTGTCACCTCAACCTTATTTCTAGCAGTATGAACCCAACATGGGTTACCAAGCAAACTGTGAGGTCGAGCCAAGCCCTCTTCACAACCGCTTGTCTGCTGCAAGTGCTTCAGAGCCAAATCAGTAGTTGGGGTTCTGGCTGTTCCCCATAAAGACTCTACCAAAGGAGATGCCAAGAATCACTTTCCCTGATATCTCAGCTTATTGATGTAGTTCAAAGCCTGAGATGATGGTGGTACCTCAAAAGAGGAGGAAATGGGTAGTAGGCATAGAATTTCAGGCATCAGTGGGCAAGGAGAGATTTTCACATACATGCACACACATGCACTCACACATTCCGTGCCCTGTGGTAAGTTAGCACAAATTGTGAATCTACACTACACTTTGGGAAGGGCAGTGCTAGCTTTGTGAAAGGGACTGAAGGGCAGCATGGCCTTCAGGAAAGGCCTGGTCAGCACAGACACTCCTGCAGACTGTTTTCCACCTTGGCCTCCACTGTCACTTGGCTGAGTTCTTGGTCTTGTTCCTATACTTCAGCCCACCGCCCCAGCTCTGAGGCCAGCAAGCCCACATTCTTGAGTCAGGGAGAAACCAGACGGGTGTCAGATTCCACAGCCTTGGCTGTGGGGACTGGTCTGCTCGCTCTGTTAAGGGACTCTTCTCAACTCCGGGTGAGTCAAAGCATTCCACATTTCCTTCCCTCTCCCCCGTCCTACCCTGCCAGAATTCCTGTCTGAATTCTTCTTCATTAATAATGATGGGCTCTACTCCCGGAAGTCCCCAGTGCTCATTTCAGGGGATAATGATTGTTTTTGCAGGAGGGACGCCGATGGTTTTTCCGTTTCTGTTTCCATAATATGTACTGAAATCCACACTTCATTGAAAGCAGATGGCAAAAGCATCCTTCCATGTGCAAGGAGAGGTGCCGGAGCTCGGATGCCTCTGACTTGTCGGTCTTTTGGACAACTGAGCATAGATGAGGCCAGGGCACAGGGCCCTGAATATGAGGACAGGGATGTGGATGCCTAGGATGATGAAAAATAGGAATAATGAGCTAAGGTAGAGCTTAAAAGAGAAAGAGAGAGGAAAGACAAGCCAACAGAAGGAAGCGATGCGCTAGTCTCCAAGTGTCTCACTCCCAGGTCCTGAGGCTTGAAGCGTCAGATTCTTGGGAAGGTAGTGTGTGTGTGAGGGAGGCAGCTGCCCTCCAAAGGAGAGTGGTGCTAAAGCCTCAGCTCCACAGACCTGAGCTTGACCCTTCTCATCTGCTTCCATGGACATAATGAAAAGCATATTCTCCACCGTATCTTTCCTGAGAACACAGACTCAGTCACTACATCTCCAAAAAAGGCAGAAGCGAGCTCACTCTTTTCCAGGCTGCCCAGCAAGCAACTGTCCCCACAGGGTCTGGCGTGGGAAGCAGAAAGCCTGCCCAGCACCCCACGCTCTCCACACACAGAGCCTGCAATATGTGAATGTCTCATGCAGGCACTCAGCAAGTCCAGAGCCAGAACCCTCAGAGTGCGGCCTGCATTCTGCCCCTGCTACACGCTTCCACAGGTCACTGTACAGCAGAGGCCACTGTACCTGTGGATGTACCATGTCCACAATGCAGGTACCCAAGGAATGGATGGAACTGGGACTCACCATGAGAAGCAAAATAAGCCAGACTCAAAAGGTCAAATATTATTTTTGACTCACATGCAAATTCTAGATATAAATATATTAAATTATGTGTTTGATATAAAATATATAAATATATTTTATATTTATATATTTTATATTTATTATATTAAAATATACATTTAATGTATTAAATATATATTTTATATTTTTTTATATATAGATGGCTACTTGGGATAAGGATGGTGCTGTGACTAGTGAAGGGAGGGGGACAATCAAATTGTGACATTGTGTATAAAGCAAAGCACGTGCTATAAATGCATGAAGATGCAAGAAAACCCATTATTTTGTGTAAAGAATATACAATTAAAAGAAATAAATGAGAGTTGCCCCACAAGAAATAATCTATATCTGGCACTATGTACCAGGCTGAAAGTCCATGGGGGAGGTTGAAGGTCTTAGGGGACACTTAATACTGTTCTTTAACTAAACTGACTAAACTGCTTTCTCTCTACCTAAGTTTATAGTCATAATTACCTCACTCAGCCTTAGCCAGAGAAGCCTCTTTCAAGGAACTGTAGAGAACGCAGAGACACACACTGCACAAGCGCTGGGAGGAACTAAAGGTTAAGGGCTCAACTCTCAGCAAGGCATTGATACCATCTCCAACAAGGCTCAGGATGTACTGTGGAAGAGGGCACAGAAAGCTTCTAAGAGCCAGAAGACAGGAAGAAAGGCTGTGAAATGGCTTCTTTGGGATAGAACCCAGTCAATGCAATCATGATCTCTCAACAACAGTCTGTCTGCACTCTGGCCCATCAACAGCCAGGCATGAACGCAGAATGGGCCGGGAGCCCTACCCTTCTCTGATGAACCATTTCCTCCTGTTGCATTCAGGGAAAGGGAAATTCTTGGCACTGAGTTGTGTAGCCACTGGTGACCCTCCAGATTCCAATGGGTAGTCCTAATTCAATGGTCACACAGATGGACCTGGTTGAATTCAATAGGCCACCAAACCAAACCAAATACCATGACTCTGGGAAGGGTGCAGGTTGGCAGGAGAGGTTTGCCAGAGCTGGGAGGGGTATATGAGAGGGTGGGGGCCAGAGCAGGTGGAGTGCACTGTATACATGTATACATGCATGGCACGGTGGGTGAGGTGGCTGTTGTGTAAGCGTGAGGACAGTTGGTAGGGCAACAGTCCAGCAATCCCAGCTTTAGAAAAATGGAGCAGGACATCTCTGTGGTAGTCTGGACAGCCAGGCTAGCTGAATCTGTGTGTTCTGACCTCACAGCGAGATCCTGCCTCAATAAGTAGATGTGAAAGGAGACAGCTAACACCGACTTCTGGCTTCTGCCCCCATATGTATGACGCATGTGCTCCCATGCGAGCATGTACACACCTTCATACACACCACACACGGACATATGATAAATAAATGAATAAGCAAATAAACTAGCCTGCAGAGATGGCTCAGGAGTTAAGAGAGCTTGCTGTTCTTCTACAGGACCTCAGAGTCCAGTTTCCAGCTCTTAACCAGCTGCAATTACAGTGACATTCCCTTTTGGACACACACACACACACATACACACACACACACACACATATACACGGAGGGAGATAGAGGGTGAGAGTGAGCAAGGGAGAGCAAGAGTGTGGGAGTGTTTGTATGTGTGTGTGTGAGAGAGAGACAGACAGACAGAGACAGACAGACAGAGGGACAGAGAGACAGAGAGATGTCTTGGGAGGAAACACACCTTAAGGAGCAAGAGTCCACAGCTTTGACTCAGTGACACAGGCCAAGGGAGGCCATTGTGCCAGAGGCATCAGTTTGCTAGTGCAGCTGTGGTGGTGTAGGGTGGTGGGTAGGGGGTGCAAGCAGGGATGGGTAGAAGAACCACCCACAAGTTAGGAATGATCAGTAGCTCCCTGAAGGAAACCATCAATGCTTTGGAACTGCTGCTCCTGGGCCATTGTACTGAGGAACTGAGGAAAGGCTTGGAGAGCCTGCATGGTGGTGGTGCAGACACACAGTTGTGATCTCTGGCTTTTCAGAGCATCTCAGAACTTATTTTCACCCCACTCTGTGCTGTTTGGATTGAATTACTAATCCAGTTCCCTCACACTTCATTCAGGAAATCCAATCAGTGGGCAGACACTCCGCCCTATAGGCGGTTTGCTATGAATGAAGATCAGATACCTGGGAATCTTGAGCTTCACAGGCAACCAGAAAGGAGGTTTCTCAGGAAGTCTAGCTGCTTGGGTGGATGTGGGAGAAGGGTATGTGGCAGAAAGACCCAGGTCCACCCATGCTCTCAAAGGCTCAGCCAGCGGCCCCACATCTCTTCTGTACCTTTGGTCTTAATGCCTAGAGCCTCTCTTTTGAGGCCTCCTCCTTCTTACGTGTGCCATTTGAATTTGATTCTTTGTATTGCTTAGTGTATACTGTTCTCTGCACAAACCTCACAGAGCCCTTCTGAGCCTTCTCAGCACTGCCTCAGAGAGAATGCATCATTGCCTGATGCTTTCAAGGTTGTGCAAGTGCTAAAGGCTGACCCTGAGGTGGCTTCCCAGAGAGGAGCCTTGTTTTGTGTCCTTGGCCTTCCTATTGGCCTCTGAGAGGCTGGACTGAGGAATGGGAGATTGCAAGCTTACAAGCTTTGTTCCCGAAAGCTATGAAGAAGCCTCTCTGACCTCGAGCTTGCAACATATTACATTAGAACTGAGTCCAATGATAAACCTGTTTTTTTTTTCCCCTCTCATTCAGAGAAGCCTTGCTTTTAAGCTCTGGAAAAGAGTTATTTTTCTCTCCTCAAAGCATTAGCAAATTCATACCACTGAGCACTCACTGTACTGGATTCCAGGAGTGTGTAGTCACTAGCCGGGCCAGGAGTGACCCAAGTCATTCACCCTTAGGACTGACCCAAGCTGGCCACCCCCGTGCATTCTCCTCAGCTACTCCCCTGCCCCACGGCAGAAATCCCATGTGGCACTGGACGTGCTCCACCTCACTCTCCCAATGCTCTCTGGGTTCTCAGAGTTCTGCAGTGTTTGACAGGCAGCCTGTGGAGTAAAAGCACTGCAGACTCCCTGGGAGGATCGCTCGCTGCACTCATATCTAAAATTCACATTCTGATCTTCCGTTCGTCCCACCCAGGAAATCCTGTTCTTATGGTTGGCAGCACCAAAGGCTCCTGGTACGGTGCCCAAACTGGAGCCCAGCGACTGCCTTTGCCAGAAACCCACCTTCTTCTTGGGAAAAAAACTGTTTGTTCCCTGATAAGACTGCAGTACAAAGGCTTGGGTCAGGGGCCAGGAGACTGTGGTCCTCCCCAGAACTTAGGCAGCTCACGTGATTTCGTCTATAAAAATGAGTGGTTTTGTCTCAGAGGCTAAAGTGTTCGCTGCATGAGTATTGAGACCCAGGTTTAATTCCCCAAACCCACATAATGGTAAAAGCAAGGAACTGACTTCCCAAAATTGTCCTCTGATTTCCATGTGGGAGGCAGAACTCAGCTGAAAATGTAGGTAGGTAGGTTGTGCCTCTGAAGGAGGCCTGGCCACCTACCACTTCCTTTTTTATCTTCTGGTTCACCATGAGGTGAGCAGTCTCTGCCTCAAGCTCCTGTCACCTGCCCTTCCTCTGCTTTTCCATGGGTGCAGGATCAGAGAACTCAAGGGCAGTGAACCAAAATAGCTGAAATGGTGGGCTGGGAAGGGACACACCTGCCTTACACTGCTCTGCTCAGGGGCTCGGTCAGTGCTGTCAGTTCCTTTTACTCCGGAGTGAACCAGAGTTTCTTCAGACTTCTCAGGTCACTTGCCTCTTCCTTCTCTCTGTCACCTTGTTCAAGTATCACAGCAAAGTCTGCGCAGTCCTCCAGTGTGCTGACAGGAAGCAGTCTCCTCACCGTGCTTCTCCAGCAGTACCTGCTCCTCCGACATCTTCCAGAGCCTTCGAAGGGCTTGCTGCTCCCAGGCAGTGACTCTCAACCTTCCCAATGCTGCGGCTCCTCCAAACAGTCCCTCATGTTGTGAGGAACACCGACCATAAAATTGTTTTTTGTTGATACTTTATAACTGTAGTTTTGCTGCTGTTATGAATTGTAATGTAAATATATATGTTTTCTAATGGTCTTGGGCAACCCCTGAAAAGGGGTCTTTCCACTCCTGAAGGGGTGAGAGTCACTGCTGCAGAACAGGTTTTGGGAATAGTAGACGTTTCAACGGTTTCCAGATTTAAAATTGTTAAGAAGGTAGACCGTGGGAATCCCCTGTTCCCCTGGGGACTCCCATTTTCATTTCCAGCTGACACAGTTCCTAGCGTTTCCTTCCACAGGTGTGCTCATGTATATTCAGGAAGGAATGTGTAAGAAGTGTGGACACATGTGTGAGTTTATATGTTCATGTGTGTGTGTGCAAGTGTGTGTGCACAAACGTGTGTGTGTGTGTGTGTGTGTGTGTGTGAATACATGTGTATGAGTGTGTATACATGTCTCTTTCAATGTCTCAAGTGTTGTGTCATACTTACACTTTTCTCCCTGGCTCCCTTCAGATCTGTGGTTGACTGTTGCTGTTGGGTTTGTTCGTTTGGGGCTCCAGGGGCGGAACACCAGCTCTGTGTAAGCAGTGTGCTCAGCGCTCCAGTCAGCTATTCCTACCTCAGAACTTAAGGACCACTTCATGCCAGTGCACAGCTTCTTCGGGCGTTTAAACCCATTCGCGGCTGTTTGACTCTTTTTAAAATTACAAGAACAAAATTTTATGAAGCGTATCGTATATAATAATATAAAACATATATGCTTAATTAGAAGAAAACGGGGATAGGGAGAGCAGAGGGGAAAAGTGATGGGAAGGTCTGGCAAATGGGTGTCAGGTTACAGGGAATGGGAGAAATGGATTCTGGTAAGTTTATGACAGCAGAGTGACCACGGAGGACCACGCACTGTGTATTTCAGAAAGCTACAAGAAGGGATCTTGAATGTTTTCAACCCCCAAATTTAATGTGAACATTGTACAATGTATATACGTAGCAACACAACACATGGTAATATAAATATGTAACATTTAGAAGCTAAATACAAGGAAGAGGAGACTCTGGGGGAGGGGCAGAAGGAAGAAGAGAAGGAAGATTCATTTTTAAAAAAGGAGAATAATTAAAAAATTATGCATGGGGGCTGGAGAGATGGCTCAGCGGTTAAGAGCACTGACTGCTCTTCCAGAGGTCCTGAGTTCAATTCCCAGCAACCACATGGTGGCTCACAACCATCTGTAATGGGGTCCAGTGCCCTCTTCTGGGGTGTCTGAAGAGAGCAATGGTGGTGTACTCATACGCATAAAATAAAAAAAATAAATCTTTAAAAAAAATTATGCATGGAGCTAAAATCATTGACTAAAGGGGGTCTTAGGAAGCCCCCTAAAAATCACAGGCATTGCTAAGGCTCTTGGTTGCTCTCCACAATCTGATGGTACGGTCCAATTGCTAAAGACAACATTTACTTGTGTAATCTAATATGGAGAAGTCAGGCTGGTACCTAACTACAAGCTTCAGCCCTACTGACTAGTGTTCATGGTACTAAAGGTACTCTGCATGCTACCAGAGGAGGAAGATAACCAGCAACTAGACTACAAACCCTGTGATCTACAATGCAGCCTTCCTGCAAGATATCCTGGTGTAATAGTGGCACAAATGTTATAGGAGCAATCAACCACTTAAAAAAAAATGCATTTAAGGCCTAGTCCATGAGATAAAATCCATGCCTGAAACTGCTAAAGTAAACAAGAACCTGAGACCAAGTAGGTCATAGGCCATGGAGAAAATCTAATGCTATCACTCTGCTAAAGGAACACAGCAATAAAATGACTCCCAAAGGCATATTGCTATACCCATGGGTCAGTGCCTCACTCAGTCCATGACAGAGAAGCAGTAGATGGTAGTCAACATCAAGACACACCATTGGACGGTGTGAGAGAATGGGAGTTTTTAGAGCTCTCATCCCCAAACAGTATGTTTTCTTCAAACCCTTCCATCAAGGATCAGGGATCTAAGCAGAACAGGAGGCAGAAAGATTTTAAGAGCCAGAGGTAATAAATAATTCCCAGCAGTGCATTCCAGACACAATAGGACAAATTCCCATGTGAATTCACAGAGACCATGGCAGCATGCACAAGACCTGCAGAGGTTTAGGAAAAAGGGGATGCCAACACTGACAGGAAAAAGTGGACATGGGTTCCCACCTGCAACCAAGAAGTGATTTGTCATTGATACCTTCTGGCCAAGGAAAAATCCAGTTTCTCCAATGGAGTCTCACTGGGTATACCAACTACACACCAGGGCAGGCTCCACTCATGGGAGTGGCTGGCCAACATAAAACAAACTCAGGGCTATTTTTGTGGACTTTCTGTTTTGTTTTAGCATTGTATTTATTTTATTTATTTATTTAGTCTTATTTATCTTTTGCTTGTTTGTTTTATGTGGAGGTTTTTTGTTTCTTGACTTGTTTTGTTTTGTTTTCTTTAAGAAAGAAGAAAAACTTCTTGTGTTCTTTGTACATATTGGATATTAGCCCTCTATCTGATGCAGGGTTGGTGAAGATCTTTTCCCAATTTGTTGGTTGCTGATTTGTCCTTTTGATGGTGTCCTTTGCTTTACAGAAACTTTGTAATTTTATGAGGTCCCATTTGTCAATTCTTGATCTTAGAGCATATGCAATTGGTGTTCTGTTCAGGAACTTTCCCCCTGTACCATGTCCTCAAGGATCTTTCCCAGTTTCTTTTCTAATAGCTTCAGGGTGTCTGGCTTTATGTGGAGGTCCTTGATCCATCTGGAGTTGAGCTTAGTACAAGGAGACAAGGATGGATCAATTCACATTCTCCTGCATGCTGACCTCCAGTTGAACCAGCACCATTTGTTGAAAAGGCTATCTTTTTTCCATTGGATGTTTTCAGCCCCTTTGTGGCCATAGGTGTGTGGGTTCATCTCTGGATCTTCAGTCCTGTTCCATTGATCTGCCTGCCTGTCACTGTACCAATACCATGCAGTTTTTAACACCATTGCTCAGTAGTATTGCTTGAGGTCAGGGCTACTGATTCCCCCAGAATTTCTTTTGTTGTTGAGAATAGTTTTAGCTATCCTGGGTTTTTTGTTATTCCAGATGAATTTAAGAATTGCTCTTTCTAACTCTATGAAGAATTGGGTTAGGATTTTGATGGGTATTGCATTGAATTTGTATATAAAAGAACTCAAGAAGTTAGAGCCCAGAAAACCAAATAACCCTATTAAAAATGGAGTACAGAGTTAAACAAAGAATTCTCACCTGAAGAACTTCGGATGGCGGAGAAACATCTTAAAAAATGTTCAACTTCATTAGTCATTAGGGAAATGCAAATCAAAACAACCCTGAGATTTCACCTTACACCAGTCAGAATGGCTAAGATTAAAAACTCAGGAGACAGCAGGTGTTGGAGAGGATGTGGAGAAAGAGAAACACTCCTCCACTGCTGGTGGGGTTGCAAATTGGTACAACCACTCTGGAAATCAGTCTGGCAGTTCCTCAGAAAACTGGGTACGTCACTTCCGAAAGATCCTGCTATACCACTCCTGGGCATATACCCAGAGTATTCCCCAGCATGCAATAAGGATATATGCTCCATTATGTTCATAGCAGCCCTATTTATAATAGCCAGAAGCTGGAAAGAACCCAGGTATCCCTCAACAGAAGAATGGATGCAAAAAAATGTTGTATATATACACAATGGAGTACTATTCAGCCATTAGAAACAATGAATTCATGAAATTCTTAGGCAAATGGATGGAGCTGGAGAACATCATACTAAGTGAGATAACCCAGTCTCAAAAGATCAATCATGGTATGCACTCACTAATAAGTGGATATTCGCCTAGAAAACTGGAATACCCAAAACATAATCCACACATCAAATGAGGTACAAGAAGAGCAGAGGAGTGGCCCCTGGTTCTGGAAAGACTCAGTGTAGCAGTATAAGGCAAAAGCAAAACAGGGAAGTGGGAAGGGGTGGGTGGGAGAATAGGGGGAGGGAAAGAAGCTTATGTGACTTTCGGGGAGTGGGGGGGTCTAGAAAAGGGGAAATCATTTGAAATGTAAATAAAAATATATCGAATGAAATAAAAAAAGATTAAAAAAAGAGAGAAGAAAAACATAAAGATGGAAGAGTAGGGAAGTGGAGAGGATCTTAGAGGAATTGGGGAGAGGAAAAACATGATCAATATACATTCTATGGAGAAAAATTAATTAAGAATTTAAAATAAGTATGCATAAGGAAAGAGTCCTGCTCATAAGCCTCTCAGCACGTATGATGGTTTGAATAGAAATAACCTCCATAGACTCATGTGTTTGAATGCTTGGCCCACAGGGAGTGCACTATTAGGAGGTGTGGCCTTGTTGGAGGAAGTGTGTCACTATGGAGGCGGGTTTTGACGTCTTACATGCTCAAGCTTCACCCAGTGTGGCACAGTCTCCAGCTGCTGCCTATGGATCCAGATGTAGAACTCTCAGCTTCTTATCCAGCACATGACTGCCTGCACGCTGCTGCCATGCTCTCTGTCATGATGTAGTCGACTAAACCTCTGACACTGAGCCAGCTCCAACCAAATGTCTTCCTTTGTAAGAGTTGCTGTGGTCATGGTGTCTCTTTACGGCAATGAAGCCCAAAGTAAGGCAGCCCATCTCTAAAGATAAAAACATTCTAAATGTCTCTTTTCTTCACTCACTCTCATATTGGTGGAATCTTTTATTCTCTTAGTTTCTTTAGAAAGTATGGTCAAAGACAAATATTTTTGAGGCTCTAACAAGTCTTAAAGCACCCTTACTTCAGCCTGCCACATCTTGGTGGGTTTAGCACAATAGTCCAGACCTCATTTTTCCTTAGACTATCTTCTTGCCTTGAATTCTCTTAGGAAATCTAATGCCCAAAATATTGATCCCAAACATGACGTGATTTTCACTTGCAGGGAACTTGTGGGATTTTTCCAGCAGTCTTCATGGCTTGACACTTCATAGGTGTCCTTTGGTGTCAGCGCCGACATGCATGTGTCTCAGTACTGAGCAATCTACCGAATCATTTCATTGCTGACTTCCTCACACAGTTTCTTTCTTTCTGAAACTCCATGTTGAACCATGTAGACTAGACCTTGATTTTTGTACATTTTAATTTTCCTGGATTTCTACACTGGAAGACTTCTTTACATTGTTATACTGATTTTTCTGTTGTTTCTATATATTTCTATTTCCAAGATCTTTTACTTATTCTCTGAATGTTTACTTTTAAAAAAATATGCGCTGGCCCTGTAAAATAGCTCAGCGGGTAAAGGTGCTTGCTGCCAGGATTAATTTACTAATTTGAGGTCAATCCCTACCCATGTGGTGGAAGGAGAGCATTGCCTGCTGCAATTTCTCCTCTGACCTACCACACATGTGTGCCATACCATGGCATGTACATGCCCTGCCCCCAGCAAATAAATAAAATGTAATACAATATTAAAAATAAAATTATCCCTTGTTTTGGGCATGGTTGCAAAAATTCCCCCATGTGTCTGAGGATATATATGTTTGCATATGTACATGCATACATGTATAGTCTTCATTATTAAAGTTCTATACATGGCAACAGATGCAAGAGGGTCCTTGTTGCCTAAGGGTGACATCATCACTGGATTCAGAGGTTGACCTTAATGCCAACATGCAGTAATAATAAAGATATATCTATATGCCATATGCTTTATATTAAGAGTTTTATTATGTATGACTTTTTGTTTGTCTCTATTTCCTTCAAACTGATTTCTGGTTTTGGCCACCTTCTCTGCCATTTCATAGCCCTTGGCTCTCACAGTCATGCAAGGCTGCTTGGTGGTTGAGCCCATGATAAAGACAGGAGCCCATCCTCCTGTCTCTACCTCACCAGTACTGAGAGTACACCATCACCTGTCCTGGCTTCACTCCAGTTATGACCAGGTAACTGTCAGAATACCTGACCTTCTCATATGTCTGTTTCACTTCTGCTTTCAAACTGGAAACTTCTTTCAGAGCTTTCGTCTTCATGTGTGGCTCCTCATACACAAAACAGACGCCAACTAACGTCATGTTCCCACTTCTTGATTAAAGCAAACATTCGTTTGGTCTCTTTTTGTTGTTAGAGGTAGTGTGGAGCCTAGTCAAGATTTTTGTGTTGATTGTTGTTTTAGTTAGGGTTCCATTGCTATGAAGAGACACCATATCCATGACAACTCTTATAAAGAAAAATATTTAATCGGGCCTGGCTTAGAGTTCAAAGATTTAGTCAATTATTGTCTTAGCACGAAGCATGGCGGCATGCAAGCAGGCACTGGAGAAGGAGCTGAAAGTTCTACATATAGATCCACAGAGAGAGGAGAGAGAGAGAGAGAGAGAGAGAGAGAGAGAGAGAGAGAGAGAGAGAGAGACAGAGAGACAGAGAGAGACAGAGAGAGAGAGAGAGAGAGAGAGAGAGAGAGAGGTTGAGATTGGGTTTGGTTTGAGTTCTAAAACTTCAAACCATACTCCCAATGAAATGCTTCCTCCAACAAAGCCACACCTACTCCAAGGTCACAAGTCCTAATAGTGCCACTTGTTTTGGGATGGTTTCCATTCGAACCACAACACTCAGCACCACACCTTTGGTCCCAATATCCACACACATCAGCTTGAGTGAAACCATAACACATTGCCATAGTACCTTATACTGTCAAGTGTTGGTTTCTTCCTTGGCTACACATTGGCAGTGGGTTTTGCCCTGCACGTTTTTTGTTTTGCTGCTTTAAATTTTCACTTTTATTATATTTGTATGTCATGTTTTCCTGCTTGCCTATCTGTGCATTGAGTGTGCACAAGTGTGCCTAGAAGCCAAAAGAGGGTATCAGAACTTCTGGAATTGGAGTTACTAGTTCTGGAATTGGAATTACACTTGATGTAATTGTCGCTGAGGCTTACTGCCTCTGTCTTCTACACCAGGAGCCTTCTAGCCTCTGTACAATCTTTTCTAGGCCTAGAACATTTTCAGCCTCTGAGACTTACTGCTGAATAAGCTCATCCCTTTCTAGTTCTTTCTGAACTGTGGTTGATTCCACTCAAACTCCTCTACAAGCTGACTGACTCAATCTGGCTTCTCTCCACTTCTCCTACATTGCTCTGCTTGGCCTCATCCTAACTTTAGCAATATATTCTAATCTTCTGGCTTCTCATTTTCTGGATAATTCTGTCTTCACCTGTGTTTAGCTTGTTCTCTCTCCACGGCTGGTCTCCCATTCACCGTCTTGGTAAAACTCTACCCACTTCGTGGCTTTCTTAAGTAGCTTTATTTTTCTCTTTCTTCTTGTGAAAGTTGGACATACCCTTTCCCATTAAATCTTTCTCTGATTCATCATTTTGTCTGCCACTCAATTAGATATCATTTTCAAATATGGGTGCTTCCTTCTACAAACTAACTTTACCTTCATTGCTTGGGATTTAAAGGTGTGTACTAAGTGCATGTTTTTATCCTGGCTAGTGGGCTTAAAGATGTGTGCTAGAGACATGGTTTTTTTTTCATTAAATAACACAATTTCGGGGTCCATAGTGTGATCAAACATCCTGTAACAGTTACTACATGTGGTTGTGAGTGGCTCAATATGGATGCTATGAATCAAAGCAGGGTTGGGCCCTCTGCAAGAGCAACATGTGCTCCTAATCATGGGACAACCTCTCTAACCCTGCTCTGTAGGTTTCATTCTGTGACACAGGCTTAAGGAACAGCTATCGCTCTGATGTCAGAGAGGAAGAGGCAATGGCTGAACCTCGCAGTATTATAGATAGGGAAAGTCATTTTCTGTGCAGTACCCAGATAGACATGGTTGCTTTAAAACAAGCAAATACTTCATGAGGTTGAAGAGGTAGTTCAGTGGTTAAGAACATTTGCTACTCTAGGCCAGTGCATGCCTTTATCTAGCACTTGAGAGACAGAGGCAGATATATCTAATATATAGATATATCTCTATATATTAGAGGCCAGCCTGGTCTTCATAGTAAGTTTCAGGCCAGTTAAGGCTACAGACTATGTAAAAGAAAGAAAGAAAGAAAAAAAATATCTTTGTTGGTCTTGCAGAGGACCTAAGGTGCATTTCCAACATGCACATGCATGAGGTGGCTCACAATTGGCTGTAACCCCAGCTCCAAGGAATCCAATATCCTCCTCTGGCTTCTATAGAGACATGCATGGGTAAACAAAGACACATACCCATGCATGTAGGCATTCACACATCTTTAATAAATAAATAATATGAACTTTACATTGGCCAGACCAAGCCTGAGATTTGTCTTTTTTATGCTTCAATCTGCTAAGGTAAAAACTTACCATCCAGTATCTGTCCTTACAGTCGTGATGTCTTCAGTGATCTCCTAAACCTGGGTACTCAAAACACAACCAAGACTTTATTAACTCTCTCCCCATTGCCCAACACGAACTGTCAGCATCTCATCTCAGGATCCAAAGGAAATCCTCACTGCTAAGCACATCACCATAAGCACTACTACTACTTCTTCTTTTTTTTTTTTAGACCTTTTTTTTCTATATTCTTTGTTTCCATTCCAAATGATTTCCCCTTTCCCAGTTCCCCCCTCCCCATATGTCCCATAAGCCTTCTTCTCCCCACCCATTCTCCAATCACCTCCCTCCTTTTTCTCTGTCTTGGTACTCCCCTACAATGTTGGATCAAGCCTTTCCTGGATTGGGGGCCCTCTCCTTCTTCATGTTTTTTATGAAGTTTTTATGGAGTCATTTGTTATGCTAATTGGGTCTTGGGTATTCAGAGATTCTGGGCTAATTAATATCCACTTATCAGTGATTGCATTCCATGTGTATTCTTTTGTGATTGGGTTACCTCACTTAGGATAATATATTCCAGTTCCAATCATTTGCCTAAGAATTTCATGAATTCATTGTTTTTAATTGCTGAGTAGTATTCCATTGTGTAAATATACCACATTTTCTGTATCCATTCCTCCATTGAGGGGCATCTGGGTTCTTTCCAGCTTCTGGCTATTATAAATAAGGCTGCTATGAACATAATGGAGCATGTGTCCTTATTGCATGCCAGGGAATCCTCTGGGTATATGCCCAGGAGAGGTATAGCAGGGTCCTCCAGAAGTGTCATGTCCAATTTTCTGAGGAAACCAGACTGATTTCCATAGTGGTTGTACCATCTTGCAATCCCACCAGCAATAAGCACTACTTCTTAAGTCCCCCTGTTTCCCTGGGTTCTATGTGGAGAGCCTCATTGCTGTGGATGCGTTTCGCGGGCTTCCTCTTCTGTCAGGTGCTCAATGTCTTCCATGCTCAAGTGCCCTCCAGGTCCCTGCTTCTCTTCTTCCTCAAGCAGGTCTTGGCTACATGAAGTGACTGCACAGAGATTATATTCTAGTAAGTAGAAAAGCTGCATCCACCTCTAACCTACTAACACTCTGTGTCTGAGTATAGGTCAGGAGCTGCGTTC
This sequence comes from Apodemus sylvaticus, assembly GCF_947179515.1. NCBI lineage: Eukaryota > Metazoa > Chordata > Mammalia > Rodentia > Muridae > Apodemus > Apodemus sylvaticus. The sequence goes on along the minus strand of NC_067485.1, from coordinate 57,349,539 downwards.
CTCCTTGTGGTCTCTGTCTGCCAACTGGAGATCAATGAATTCAACTTGTGTTTTTAGAAACCATAATTAACTCATGATTCATGCTAAAGAATGCTACCTCTTATGCTCCATGAGGATTTGTTTTAATTTTCTCATTGTTTATGTTGAATGTTCCAAGATCCATTGACTCTCCAAAACCTGAAAACACCCACTATGTAAACAACCCACACCTTTCATTTGATCTGTAGGATAAAGACTGTTTATTTTTCCATGCAATAGACCAACATTAAATTATGCATCCTTTCCAGATGTTGCACCTCTCAAAAGCTAAACTGGCCTTTCCTTGGAAGACAGTGTCATCTGGGCGCCTATAGTGCCTGGAGAATGAAGATCCCTACACCAAAGGCTGAGACATGGAAGGTCACATGGTCATGGCAGGAGGAAGCATGACATCTCTTTGAACGTCTGACCCATTTCCTCTCAAGTTAGGTACAGAGTCTAAGCAGAGAGGTCCTATACATGGGCTGTGTTTCGTTACTTGGCTTGTATTGCATTAGGAAGGCCATAGGGGAGGGGCTCATGGGAAGGAGGCTTCGCTTTGATGCAATCCAGGAAGAAATGCTCACACACATGCTCCCCCTTCTCCTGGACACCCCTGACATTGTTATACACACTCCTGAGATCAGATGGGCCACAGGACTTCCTTTGCCTGAAGAAATGTGAGGGGAAGTGCTGGATGTGCAACCTGCCGTGATGATCCCTTTCCTAACACATTGTTGAAAGGTATGTCAAGGGGAGCCTGTATCCCCTTGTAGGCAAGTAGGCTCTGCAGGTCTAAACAGGACACAGTTGCAAACAAGAAACTGGCCTTGTGAGCAAACAGATATTTCTGGAGTTATTTACTTCTGGAGAGTACTTGCAGCCTTGACCAGTAATGGGAAATGTATGTTTTTTTTTCCCCCAAATTCTGACAGAACTCTTGGAGGCCAAAGTTTTATGAGTTTTGTCTACTTTTTGTTGTTGTTGTTATTATTATTATTATTATTCAGGGTCTTACTGTGTAATCTTGGGTAGGTTGAAACTTGCTATGTAGGCCAGATCGGTCTTCAGCTTGCAGCGATTCTCCTGTCTCAGCCCTCCATGTGATAGCATGTCAGGCATGTGACACCATGCTCTGTTTTATAAATATGAGATGATATTCTCAGGCCAGCAGGATGCAATCAATGCGTTAAGGCCTTTACGACCAAGCTTGCCTGCCTGAATTTAGACCCTGAGCCCCTCTTGGTGAAAAGAAGAGATACAACTTTTGAAAGTGGTCTCCTGAACTCTAGGTGTAAACTGTGATGGGCCTCGACACACTTTAACAAATCAAAACTGTATAAATGGTGATTCACAGAGTAGAGGGGCGAAGGATAAACACAGGGCAATACTTGAAAATGGTTGACAAAGAGGTCAACTGGTGTGTCCCCTTCTGATGCCTTGTCTAGGCCAAAGGCTCACTGAAAAACAGAGATAATAAATGTTCACAAGAGGAGGTCAAGTGTGTCCTGAAGATTTGAACACATTGCCCCTGACTCACACATCAAATAAACGGAAATGGCAACGCCACAGAATGCTCTCGCCACTTAATATGGCAGAAAGCTTCTGTTCTCTCTGTAAGAGAGTGGGGAGCCGAGCCTCCCCCGGGGGCTTCTGGGAGCGGAAGTGGATGAAGCCTTCTGGGGGGGGTAGGGGGGCTGCTGGGAACGGAAGTGGGTGAAGCTGACATGGGCTGGACTTGTATTTACCCATCAAGTTCGGAAGTGTGCCAACCTCCACAATGGCGATTCACTGCTGGGAATGTATTTACCATACACAATCTGTTCTTTCAAGGGGAATGTTATAAACCCGATGACACGTGGAGATGCCTAAGTAAACACAAAGCCCATGAGGCAGCAGATTTTTTTCCTTCATTTGTCGTGTTTGTAGGGTTTTTTGAATTTTAGAACAATGGCTGCACAAGTACTTGTGAATAGATTATTGACAGAAGTTACAAAACGAATTTTGTGCTGTTTATATGCAAGGGGTTTTGTTTTTAAAAAATATAGACAGTTGGGAATGATATAGGATTAACAGATTGATTTCTTCAAAGTATGCATATATATACTATGGTGTGTTTGTGTGTGTGTGTCTGTGTGTGTCTGTGTGTGTGTGTCTGTGTGTGTCTGTGTGTGTGAAAGAGTGTTAAGAGAGTGGTTCAGTAGATGAAAGAGATTTATGACTCGTCAACTATTACAACCTATGCCTTTCTAAAATTGGGACTCGGATAAACATGCTGGCCAGGTATACATGTAATCCTGTCTCTGGGGAGGTCGAGGCACCAGAACTAAGGCTAACCTGGGCTATATATAAACTGTACCTTGAGACATAATAAACAAACAAACAAACAAACAAATATGACATGCCTGGGGTGATTGGAAATTTGAACTGTGACTGAATATTTGATGGCATTTGGGAAAAATTTTCAGGAGTGATTATTGATTTTAGAAGCGTTTTATGAGTCTTCATCCTTTCATCTTTTCAATCCATACATATTGAAAAACTATAAATGACTTATATATCTGTAAGGGTCAGCCAGATGACATCTGGGAGGGGGTACTGGCATTTATTGGGATAAGAGTGTTCTTTTATAAATGTTTTGTGGGGTGTTGGGAACACATCTCAGTGGCTATATTGCCTAGCAGTTATATGGCTCTAAGTTCAACTCCCCACACCAATAAGCATCTTTTAAATTTACATACACATATACATGTACACACACAATTATTTTATTTTAGCTATACCTATGAATGTGAGTCTCTGTGTAGGTAATGTGCATTTGAATCCAAGTGTCCTCCAAGGTGGAGGTCTTGGGTCACCCATGTCCTGTAGTCACAGGCAGCTGTTAGTGCCCAGGTATAGGTGTCTCCTAACCCAGATGCTGAAAACCAAGCTAGTGTCATCTGCAGGAGCAGTATATGCTTTTAATTGCTAAGTCATCCATCTTTCTAGCCCCTTACTTTATCTATCTATCTATCTATCTATCTATCTATCTATCTATCTATCTACCATTTATATATCAACTATCTATCTTTCTATCATCTATCCATCTATCTATAGATACATACATACATACATACATACATACATACATACATACATACATCATCCATCCATCCATCTATCCCTCTATCTATCTATCTGTCTGTCTGTCTGTCTGTCTGTCTGTCTATGTGATGGTGATGGTGTGAGACTATTGTGTGTGTGCCGTGATGCTCATGTGGAGGTCACAGAACAATTTGGGGGAACCATCTGCAGGAATCAGTTCTCTCCTTTCACCATGTGGGTCCCTGAGATTTAACTCAGGTCAACCAGTAGACATCTTTACTTGTTGAGCCAACTCTCCAGCCCATGGTTGTTCTTGACTTGATAGTACTTGTATAGGCAATGGGAACACAAGGTTCTAGTTCTAGTTTTCTGCCTCTTCCTTCCTTCCTCCTCTCCTCCTCCCTCCCTTTCTCTTTTTTCTCCCCCCCCTCTTTTTTTAACATTTCTTTTCCTTTACTTTTCTTGATTTGATAATTTTATTGGGTAGTTTCTTTACATTTTAAATGTTATCTCCTTTTCAGTTCCTCCCTTCCAGAAACCCCTTATCCCATTCCCATCCCCTTGCCTGACTTGTGAGATCATTTGTTATCAAGGCAGGTTTCCCTGGGGTGTAGGCCTGGATGCTCGGATGGAGCTGTGGGCATGCAGGCCTTTTCTCAGCCTCTTTCCTGCCTGTCTGACTTTTGTGCCATCTGTAAACATTACCTAGTCAAAACAAAACTAAATAACAACAAAACAAATAAAATGTAAACTTAAAGGAGCAACTGGCTGGGGCCTGGGGAGACAGACACTCATCTGGGAGGCCGGGCAAATCCCAGGCAGCTCTCATGCAGAGACAAGTGTTCTCAACGTTCTTTCAAAGACTGTTTTCAAGACGGAGCACTCACCGAGAGTCACACACAGTGTAGGTAGGGGCAGTATTTAATTTGGGGAGGAAAGGGGACAAGCTGAAATTTGTTCTTTCTTTTACTGTATTGTGACACACACACACACACACATAATATAATATAATATAATATAATTTTCAAAAGATTAATTTTATTTTTATGTGGTGTGTATGGTTGTTTTGTCTGCATATATATGGAGGCCAGAAGAGAGTATAGGAGTCCCTGAAACTGGAGTTATAGATGGTTATAAGCTGCTATGTGGCTGCTAGGAATCAAACCCAGGTCCTCTGGAAGAACATCCAGTGCTCCTAACTGTTGAGCAATTTCTCTCCACCCAAAATATTGTTTCTGAACTTATTCTCTATTTAAAATTAGATTTTAACAGGGCAGTGATTGCACAGGATTTCGGTCCTAGCACTCAGGAGGGAGAGGCAATCAGATCTCTGAGTTCAAGGCCAGCCTGATCTACAGAGTGAGTTCCAGAACAGCTAGAGATACATGAAGAAACCCTGCCTTGAAAAAGAAAAGAAAAGAAAACAAACAACAATAACAACAAAGTTAAATTAAATTCTTATGCTGAAGAAATGGCCCAGCTGTTGAGAATACCTGCTGCTCTTATAGAGGACACAGGTTCGATTCCCAGCACCTACGTGATGACTTATAACAGTCTGGAGATCCAGTTCCATGGGATCTGGTGCCTTCTTCTGGGGGCATGTAGGCACCAGGCACACATGTGCTATGTGCTATACATGCAGGCAAAACAAACATGCCTGCAAACTAAAATCTTAAAAAATATTTTTTAATTGTTAAGGGCCAATATGATTTCTCAGTGAATAAAAGCACTTAACACACACACACACACACACACAAACACACACACACACACACACACACACACACACACACACGCACTCTTAATAAAGTTTAAAAATATTAATAGCCCAGCACAGTGGCACATACTTATAGTTATAGCAAGTATAAGCTAGAGATGTGTGTGTGTGTGTGTGTGTGTGTGTGTGTGTGTGTGTGTGAAATGTGGATGTACATGGTACAGCACATATGTGGAGATACAAGGATACTTTGTGGAGTCAGTTATCTTCTTCCATCTTGTGGGTCTGGGGATCAAGCTGAGGTCTCCAGCCTTTGTGGCCAGCAACGTTACCCACTGAGCTGTTTCTCCAGCCCCCAAAGCTTGTCTTTTAACTCAGAGTTTGGCATCAGCTCACACCCATATTTTGCTAATATTGTCTGTGTGTACCAGGCAAACCATCTAAGTTCCGTTTGTGTTCTTGGAGAGAACAGTGTGGGATGTGAATCCCTGAGCCGAGGTGAACTTTTCATAGGTGCAGTTTTGCATGTCTGTCAGCCTGGAGGCCAGAAACCAGAGCAGGAGCTTGTGACTTGGAGGGCCGAGCAGCCTGGTTTGGTTTGAGGTGATCTTGCCTTGATTAGGGTTGGCTTCATGAGAGCAGGCAGACTGTGATTCATCCGAGGGGAGACGACTACTGAGTCCTCTGTCTGATGTTTATATTGATATTTGTGAGTTTCTGGGTCCAGAGGGTATCAGCTGAGATTTCCAGGCTCCTGGATCCCTAAACGAGGAAATGGACAGAGACATGTGGCTAATTGTAGAAGAGTCAGTGTGTCAGGAGCCTTCCAAGGGAGGAAGAGGAAGAGCAGGTAAAAAGTTAGGGAGGTCAACAACCCCGTGCACAAAGGGCCTTGTTTTTTTCCATCATATTGCTAGGGATTTGGAACCATTTGCAACTTCAGGCACATAACATAAGTCTCCCTCACATCTTAAATCATCAGCAGGGTATCACTTAATGAGTCAGAGAGCTACTGCAGATAACCTGGGGGGCAGGGTGGGCAATGGAGGATGGGGTGTCCCAGGGCCTCAGCCTTCCTCTTTGCAAGCAGATCTCCTCTTCACATGCCAGCTCTGGAGGCTTTCTGTAAGGTGGTATGCACCTCACTCTACAGCCTATCCTGCCTCAAGATGCCTTCAGTGAAAAGTATGGTCTGAGGCCCAAGGTACAGGAAGGGAACAGCTAGATCCTCCTCAATGCTACTTCTGCTATTTGTACCTTCTGATCCTTCCAGCAGTGTCTTCATCCCATCAGCCAGTGGTTAACAATCTAGAATTTTCCAACTCTAACACAATGTGACCCAATAACTACTCCTTGTTATTTTCCACAAATATTCAGTTGTTTGTTCCCAGTGATCTCTGGAAGGAGGCTTTGAATTCACTGCTTGATCAGTAACCAACACATGCCAAGACTATTTCAGTCCCTGGAAGCTTAGCACCAAACAGAACATGTAGGTTGGCTCTTCTCACCGAGCTTAAATGTTTGGGGGAAAAAAAATCATTAAGAAAAAGAGAAAAGAGAAATGCACTTGAAATGAGTGTCACTGTCGTTGACATTGGTCATTGAAATGGTCCCTCGATGGGAACACATTATACAGTTCCTACTCCCCCTCAGCCCTGCAGGAGAGCAGGATAGGTCCTACTTCAAAAAGTGAGTGATTCATCCTAATTTTCCTGGAGAACTTCTCCAGAGATTTGATTTATGGAAAACAAACTCCAATATTATGCTAGATCAATTCGGTAAATACATGCCTGAGCTGATAGCCCATGCTAAGAGGTTTTGGAAGTCAGTATGATAATCCCCAGGGGTGGGACATGCTGGGAATTGGCTTTTGCCTTTCCTTATCTCACTTAAAAAAATGCAGAATCTCCGTTGGCATCTCCCTCCCAGAGTGCTTAGCATTCTGGACTGCTCTGTTCTGCCCCAAGTGTTGCATTTAGGGCAGAGACAAAGTCATGTTATAAAATCCAAGAGCAAAAAGTCCTTTCTCCATGATCATGTCCTTCCTCAGTCACTCGGGGGCTGCTGTTGATAAAGTCACCACACTTCAACCTGAAGACCTTTCCACTGATATTTGAGGTGTAACCTTAGGAATGAACTCAGCCATTCCCGCTTAACATTACAAAGATGACCCAGGGTCACACACAGCACATCAACTCTTCTCCAGAAACCAGAGCCCAGCGATCACACACACAGTGACTCACGTGGGCCACACTCACCAATGAACCCGGGTATCTTCTGAGCAATCGGCTCATTAGACACGAGCACAACCTCCTTTACTTGCCTTCATTTCTTTTAGAGTCGGAAGAGACACATTTTTAACCGTATGACATCAATATATCGATCTTTATACTAACATGACAAGCAAGCACAAGTATCTGTACATGAAGGGAGAGCCTAGAAGTTGAAAGGCTTCGGACCTGGGTGATGTTCTGAGCGAGCGAGTGACTGATCCGGTAATGAAGCCACGGATTTCAGTGATCGGGCTGCAGCGGCTCTCTCCACTTGCCTTGCCCTTCATCTTTGCCACTCCCTTCCTCCCGACTCTCCCTGCTTTCCTGCCTCACTGAAGCAGGAATGTAGAAAGTGGTGGAGTGATAAAGTCCAGAAGCTAGCACGCAGAGGGAAGACTTGGGTCAACCTGGGCTTCCTTCAACCCCAGAAGCATCTTCTGAAAACCCCAAGTGATAGGCAACTGGGGACAGGCATGTGTGGCATGAACAGCCCATAGAAGGCACGGTGGCCTTTGTTTGCCTTAACTCTTTTCTCATGTTGTCACCCATGTGCTAGGGGAAGGCTGGCACACCTCCAGGCACCTCTGTATCTTTTTCTTTTTGAAGAATCTCATCTTCTGCAACTAAGCATGCGTCTCTGAGAAATTCACTGTAAAAACACAAGAGAGCCCAGAGATCCTGGCATCTGCTCCAGAGACGCAGATCCAACCCCATCATGTCACTGCTACTCGATCCTGCTCGTTCCTGCCACTAAGCACAGTGAAGCCTATGTGCAAAGTGACAGTCACACAGAAGAGATATTTCTTGTGCAAGTGTTTATCTCCCAGCTTCTTACATGTAAGAGTGTATACATGTGAATGTATGTGTGTGTATGTGTGTGTGTATATGTGTTCATGTGAATATGTAAGTGTATTTGTGCAAGTGTTTGTGTGTGTGTGTGTGCATGTGAATATGTAAGTGTATGTATGTGCGTGGGTTTGTGTGTATACATGTGCTTCTGCGGCATGCTTGTGTATATATGTATAAACATGTATTTTGTGGTGTGCGTGTGCATGTGCGTGCGTGTGCGTGTGCGTGTGCGTGTGCGTGTGTGTGTGTGTGTGTGTGTGTGTGTGTGTGTGTGTGTGAATGTATCTAGTTTCTCAGGAAATTTTGCGGTAAATTTTGCCTGGTGAGTCTGTACACTGCTTCACTTAGGAATATTCTAAAAATATAGTTCTGTGACTTGACAGCAAGCTGAGAAACGTGGCAGTGGAGGACACTGAATTAATGGAAGTCATAAAACTTTTACCACCGTGAGATTCGCTGTTGAGCCCATAAAACTGTAGTCAATTAAACATAGAAACTGACTGCACCGTAGGGTAAGTAAATCATCTGCATACTTTGAGCTGATCTTGGCTGCAGTCTGCTTCTGCTGCAAGACCTTGATTTTATAAATAAGCATGATTTAGTCTAAGATCAAAAGCAGAATGGGGCAAACGAAAGTCCTTGCAGCAGGGCATGGTGGTGCATGTTTAGAATCTGAGCTTTACGGGGAGGGGGACTGTGTCGTGGCAGCCTGTCTCAAGGGCAGGGAACATGGATCTCTGTGGCTAGCCTCCAAACTACAGCCTCCACCTCCTACCATTAGGCAGAATCAATATGGAAGGTCGTGCTGTGAATTATGTGCTGTGGGCATCTCAACACTGTCAACATCCTATGGGGAAGGGTCATGCCAAGTTGGAGAGATCACCACAGTGAATGGGATCCCAAAGGGACCAGATGACTTGATGTCACAGAAGGAAAAGGAAGAGGACATTAGGTAAAAAGAGACTTCAGACAGTGGTGACACTACTCACGACTTATGCCCATGTTCACATCAGGGCCTGCTGGAGGCCGGCACGTGGGATGCTGCACTATATTTGCACTGGTTTTTCAGGAAGGCTACTAAAATAACAAGCTTATTTTTAAAAGAAAATAAAACCAGAATATAGCATGTCAATTCTCTTTCCAAAACCAGAGATCCATCTGCATGTGCCTTTCTTTATTGCTGTGAACAGGTGCCTGCCCAATACCAGCTCTGGTCGCTCTCTCCTCTCCCCTCTCGGAGCAGCGTGTGCTGTATTCGGCTGGGAATGACCCTGGACTTTGTTCAGCTATGAATGACCTTTGTTCCGGAGACATCCGAGATGTTCACAGCGCACTCTCTTCTGACTGAGTCATTTGTGGGGCATCCGTGGGTGTTCTCCCCGCTGCCCTCAGCTCGCAGGCAAGGCCACTCTGATGTCATAGCCAGCCAGGCAGGGCACATCACCATCACATGTGCCCTTCTGTGGCACGTTGCCCCTTTTAGTACAATGACCCAATTTTAAAAATAGGTCATTATAAAAACCGCTTTCTGGGCAGAGTGATGTTTGGATGAGTCTAGTACTGGCAAGGTTCGGTGGCTTCGTCTCAGTCTTAGAGCCCATGCTACCATTGCTCAGTTGTTGACATAAATACCGTCTTCTGTCCTCTGTGGGAATCAAGAAACAGAGCATGCATACATGCAGACACATAAAAAAGATTAAAAAAAAAAAAACCTCAAGTATCTAAAGACATGTTTGTTATCCTGACAGAGGATCAAATAAACCATCATAAAGCCAAGTGTAATTTTGTTCAACTGAATGTTTGCCTACCTATTGGGCTCATTTACTATGTGAGAAGCACCCATCCTGAACCAGCAAGGGCCCCATCATCTTGCCAGGTAGAAGGTAGGAAATGGTGGACTTCTGAGGATCACCTATCTGAAAAGCAGATAAGAAAGTGGGTTGCCTCTGCCCAGGAGGATTTGAAAGCATCCTGGGATAGAGGCTTTGGTGTGTCTCAGTGCTGCCTCCCATAGTACACCGAGGCACCACCTATGAGGGAGGAGAGGTGGGATGTGGCTGCGGAGGGAAACCACGGAGTCAAGCCTTAAAATCTTGTCCCTCTGGTGGGCATGGGACAGGAGCAACCATACCCCCGCCGCCGACTCTTCTGCTGTAAGAGTCACTGCCAGCCACTTGGATAGAGCCCTGTCTCTGATGTCTCTGTGGGGGTGATGGGCTGGTGTGAGCAGATGACCCCAGACACCAGCTCTGTGCAGTTTACTCATAGAGCCCTAGAATGGCATCATTTGTCTTGGAAACTTCCAGATTCTTTGGGGGGAATTAATGGGCTGTCCTGCTAGGATCAGTGTGTTTACTGAGATAAGATAGCCTTTAACTTATCTGTTGAGAGAGGAGATATCCCAAAAGCCTTCCTGAGGAAAAGCAGGCCCCTTTAAAGCAGCAGGGAGGGAGAGCCTGGGGAGGGCCGTGAAGAGTACTTGTAGTCTGTGTGCTCATCGTGCCCCTAAACAGCCAAACAGGAAAACAGAACAGGATGTCCCAACTTTTCCAAGAAAATCCTCCTCATTTAAGGGAATCCATAGCCCTTTACCCAGGGTTCTCGACTGCAGATTCCTATTTTCTATAAATGAGAACATGAGGGCTGGGGAGATGGCTCATCTGGGCAAGGGCTCACAGCACAAGCTGAGGACCTGAGGTCACATCCCCAGAAAGCAACGCCAGCACTCTTGCATTCCCAACACCAGGCAGAATTCCTCAAGTGAGGAAGAGCCCTGGATCACTGGCCAGCCAGGCAGCCAACTGGTGAGTTTCAGGTTCAGTGAGAAACCCTACTCCAAAAATACAGAGTTGAGTAACAGAGCAAGATGGCAGGTGTCAGCCTCCAAACACACACACACACACATACACACACACACAAACACACACACACACTCACACACACACATACACACACATACACACACAAACACACACACACATACACACACACACACTCGTGCACATGCACATAGACATGAACACAGACATGGACACACATGAACACATATACATACTACATATCAAAATAAATATGTAAAAATAAGCAAATGTGAACATTAAAAACCCAATTAGATATTGTGTTCCATTCTTTCTATAGTTCCCATTTACAGAAACAAAACTTTCTAGATCTGGGCATAGTCAAGTGTCATTTCTCTACTTATCTCCAAAATGACCACTGTTGCAAGAAAGCCTATTACTACAGACAGTTCATTTCTTATGAAGGAACTAGAAGTGGTTCTTTGAGCTAGGTGGCTTTTCAGGATCCATTTCTGAGCTCTGAAATACTTCTCTTAGGATTTTTGGCTTTCAGAACTGTGAGAAATCCATTTCCGTTAAGTCCCTAGGGAGGCAACACGGCTCCAGAAACTCTGACTGTGGGAAATCTGGATTAGCTTGAAAATGAAGAAAAGACCTGCATGCAAAGCAGAAAGCACCCTGAGGTGGTGGTGAGGTCCAAGCTATGTGTGGTCTTAGAGACCCTGCAAGGAAGCCTGCATTGTGGTGGGTACTTGGAGAAACCCCCTGAAATGTTCAGAGAAGGTCTGGCCAAGTTTCACACTCTAACTCATCCCTTTTCTTCCTTGGAACTGTGGGACTGGCAGCAACACTCGGCACCATCTGGGCAGTGAAGGAGACATTCATATTTGGAGCTGCAGTGATCAGCTGGAGATTAGCTCCTTAACCTGGCACCAGGAAGCTATGGATGCAGAGTAAGGGACAGTCATGCAGAGAAGACAGGGCCTCTCTTTCTTAGGAGAGGCCAAGAGATTAACTTCAACCTCACCACCCTCCTTTAATGTTTCCTTCCAGTTGTTGTCATGAGAATTGTCTGACTGTTGCAACTCTGGGGTCTCTGTTTCTTAGTGTGCAAATGGGGTGGTTATGATGTCAGACCTTGTCTGGTGCTTCTTTGAAAACTTACTTGATCCCACCAGCTCCACCTAAAGAGCAATTAATGGCATAAAGTCAACCTGTCCTCAAGGATTAGGATGGGGCAGAAATTCAGTAGGTCACTGTGGCAGAGGCGAAGGTAACAGGCACTAATATGACCTTTTAAAAATAGATGTTTTTACATTTGTCTATTCTCTCTCCCTCTCCCTCCCTCCCTCCCTCTCTTTCTCTCTGTATGTGTGTGTGTGTGCATGTGTTCATGCATGTTCAGGGGGTATAGTCACTTTGCAGGAGACTGCGCGGGCTCTCCTTCCATTATGGAGGTTCCATAGGTCAAACTCAGGTCATCAGACTTGGTGGTTGGCGCCTTTCTCTGCTGAGACATCTCACTGTCCCTGTGACTTCTTTAAAAAGAGTATTGTCCCGTGAAGTCAGGATGTGACGAGAGAATAGATGCAGGGGCAAGAGGGTGAGATTCTGGGTGACGGTGGTAACCACAGAGACAAAGGCAGATCCAGTCATAGTATGTCGCTAGATGAAATTGGCAGTTAGATTAATGGAAGAGAAAGATATTTAGGTGACTCAATGAAGCTGAGAGAGTAGATCCAGCTAAGCTTAGAAAGAAAGCAGGTTTGGCACAGAGGGTGAGAGTCAGGGCTTCAGTATTGAGACCATTCGGTGTGAGGCTGGCTGTAGACCAAAGGACAGGAGAGGTGGGTGTGAAGACATGCAGATCTTTAAGGAAGACAGCTCAAGCCCAGGGTCAGTTGGAACAGACTGACAAGTCATTGTGAAACCCTGACCCCAGCTTTAACCACGAAGCCTCGATTAAAAAAAAAATCAAAATATCTTAATGGAAAGTAGTCCCAAGATAAGCCTTTGAAAGTGGGGTCAGATAAAAGGAGTTAAGTCAACCGCAGCTGTTTCTGGAGGCTGTTGTCTCCTGACTGTCAGAATTCCCATGCGGCTGGTGATCCTTGAGGCTACAAATAGGTATCTCTTATACCAAAAATGCAAATGTCAGGGTGCCTGGGCACTCCCACACGTGTGCTATAAAGGAGTTGAGCCTCAAAAGATTTTGGCTGTTAAGATGTGTTTGCTCTGTAATTCTGACACACTTCCCCTAAACACACACACACACACACACACACTGTAGACTTTTGTAGAGGATAGATCATGGAGAAAGAGCTTAAAGGTGAGATCTTGTAAATCTAACTCAAGAAAGAAAATTTTGAATATGCTAACCCCTTCATAAACATTCATAAAATATTTTTTAACTTCACAATGTTTACTCATCTAGCAGGGGAGATACCATAATCAAGTAGGTATTTTTCCCAGGATTAGGTATTACCCTCTGAATGTATTGGCTCCCATGACTTCCCTAAATGTGGGAAACTCAACTGTGGGGGTTTAAATGAGAATGACCCCTGTAGGCTCATAGATTTGGGGAGCAGCAACATTTGAAAGGATTAGGAGGTATTGCTTTGGTGGAGGAAGTATGTCATCTTGGGTGGGCTTTGAGGTTTCAGAACACAAACCTCTCTCTGTCTCTCTAGTCCTGCCTGAAGATTCAGATGTAGAACTCTCTGCTCTTTCTCCAGCACTATATCTACCTGTGTGCTGATATGGTCCCTGCTGTGGTGATAATGGACCAAACCTCTGAAAACTGTAAGCAAGTCCAAATTAAATGCTTTCTTTTATAAGAGTTGCCATGGGTCACGGTGTCTCTTCATAGCAATAGAACACTGATTAACACACTCACCTGTGTACTTTATGATACTAAGGACCATGGTCAGTCTCTCGCTTTATTATAAAAAAGGTTCACAGTGTGGCAGTCGCTATAGTGCTACTCTGGCTGCAGCACCAGCCCCAACAGCCCTGACCTGCTCTGCCCTAGCTTTTGAGAAGAGCCCACACACTTGTCTTTGGAGTATTTGTTTTGCTTTTTAAATAAACTTTTGCTTAAACTGTCTGTGTCTCTTAACTGAATTCTAGATATAAAAATGAAGATAATGATGCCCATTGGGGAGGATAGAGAAGTGGGGAGGTACTGGAGAGTGAGGGAGCTGTGCTGTCCCACCAGCCCAGCAAAGGAGGTATGTTACACGAGGGAACTGGCTTCAACCCTGGCAGACACTGCAGCAAAGGCAAAGGCAATAAGGCTGCGGAACTCTTTTGACTCAGCAACACAGAGGTTGCTGGTGACCTGGCCCAAGGCAGGATCGGGAGCTCATGGGTCTGTTCAGAGGAAGAGCGGACACAGAATCAACTCCAGATGGAATTGAAGCAGAAATTTAGAAACAAAACTGTCAAAATATTGTGATAAAACAAACTTGAAGTAGAGAAATGCATGAAAATAATATATTGACTATAGGTCAACAATAAAAATAACACAAAATTTTAGAAAATAATATAAAACTAACACACGAATGTTACACATTTGCAATCTATATAATAAAAAAGTATTTTAAAATAATTTCTATGAAACGATCTTTTAAAAAGGCATAGTCATGCATCATAATGCAAGAGAGAAAGTAAGGAAGGGGCAACTCTAAGAACTGGGACTGAGCTGGAGAGATGGCTCGGTGGTTAAGAGCACTGATTGCTCTTCTGAAGGTCCTGTGTTCAAATCCCAGTAACCACATGGTAGCTCATAAGAACTGGGACTGAAGAGATGGCTCAGTGGTTACGAGCATGCACTGTTTTTGCAGATGACCCAAGTTAGGTTCCTAACACACATGTTGGGTGGCTCATAACTTTGGACCTCCTAATTCCAGTTCCAGGGGGTCCAATGCCCTCTTACGGTCTCTGCAAGCATCTGTACTCATGGGTGCTCTCTCTCTCTCTCTCTCTCTCTCTCTCTCTCTCTCTCTCTCTCTCTCTCTCTCTCTTCCTCCTCCTCTCCCTTCCTCTCTCTCTCCTCCTTCTCTTCCTTTCCCTTCCTTTCTCCCTCCTTCTCTCTCTATCTCACTGTCACACACACACACACACACAAAGACACACACAAAGACACACACACATATACACATGCAGTACACACACAGATGGATGTTAATTAAAAACAAAATAAAATCTTTTTAAAAATCCAGCAACAAAGAACTGATGCTCTGCTTCTCCGATGAACATATACTCAAGAAACAGATGCTCAGGAAGAAAGGTGTGGCCTGGACATCCTCCAATATGGTGCGCCAAGATGGGATTGGAGTACATACACCATGGAGACAGTGCTCTAGCATCCCTAACCAATGGTTACAGTACTAACGGATCTGTTTGTGTAAAATGCCCTTCAAAAGAATATGCATGGGATTGCAGGAGTCAGACAGGGGCAAAGTCTTTCTGAAGCTCTGGGTAAATAAGGCTGTAGGGTCAGGTTGGGCAGATTCAGCTGGCAGAGTTCTCACCATATTAAAAGGAACACATGCCTTTGGTTCTCAGCATCCATGGTAAAGCCTGGCATGGTGCTGCACATCTGTAATCCCAGGGCAGGGAAAACCATTGGAGCTTGATGGCCAATCAACTCAGCCAAAAGGAAAGAGCCTGGTCAGTGAGAATCTCTGTCTCAAAATGTAAGATGGAGGATGACTGACAAAAACCCTGCTTGTGCACACATATACGTATATGTGTACTTGCATGTACACATGTGAATACCTCATATACAGAGGTTATAGGTGTGAGATCCTCATGCTTTCACTGAGAGCCATCCTGAGCTTCTGGAACTGCCCACAGCCCCTCCCCACAACACCCACAGTATGGTAACATCCTTCTTTAAGATCAGCAGGGGAACCTGCATTTAGATGTCTTAGGTTTGATTTAGGTCATACAACATATTGAGAGTGATCATCCCATTAGGCCAAGGGGAGTCTATGAGGGAAACCTAACAGCTATGTGTTCTGGATGGGCCTGGGGCTGTTTGTATTTTGAAGCTAATTCTGCTCTCCTGGGAGGGGGGGGCTGCAGACAAGGAGCGAGTCACATACTTAGGTACTTCTTGAGAACCAATCCCCTAATGAATAAAGGAGCCAATCACTGGGCAAGTAGGTGGGACTTCCAGGTTGGATGGAGGAAGAGAGAAAGCAGGAGAGAGTTAGGCCTTTTGGATGGGGATAGCATGAGGACAAGATGTAGCTGCGTGTGTCTCCTGGTTTCAATGGCGGATCCCACAGAATTCGCCACGGAAGGATTTAGATTTAATAAGTTAGGATTTTAGTCGCTGTGCCCAGTGATTGAGTTGTCATTGTTTCTGAACTAAGTTTGTCTTGTGTTTTCCTTCAGCTGCAGTTTGTTTGGGTTCAAGAGAGAAAAGTACAACGGCAAAGTACGGGTTTGCCAGATGTGCACCACAAAGGCCGTGGGAGTTTTGAAGCTTGGGACCGGTGTAGTAGCTACCTACCAGTAGGAACTGGGTGGAGACATTTTGGAAGCTCTGGGCCAGAGAGTCTCCATGAGATAAGAACAGGCTGGTCAGACCACTGGGGCAGAGAGATGCCAGCACAAGTGTGGGAACCTGGCAGTCGATATTTTAATATTTCCTGCAAGTTGTTCTTGCTGGTGCAAAGCAGAGAAGCCTTGAGTGATTTCTCCTTATGAATTTAGTCTGCTTTGTGGGAGATTAAGAATGACTTATCAGCAGGTCAAAGGATAAAGTCCAACAGATATAATTAAAGATGGAACTGTTTTTCCTTTTCAATTCTTACATTGTGACACTCCATTCTACAAAACGAAATGAGTGCTCACACTTGGTGATCTAGAATGGTGAAGGGGTTACGATATGAGCAAGGAAGCAGAATCACAGGAAAACCTCCAGTTGGTAGAGTCTGTGCTTTGGTTAAGTGTCTTACAAAAGACTGCGTGCTGTGTTCAGGACTCAGCCTTGTTTCTGTCAGGACAGATGGAGCCTTGAAATGATAAAGAGTAGTGGGAAATAGTCAGATCATTCTGGTGTGCATGCAGAAGTGAATGTGGCTCCCTGGTCTCCCACCCTTTGCTTTCTGACTGCATGATGCACAGTCTACACCACATACTCCCTGCTCTTAGGTGATGCCTCCCACCAGTCCACAGTCACGGGACTGAAACCTCTGAACAAACCTTTCCTCTTTTCAGTTTGACTTTGGGTATTTTGTCATAGTCACAGAAAGCTGAAGAACACAGTTAACATGAGGTTATATTGTTGTAAGGATTAACACAAAGAGTAAGGGGCAGAGATGAACTATACTTTGTTCTTAGGAAAAATTGTCTGCTGCCTTAAAGTCTTAGTTTGATAATATAGCATTTAATGTAGCATATAGCATAAGTAGCATTTTGGTCTGATTTCAGTCTCAAAGAATTTCCTCATATTATTCTTGTTCAATAGAAACACTAGGTCCTTTGTTCCCTACTATTTAAATGATGCATTTTGAAAGTTCAACTTAAAACAATCATAAAAACAACAATGTGCATGTTTGGGCAGGGTGTGCGCGTAAGCGCAAGTGCCTGTTGGGGCCAGAGGTGCTGAATCCCTTGGAGCTTAAGTTAAGCCTAGGAGTTTCTGGACGTGAGTGCTGGAAACCAAACTTGGGCCCTCTGAAGAGCAAACAGTACATGCTCATAACCACTGAGCTATTTCTCCAGCTTCAAAACTTCACCTTTTGATCTGATCAGGAGGGGGGAAAAAAAAACAACTGAGTCAAGCCATGAAAACAAGTCAATCCTTTAAACAAAGTTTCCTGCAAACTCTGCTGTTCTCAACATTTCCGAAGCTTTGAGGATCACACCAGAAATTGCTGTCAAAAGCAAGTGGTGTGCGGGGATTTGTTAACTGGGGTTTGTTTCCCTTCCTTCCTGTTGTGGATGAGCTAGCTCACTGGTGATGGAGGCCTTGTAAAGGTCTGAATGTGAGACAGCAGCAGTAGGCTATACACGACATGTAGGCTGCCCTGCAGAGCTGGTCGCTCATCTTGGAACAGTCATGATGGAAGAAAACACAAGAATTCCTCACCCCCGTGGTTCCCCGCAGCTATGGTAACACAAAACTGTGTGTTTTGGATGGTTTTGCCAACCCAGCAGTCTATAAGAGGTTTCCTCTTTCTCATTAACCTACCATCATGAGCAAAGTGTTTCTGTCATTTGGCCTTGACCTCCAAACACGTGGGGATCAGTCAGCAGGAAACTCCTGCTGCGTGTTGGGGTGGGGTGGCCACGCCTTAAAGAAAGTTCGTGTTTGTTTCAAGTTGTCCTACTATCTGATAGCATTGATGGAAATATATACACATGGTTGTTTCTACATGTGGAATTCAGCTGCCCGCCTGAGGACAGGGTGATTCAAAGGAACTGTGCAATAGGATTGGGAAGCCCTTTTGACTGAAAAATAAAAAACAACAAGTCAAAACAAAAGAAAAAAAACTCAGAATTATACCAAGATGCTGAACACCTGTTTGCCCCGCCTGTGTCCCACCTGCGCAGGTCTTCTTCCTCAGACTCTCTCTCTTCTTCAGTCCGGCCCAGCGTTCACCCAGCCTCTGCTCCAGCAGGAAGCATAGATGAAGGGAGGTGACCAGCCTCTGGCCCTCTCCCAGGCCCATCTGCTACCCAAAGCGGACCTGCCCAGTGGTATCAGCTCGAGGATGGAGGCACCTTGGCTCTCTCCATTTATGCCTCAAGGTAAAGCGAATTCATGGGTGAGCTTAGACTCCAGAACAGGAAGAGGGAAGAATGGGGTAGAGACAGGAGGATCTGGGGTCTGCATCCCATGGTACAAAACAATCACTGCTATGCCAGGTGGCATCACTAAATTAATGGAAAAATACGGATCCAAAACAAACTCTTTGGTCTGGCAAGATGGCTGAGTGCGAAAAGGAGCTCGCCACCAAGCTTGGCAACCTACGTCTGATCCCTGATGCACACACGATGGAAGTAGAAGACTTACTTTTGCAGATTGTCCTCTGACTTCTGCACATGTGCTATAGCAAATGTGCATGAGCACACACATACACACACACACACACACACACACACTCTCTCTCTCTCACACACACATACACATACACACTCACACACACACACCCTCACACACACACTCACACACACACACACTCACACACACACTCACACACACACTCACACACACACTCACAACACACACCCTCACACATAGACACCCTCACATACACACACACTCACACACACACACACCCTCACACACACACACTCACACACACACACACATACACCACATGTGGCAATCTATTTTAGACACCATTTCTTACCTTAAAAATATCTTTACATGTCCTAGTTTATCAACTTTGAAATTCTATTTTTCTTTTTACCTTTTAGTGCTTCCTAAATTGATGTATATTTTATATTCAGTGTTTTATAAATGTCAACTGGGGATCAGTGGCTGCCCAGTTTCTAGTGCTGAAACTTTACAGATGCCAGCATCCTATTGAGACATCCTACTGAGAGTGATGCTTCCTGCCTGAAGTTCTAGCACTCAGGATGTAGAGGCAGAAGGACTGGGGCTGAAGGTTACTGTGAGCTACATAGTGAGTCTCTGCCCCCAAAAACCCAAGTAGACAAAAACAAAAATAAAAACCAAAATCAAAACAAAAATAGCCCCTAAAAACAAATAGCACAAGGGATTAACACAGAACCAGCACTCCAAAGTACAGGGTGGCTGGCAGCAGCCTGGTAAAGTTCTGGGACAATCAGGAAGGTCTCAAACAAGAAACATTAATGGGGAAGACGAGAGACAGATAAACAGAGGGAGGAAGGGAAAGAGGAAGGGAGGAAGGGAGGGAGGGAGGGAGAGGACAAGATAAGAGTAGCTATTCTGAACATAAAATTTAGAAGAAAGCAAAGGCTAAATGATGGCACTGCCAGTTTAGGGGCCCAGCGCTTTTGACGGCTTTTAGCTGTTTGATGGATTCTTTGAAGAAATGCTATGTCATGAAAACTGTGCTGCAGAGAGCAGCAGTGTGTGCAGGAAAACTCCTCTATCAGCAGCTGAGTGAAACAGTGCCTCTGGAGTCTGTGCAGCGCTCACAGTTTGCTTTCCCTTTTATATTTGTGTGGCTGGGATAGGTTACAAAAGCCAACCCGAACCCAGGCTAGCTCAGATCTTCAACACACATCAGTCAAAAACTCCCCAGGATAAGGAAATGCTCTCTTCCTTAGAAAGAGCACAAATGGCTGCAGATAGCTCAGATCAGGAGGTGTGAGCACTCTTTAGCCACTGAGAGGTGAAAGACAGCTGTCCTCCAGCGGGCCCTCTGGTCGGCCTGCATGAGACGAAGCCTTGGTTGGTAGAGGTGCATCCGTTTCTTTCTCCTTCAGTGGATGCATCTCTATGGTGGTCACAGAACATGTCTTACTTCTGCAACTCAGGACATTCCTAGACACCACCGAGGCTGAAGTGTAGGTGACGAATGCCTGTAAAATCACCAAGCCACCGAGCCATGTAAAAGTCCAAGCTCAGAGATTAGATAGTGGAAACTTCACCAAGTACAACGGACCTGCCACGCTCGTGACACAGTTTGGATAACATGCAGGAGGAATAAGGAGTTTGTTGTCTTGAGAAGCGAGGGACAAGTGAGGGGCAAGGAGAGATTGTAATGAAAGCTTATGGGAACCAAGCTTGGTGAGACCACAACTCGTCTCCACAAAACACTACCCAGGTGACCTGGGTGGGGATGGGGATGGGGGGATCTGAGGCCCTCTCTGACCACCATGGCCAACACACACACACACACACACACACACACACACACACACACACACGGCATATGGTTGCATAGACATATACACAGATACATGAATAAAAACAATATAACTGTTAAAAGGTTCAAAAGGAGTACAAACTAATGCTGGTAAGTCATGTCCATGCCTTCACCCATTCTGTCCCTTTTCTCTTTGAAGTGCTCAACAGAAGAAAGCCAGTTGCTTTAATGTTTTGACTATCTATCATATTCATTTATTTGTGTGTGTGTGTGCACACTCATGTGCCTATGTGTGTATGCACATGTGTGTCCATGTGCATGTATGCAGGTGTGTGCATGTGTATGCACATGTGTGTGCATGCTCATGTGCCTGTGTTTATGTGTATGTATGTGTTCACATGTCTGTGTATGTACATGTGTGTATGCATGTGTATGCACATGTGCATGTGTGTATATTCATGTCCCTATGGTTGTGTATGCATGTGTGTGCGTGTGTGTTTGTGTTGTGTCCACATGTGCCACAATACTTGTATAGAAGTCAGAAAACAACATGAAGAAATTAGTTCTCTCTTCTACCATGTGTGTTCCAGATATGGACTAGAGGTGGTGAGCTTGGCAGCAAGCCTTTCTTTCTCTCCACAGAGCCATCTCATTGACCCTGCATTAATACTCTAAAATTAACTGCCTTTCAAAGTTCTGTGTGTATCTTAGCCTTGTCAGACCAGAAGACCCCTGTAAATCACAAACATCAATATTTATTTCTTGGAGTCGATTTTGGTGACAAGAGACCTGCAACCAAAAAAAGAGTAGTGGAATGTGTCTGTGTCTTTATTTGGCATTCAAAAAAAAATGGTGCTTCTGGATAAGTTATTGTTTATTATAAACTGTGTGTCAAATTAAATATATAAATATGTTATAATATAATATATAAATAAATATAAATATTATAAATTACCAATGAACTATTCTGGAATTCTATGTGGTGGCTTGAATGGGAATGTCACCCATAGGATCACAGATTTGAATATTTAGGTCCCAGTTGGTGGGCAGTTTAAGAAAGATTAGGGAGTGTGGCCTCCTTAGAGGAGGCGTGACACTGAAGATAGGACTCGGAGGTTTCAAAACTCATACCAGGCCCAATCATACAGGCTCTGACTGTTTGTGGATCAGATGTGAGCCCTCAGCTACTGCTCCAGTGTCATACCGGCCTGCTCCCACATTCCCCAACACAATGCTCAAGTACGAGCCCTCTGAAACTGTAACCAAGGCCCGAGTTAACAGTTTTCTTTTATAAATTGCGTTGGTCATGGCGTGTGGCCACTGCAACAGTCCAATGACTATGACGTTCCACTCCATGCTTAATGGAAGTGACCAAAACCAATCAGTGCATACAAACACACATTAGAGGACTCACATCTGCCCATCTACCAAGCTGGTTCGTATTTGGTGCCCTCGGTGGCATCTACCAACAAATTCCATCCGTGTGGCTGGGGTGATGGCTCAGCAGATAGAACACCTGCTGCTCACATTGAGGACTTAAAATCAAATCCCCAGACCCCACATAAAAGCTGAACACAGTAGAGGGAGCATCTGCAATCCAGTGTTCCTGACTGGAGATGAGGCACAGACAGGAGAGTTCTCTGAAGCTCATATGGACTACCTAACTTGACACATATAGCAGAAGAACAAAGAGACCCTACCTTAATTAAGTTGGAGGATGAGGACCAACACATACGTACCATAGCATGTATGTATGTGCACAGGTACTTGCTTGTGCCCACACACAAGGAGGAGTTCTGCCCATTCTATCCAGTGGCCACATGGACTTTTGTGGCAGACCCAACAATGTCAACACCATCCAAATGCTTCTCAGGCTAATTTATCTTTCTAACTGAACCAGCTAAGCCAAGCCCACGCACAAAAAATATGCCCAGACAGATGGATTTATTTCTTCTCCTGTAAGAATAATTCATGCTTAGGACTCTGAGAAGTCTAATTCCCTCTGTAAGCCAGCACTTCCTTAGAGAGTCAAGTAGCAACCACTAAATTTGTTTCCCGCCCCAATCATGGCATCTCATTTGCAGAGAACATCCTAGTCCCTACAGATATGGGCAGGTCCACATCTTTCTGAGTGAACAGAGTCCCTGCTTCCCCTCCCCCACCTCATGTGTGATGTATGCACCAGTGTGTGGTTGGGTACCCATGCCTGTCCATTCACACAGAGGCCAGGGGAGGACGGTAAATGTCCTGTCCTAGAAATCTCCACCTCCTTCCCTTGGGACAGGGTCTCTCACTGAGCTGGAGCTAGGTTAGCAGCCACAAGCCCCAGTGCGCCCCTGGTCTATATTCCTCGAAGCCACGGGGGTTTGGGGCACATACTTCTTCACCCAGGTTTTTCTCTTGTGTAGTGGAATCCAAATGCAGATCTCCGTGCTTGAGTCATACGTCCCACCTTTTCCTCGGTGTTCCACGGAAACGTTTGCAAACAGAGCTGCTAAAACCTTTACTCCGTTGTTGGGCAAGATAAAGTAGGGCAGAGGTGAATGCTTCCATTCCTGTGTTGTGGATGTTTCTGTTCATGTGGGAAAGCTGAAGGGAGATTAAAGGTAAGTATTTCCAAGAAGAGAGAACCGGGAAAGGAATGGAGCCGGAAGAGAAGCAGTGTGGATGTCAGATCGGGCCCAGATGCTCAGTCGTGCAAGCAGTGTGGGTGAGAGGTCGGCTGAGACGCTCAGTCACAGAGGCTCTTCGGGGTTTCCGTTTTAGGAATTTTTCTGGAAATTAAACTGTACCCACAAAGCTCACTTGCTCAGATTCCATTCTGGATAGAAGCCTAGGCAGCAAGATAAAAAAAAATAGGGTTCAGTTTCAGTGTGAAGAAATATGGGGTTGAGGTTAGGAGCCCTATTAGAGAGGATAAAGGGGAAGGGGAAGGTATCAGAGCACAGCCCTCTTCACATTTGATTAAAGGATGCGCTCAGCCCTGAACCAATCAGTTGCCTGTGAAGGCTGAGGAAGGCCAGGCTTCTACCCCTTCAGAGCCTCTGAAGGGCTGGGCTGGGCTGGAGCACAGAACAGGTATTTCAACAAGATGGTGGACTAGGAGCCATGATTTAAAAACTGCTGATCAGGAACACTGAGGGCTTTACTACAGGGTAGATCTGACATAACCCCCTCAGGGCTATTGTACTAGCAGCCAAGCACTCAAGGATCCATGCCCAGACTGGGGTGCTACTTGGAAGTGGTGGATTCTTTAGGAAGCAGGGCCGAGTTGGAGGGAGCTATGTCGCAGACAGCATAGCCTTAACACTGGCAGCTTCTTTTCTTTTTCTTCAAGGCGGACAATGGGTGAGGCATTCCTTCTATTATGAGTTCTGTCATGGTGCAGCATGCTGGCCAACCAAGCATTATAATAATACAACAGCTTTATAATAATTTGGCTGCTTCCAGTATTTGCTACAGTAACAGAAACCATTTAACACAAAGTCGATGTAGACCCTTTGCTAAGCCCTTGGCTTTCTTAGTGCTCACTGTAAACTTAGGTAAACCTTTTCTTGGGGAAAATTTCATGAGCATGAATAAAGTCTTAGGAGGTAAGTGTTAGAAGGAAGAAAGGCACCTATCTTCTTTCACTCCCTAGGACACACCCACACCAGCTGCAGACACTGTCTTCACCTGTGGGAAGAGATAGTGACCGAAATATTTTAGCTCCAAGAACGTTGGAGAACAGTCTCTGTGACTCAGAGCAGCCCTGATGTCATCAGAGTTTGCTTCAAGGCAGTCACAGGGCCTGCAGGGGAGCCCTGAAGGTAAGCAGATGTTGTTCTGGCCTTTGTAGGTGAGGCAGCTCCTCTTGACCAGCCCCAACATTTCCGCTTCTCCCTGTGTCCAGTAAGACATAAGCCCTAAGTTCAAGATACCCTTTGGGAATCTTCAAAACTATTGAGTACTTCAAAAGCCCTGTGTCTACTTAGGCTGCATCTACTTAGCTTGCCCTGCTAGAAATTAACATATGTGTTTATTTAAAATAACCCTAACAATGATAATGCTATCTTTTTAACCTTTTAAAATGTAAAAAACATTTTTCTAAGAATTGAAAGAGAGAGATACTGTTTTACATATTCGAAAGCCTCTTTAATATCTACTTAATAGATGGCAGCTGCTTTCTCTTATGGGTCCCAGTAGCAGTTGGGTTTGCTCTGACACATCTGTAGTCCTGCCTGCTGTACTGGCCCGCTGTGAGCAAATATCTGAGAAGCAGCTTAAAGGAAGACACGCTTGTTTCCTACCCACCATGCCAGGCAAGGCATGGTGGCAGGACCAGCTCTTGTCAAGGATGGCAGGGCTGTGAGGCAGCCAGTCCCATCATGGTAGCATCCAGGAAACAGGTTTTCACAGATCCAGAAGCAATATTCCCTTCAAGCCCTGTTCTATGGCCTATGTTGGCTACCAAGCCCCATGTGTCAAAGGCTCCACCACCTCCCCAGTCAGTTCTACCAGATGGAGACCAATTCCTGTGCAAGCCACAATACCCAGAATTGCACGTGTATGTGCCACCACAGTGGAAACAGTGAAGAATATCTCACTGTCACTAGGTAGAGTCCATGGAGTCCCAGTCAAGGTATCACCAGAGTGAGCCAACATGGTTACCTCACTGCCTGCCCTTCTGTGGGGCTATGGCCTGACTCGGTGAGCGAGTGCCTAGACACTGAGATATCTTCATGGCCCTGTGTGTTTCTTTTCTTGTGATTTTATTGTTGCTATTGTCATCGTTGTCACTATTGTTTTGAGATGGGGGACTTGTTCTCTTGCCCAGGCTGGTTTCAGATGTGGATTTAACATACTTTCTACCTCAGTCTCCACTGAGCTTTCTTTGCCTTTTGAATCCTTTCATTTTTCAATGTGACTTTTAAATAAAATCGCAACATCCCATTAAAAATCTTCTAATGCATTCACAACATCTAATTACAAAGCAAAAGAAAGCACCAAAAAAAAAAATCTCTTAAACGTAATAAAAATAGTAATTAGTAATCCAGTAGGGATTACCCTCATGGTAGCCAGATAATGAAATGCAATGTACTCTAGAATACATTGGAAGATAAAGGCTTGAGTGTGCTTTAAATTTATAGGTACTATTAAGTCTCTTTAAAAATAAAAGACAAGGCCAGCGCAGTGGCCCAGTGGGTGAAGATGCTTGTCACCAAATCTGACAATGTGAGTTCAGTCTCTGATACCTGAGTGAAAGGAGAGAAACTGTCCTACAAGTTGTTCTGACCTCCAAAGGCATATGTGGCAGAGGCACTGGCACAGGCACCCCCCCCACCCACCCACACACACACTTGTGAGTACACACACACTAAACTAATACGATTAAACTTAATAAAGGAGAACATTGTCATCCCACCCTTTCTGTGTGGTGATCCTAGTGGACATATCTCAGACTTCCATAATCCCTTGTGACTGGAAGCTGAGGTCAGGGGTGGGGCCAGAGCAGAGCTAGGGATTATGCTGGGAGGGGCGAGTGTGAGAACAGCTTTGATGAAGAGGCCTTGGCCTGTCTCCCTCCAGCTTAGTCTGCCTCTGAGTCACAGGCACTCTTTCCAGACACACAGTTCATCTGCTGACCCAGGTCTGGCAACTCCAGACCTTTTAGAGATATGAACATAGCTCATGTTTGAATCTAGACCCGATGCTTACTTGGTCTTGGCCTTGATTAGACTTTCTGGCTTTATGGACTACTAGAGATGACCCACCAATGCTACAATATTGATAAAATCTATCCCAGAAGACAGTAATCTGCCACCAATGAACACTCAGGGTGGACTGGGCTCATTTGGAGCCTCCCCATGTGTACAGGGCATGGTTGTAAGTCATTGTGCCATGCCCTGCATGAGGACCATGGAACCATTGTTAAAAACCTCTGCCAGACCATGTGATTGCTCCTTCTGAGTTGCTGATATTCAGAAATAAGGAAACTCAATCCATCAGGGAGGTTGCCATGAAACCCACCCCCAACCTAAACAGAGGTGCACACATTGTTTCTGAGAGTAGAACTCACTGTTTACACCAGTGGGAAATAGCACATGTGAGTAGAGGCAGAGGCATCAAAGCAGCTCTGAGGTAGAGCCCTTGCCAGGCAGGAGTGGGAACCCAAGTTCCACCTGCAGTACCAGATAAACAATACACAGGACAAGAGAGAAGCATGGCCCTCCACTGATGGGTGAGAGACCCCAGAGGCCACATAGTGGCTGGGATGGTGCTGGGGAGGAGCTGTGTCTCCCTTCTTTGCCTAAGGACACTTCCAGGCTGAAATGACCGTGGCCTCTTGGAGGCCGTCAGAGGGCAGGATAAATGAGCAGATGTTCCAAGACTGCGGAATGACAGTGGCTTGAGGTCATCTGATTGTTGGTTACTTTCTTCCTTTCTCTTGTCGACCATAAACCTTTAGTAATGCGTCCGAGCACCGCGACAACTGGATTGTAGGAAACAAATGGAGGGAGTTTATCTCCACATTCGAGCCAGAGTTTTCAAAAGGAAATGATCTGTCTTAGTCTGCTTTCTGTTGCTATAACTGAATGCTGTGCGCTTAGTAATTTATAATGAATAAAGGCTTACATAGTGCATTGATCCAAAGTCTGGAAGGTTCATGATCAATAGGTGATATCTGCTGATGGCCTTTGTGGTGTGTGTGTGTATGTGTGTGTGTGTGTGTGTGTGTGTGTGTGTGTGTGTGACAGAGAGAGGGGGTGGTGGTATATGCATGTATGTGCACACACACACACACACACACACACACACACACACACACACAGAGGATGGACAAGAGGTTGCCAGCAGTATGTTTTCCTTTCATCATTTCTCCATCTTGGCTTTTGAGACAGAGTCTCACTGAATCTGGGATTCGTAGCTTTAAGTAGACAGCCTGACAGTGAGCCCCTGGGATCTGCCTGTCTCTACCCCCTGGTGCTGGGTTACAGGTGTCTGCCACTATGTCTGGCTTTTATGTGGGTGCTGAGGATTTGTTCGCAGGTCCCCCATGCTTGGGCAGCAAGCCCTTCCCCACTGAGCCATTTCCACAGCCTTGAGCATGGCCTTCTTGCACATGCCAGAGGATATCACATGGGCAAGTAGTGATCTTGTCACAGAGAATCCACTGTGACTATCCATTCCCTTGAAAATCCATTGATTGCACCGATGCATTTTAGAGAGCTTTCCCCATGACCCAGGGACCTCCTAATCCATCTGGACCCACTCCCAAACACTGCACCTAACACTGCACCTAACACTGCACATTCAACTTCAATGTGGCTTTTGGTGGGGACATTTACACCAGAGCCAGGTCTCTCTAGACTGCCTTAAAGTAGCCCCGAGAGGAAGATTGTAGGAATGCAGGTTTAGGATTGTACAGCTCTTCTCAGAGTTTGTTTTAATTCTCATTGAATTAAATTTCCTTAAAGATTGGGCTTTTCTTAGCTGAGTTGCTGCCAAGGAACTTCCTACAATTTACCGTGAACTGAAAACGTGTGGCTTGGTGTCTCCTGAGCCTGTGTGTGACCTTAGCCCCAGACTTGGCCACTGACATTTAATTTAGCACATCAGCATGTTGTCTCCCTAGAGCATCATCAGCCAGGTTCCCCGGCGACAGGAAATAGCAGTGACGCTGCTTCGGAGACACTTGTAATACCAGGTAGTTGCTACAATAACGCAGATTTGTGGAAAGCATTTTTGGGTAGTTTTCTTGAACCAAACAGGAGAGTCTCCAGGAGATAGAAGTCTCTCAGATCAGAATGTTCCCAGGGGAAGAGTGACTGCTCTCCACTACTAAGCAGAGCAGTGACCAAGGCACAAAGCTAATGTGTTTTGTGAATCCTCTGAGAGGTTGCTGGTTGTGACTCGCACATTGAAGTATTTTGTTGTTGTTTTGCAACTCAACAGATAATAATACAATTTAAGTGTTGGGTTAGACTTAATTAGAAACAATTTTTTTCATCTGCTTCATCTTGCCCCTACATTTCTACTGGAACTTTTTACTCTGGATTTTTTTCTCCAAGGGCAGCAGAAACCTTGGAAATACAGTTCAGAGGTAGAGAATAAGGCTGGAGTTGGATATAACTCCCAGCCCTACCGTCACTGTGCACACTGCCCATAGACAGACTGCCTGGGCACAGCGAACCTTTACTTCCTGTGTGTGAGCAGCCCAGGGCTGGTGGCCAGCTCGGCAGCTCACACCCAGCAAAGCCCCTGGCCGGTGAAAGGCCTAGCAAATAAGCAAAGAGCAATCTTTGTCTCATTTCTGTTGTGTGACAAGATATCCTGGTGGAAGGTAACCTGGGGAGAAAAGGTAGGATTTTTAGCTCACGGCTCCAGGTTATAGACCATCGATCGCCGTGGGAAGCCACAGTCTCAGGAGCTTGAAGCAGGTAGTCACACCACATCCCTGGTCCAGAGAGGAGAGAAGCGAATGTGTGTCCACTGCTTGCTTGCCTGCTCATGCTCAGATCTATCTGTCTGCCGTATACACTTCAGAAGCCCTTGCCTAGGAAATGATCCCACACAGTAGGCTGGACCTTCAAATATTAATTAACTCAAGACAATCCCTTAAAGACATGCCCAAGGACCAAGCACCACTCATGCACACACATACACACACACACACACACACACACACGTACATACTTACCAACCCCCCTCACACACATACTGACACACATATACTTCACACAGTCACACACACTCATACACTTACACATGTACACATACTTTCACACTCACAAAATCTCACACACACATACACACATTCACACACACTCATACACATACTCAAAGACTCACACACACATTCTTCACACACACATACTCTTTCACATAACACACCTTCACACACTCACACACACTCACGCATTCTCACACACACATGCACACTCACACACATACACACACTCACACACATACTTCACACACACAACACATATGCATGTATATGATTAAAAATACGATAAATCTTAAACAACAAAAAGTGCTTGCCCTCAGAGAAAGTGACTGTTAGTTATTGACGTCATAGTGGACTTCTAGTCTTCTTTGCTCTGTAACCTCAGACATTCTGTCCCCTGTAAGACAGTTGTCACCTGACTGGCAGTTGAGACAGACCTCTCCTTGCTTCTGCACCCTCAGCTGCTCTCCCTTCGTGGGCTCACTCCAAGCTGGCAGAAGTGGCTTATTAGTCTTGCTGTAGTGGATAGGCAGTTCAAGCTGGAGCTCTTGAGAAAACACACGTTTACTGAGACTTCCATATTGCTGCTCACTGAATGGGACCACATGGGAAATGGATCAAAAGTGCGCAGCACCTGAATGGCCAAAAGTCAGCTTCAGATGGGAAGTATGGGGGAATATGTCAAGGTACAATGCATGTAGTGTGTGTGCCTGAGGTGAAGTGTGCATGTGGTGTACACTGGATAAATGTGTGTACACTGTGTATATGCAGTATACTATGGTTACATGTCTATACACTGGGTACATTGGGTACACTGGGTGCATGTGTATATACTAGGTACATGTGTGAATACTGGGTACATGTGGGTACACTAGGTACATGTGGGTACACTGGGTAAATGCAATATACTCTGCATTCATGTGTGTACACTGGGTACATTGGGTATACTGGGTGCATGTGTATATACTGGCTACATGTGTGTACACTGGGTACACTGGGTATACTGGGTACATGTGGATACAATGGGTACATTGGGTACACTGGGTAGATGCAGTATACTCTGGGTACATATGTGTACACTGGGTGCATGTGTGTACACGGGGTACATTGGGTACACTGGGTACATATGTGTACACTGGGTACATTAGGTACACTGGGTACATTGGGTATACTGGGCACATGTGGGTACACTGGGTACATTGGGTATACTGGGTACATGTGGGTACACTGGGTACATGCAGTATATACTCTGGGTACATATGTGTACACTGGGTGCATGTGTGTACACGGGGTACATTGGGTACACTGGGTGCATGTGTGTACACTGGGTATGTTGGGTACACTGGGTACATGTGGGTACACTGGGTACATGCAGTATACTCTGGGTACATGCACTGTGCTACATGTGTTTGTTACTTGCCTCATTGCTGTAACCATGCGCCGGACAAAAGCATCCAGAATCAAGAGTTTGTTTTGGCTCACACTTTTGGGAACATAGTCAATCATGGTGAGGCAGGTACAGTGTCAGGCACAGGAGGATGCACTGTGTCCACTCAGGGAGCAGAGAGCTACAAATTCTTCCCTGACCTCTTTCTCTTTTTCATTCAGTCTGTGTCCCCAGAGCCTGGGATGGTGTCACTTTCATTGAAGTTGGGTCTTCCCGTCTCAATTAAAACTGTAATCTCTGAAGTAAGGATGATGTGTGTGTAGTATGTGGCATGTGCATTTGCATGTATAGGTAGAATATCTTGTGTGGTATATATACAATGTGTGAGTGACATGTATATGTTGCTGTACATGGCATGTGTGTGATGTGTGATGGTATGTGTACTGTGGGGTATATATATGTACACACATATGTGATATGGTGTATATAACTCATGTGATAATGGGTGTGCATGTGATATGTATAAAATGTGTCTTTTTATTTGATTTTTATGTATGCACTTGTATGTGCATGTATGTGCATGTGTTATATGCATTGTACTCATGTATAGGTGGTGTGTGTGTGTGTGATGTGGATGGTATGGCATATGATGTGTGTATGTAAACTTCAATGGTTATGCACATGTAGAGTATTCTGGGGTAGTTCCTGATTGCCAGGCATATGCCTGTATAGAGCATCCCAACTTACATACCATGAGCCACCCTTTCTGCCCTACCTGGGAATTCATCCTACAGTCACCAAACCCCAAGACTTTTATGGGTGACAAGAAGTGCATACCAAAAGGAGCATACCATGGATGTCTCTGGAGGGGGCCTGCCAGAAACTTACAAATAAAGAGGCAGATGCTAGCAACCAACTATTGGACTGGGCATGGGGTCCCTAATGGAGGAGCTGGAGGGTGGTCCAGAGGAGCTGAAGGGGTTTACAGCCCCATGGGAAGAACAATGATTTCAGCCACTCAGATGCCCCAAGACTCTCAGGGACTGAACCTGAGAGTCATCAACCAAGGGGCACACATGGTTCCAGCCAAAAATGTAGCAGAGGAAGGCCTTGTTGGGCATCAGTGGGAGGAGTGGTCCTTGGTCGGGTAGAGGCTCAACAGAGGCCCCAACAAAGGGAAACCAAGGTGGGTAGGTGGGAGTGTGTTGGGTGGAGGTATATACGTGGAGGCAGGGGGAAGGAGGAGGGGGAGGGATTGGAGGTGTTAGGGGAGAGGGGATATCAGGAAAGGTTTTACCATTGGCAGTGTAAATGAAGATGATATTCAATTAAAAAAAAAAGAGTGTATGTCTGTGTGCCTGTGCCTTTTGAGCTTAGGCCAACTTCTAGATGCTTGGGTCAGGGGGAGAAGGACTTTGAAGAGACAACACTCCCCAAGGACACTTTCGGGGCACCTATCCCTGGCCAGTGTTCATTCTCCACCCATTGTGATGGGTTGAATGGGACATGTCCCCCTTAGAAGCATATGTTTGCACACTTGGTCCCTAGTTAGTGGCACTGTTTGGCGAGGTTATGGAACCCTTAGGGGATGGAGCCTTGCTGGAGGAAGTTGGAGACTTGGACTGTGTTCTAAAGTGTTTAGCTTTGACTCACTTCCTGTTCTCTGTCTCTGCTTCCTGGGTGGATGAAATGTGGTCGCTTGCTTCCTCCTTCTGCTGCCAAGCCTTCCCTACCACAATGGACTCTATCCCTCTGGACCCTTTTCTCTTCCGTTTTTACTCATGGTATTTTGTACTGCCACAGAAAAGTAATTAATACACATAGGCCCTTTGTAGGCGGCCTTTGCTTCTTTGTGGGTTCTTCTTTATCTCACCCGTTATCTCCCAGGTTTCATACTCTATCACTAGATAGGAGAGACGAGAGAGGGAGGGACAGAGGGAGAGGGCAGGAGGCAGGAAGGGAGGGAAGGAGGGAGAAGGGAAGGAGAGAGAGAAAGCCTTGAATCTAATTTCTTTTCCTTTGTTTCTTCTTTGAGCATGGCTACTAACAAACTGCAACCAACCTCCCTAAATGACCAACAACCACCAACCCTGGTATGTGGCCCTGGCATTTACATACCCTCTGAAAAGTTCCCAGAATTTCAAATATCACACAATCATAGAAACTATCTGCAGCTGGCAAAACCATGCCTCTGCTAAGAGCACTAGGAAAAACATAGTCAGCTGCTGGGGTCAGTGTAAGAAACAACCCCATATCCCCACACCCGGAATTAAAATGAAGACACTTTTATTTCTGTGATTTTAAAGGAACCAAAATTCCAAAATTGTCACTACAACCGTCAGGTGGGAACATCCAGGAGCCAAGGGCTGC